>NC_060119.1:1264485171-1264791421 GCF_021461395.2 Schistocerca americana
TCCAGAGTCGGAGGAAGACGAGAGTGAATACGCAATGGTTAGTGACCAGCAACGGATGAATTAGCGGGAGCAGATTGCGACTACACAGTTTGGGATAACATTAAAGTCTTGGAAGTGCCGACATCTCGGGTAGAGAAGTTTTCCAACACACTAATTCCAGCAAAGTTTTTTTATCCACACGAAAAAAAAGCAATGGTAACGCAACTTTGAGCCCCATGTACATCAATTATACACTGCTGGCCACCGTAAATGCAACACCAAGAAAGACAAGAGGTAGCACAGCAAAATTTATTTTGTAGATAACATGTTGACCAAGTATCAAATGATTACGTTTACAGACGTCTGTGACATGTGGTTCCTGCCAGAATCAGTAGCCAGAGTAGCCGCCATTGTTGGAGATCACCGCTGCCACACGTCTCGGCATTGAGTCAAAGAGACGTTGGATGTGTTCCTGGGGTACAGCAGCCCAAGCAGCTTCCACACGTTGCCAAAGATCATCTGGTATGGCAGCTGGGGATGTAATCTGGGTCACTCGTTGAGCAACCATGGACCACATGTTTTCTATCGGCGAAAGATCCGGAGAGCGAGCCGGCCAGGGAAGCACTTCAATCTGGTTATTGACGAAGAACCTTTGGACAATGCGTGCCACGTGTGGTCGCGCATTATCCTGTTGAAATATGGCTGTGGCCGAGCCCTGAAGGTAAGGAAGGACAACTGGCTCCAGCACCTCGGATATGTAGCGCCGGCTATTTAAAGTACCGGCAATGCGTACTAGAGGAGTGCGAGAGTAATATCCAATACCGCCCCATACCATAATACCCGGTGCAAGACCAGTGTGGCGGTGCATAATGCAGCTGTCCAGCATCCTCTCTCCACGGTGTCTCCACACTCGAATCCGACCATCATGGTGCTGCAGACGGAAGCGTGCCTCGTCAGTAAAGACAACGTCATTCCATTCTGCCGTCCACATCCGTCTGTCATCACACCATTGGCGACGGAGACGTCTGTGGTTCTGCGTCAATGGTAGACGAAGCAATGGACGTCTTGCGGACAGACCACTCTGCTGTAAACGGCGTCAAATGGTACACGCAGACACTGGATGATGCGTTACAGAACCAATGTGCTGTGCTATGATTCGGGATGTCACTGAGCGATCCGTCACTGCCATGCGCACAATTTGCCTATCAGCACGTGCAGTGGTGCACCGAGGTGAATGCGATCGACCACGTCGGTCCGTCGTACCCTCCTGCATCCAACGGTCACATATCCGCATTACAGTTGTTTGGTTTCGTCCAACACGACTAGCGATTTCTCTGTATGATAATCCACAATCTCGGTAAGCCACTATCCTTCCTCTGTCGAACTCGGATACTTGATCAAACGATGTTCGCTGTTGTCTACGAGGCATAACTGATCGTCTTGTGAAACAACCACAAGGTAAACACACGTGCCGAACGTACACTCGTCGAAATCGCCAAGCCTTAAATGGCGCTATGAGGTGGCGCCACAGGCGCGCGTGATGTGCGTCTGCGCTCAAATTCTAATCAGTTGCATATCTCATCGCTGCAAACCCATGGTGTAAATGTCATTTGATTCGGATGCTTCCTTCAGGGTGTTGCATTTACGGTGGCCAGCAGTGTAGTCGAAGCACCATCGACTTTAACAGCACACAAACTGCAAGAGGACGGAACGACAGCTGATAAGGTAGCCGAGTTGTTTGTCAACAGAAGGGTCAGGTATTTATGTCGGGAACAAGCCGAGATGGTGTTTGTGTACGGCCAAGCAAATGGTAACGGTCGAGAGGTAGCACGGTACCCTCACAGACACCAACCACATCACACGATATTTCACCCATTTTTGGGCGTTTCTGTGATCAAGACCCCTTCCAGATAGGCAAACGTGTAGGGTGGCGGAGGACTGCGCGTACACCAGATTTGGAGGACCGGCTTCTACAGGATATTGAGACGAACCTTCAGGCAAGTGGCCCGCCGAGATGGCGTCAGCCAAAGTGCGATTATGTGTATCCTGCATGACAACCGCTGCCACCCCCATCACGTGCAACGCGTACAAGGACTATCAGCTGCGGATTTCCCTCTACGAGAAAGTTTTCTATGGTTTTTGCACCATCACAATTGCGGGATTTCTGTCATCAGTCCTCTTTAACGAAGAAGCAATTTTCAACAGAGCTGGCATCATCAATCTGTATAATCGTCATCTGTGAGCTACAGACGCGCACGTGGTCGGAGGAACTTCCGTCCTTCATCGCCATTTAACGTGGCCACGCCGCATTTTCGGGCATATATTCATAAGACCTTTTTTCCTCCATTCAGGAATCCGACCTTGCAGTTTGTCGATTTTATTAATGTTGAGCTATGCACACGGCCGATCGTCCTGCGTCGCTATATCTTGCTATACCCACTCTGGGTGGTCACTACAGTATCCTGGTCCCTGGAAGAAGCTATGGATGCTCAGGATATCGCGTTACAGTTACGTAAGCTGTTGTATAACGCGAGAAGCGTGCGGATTCTGATAGGACAGCTTCCTACTACTGTCAGTGTAAGAGTGTGTAAACTGGAAGGGCAGTCGCACGTTACCAGCTGGCGCAGTCAGCACGTCAGCAGCTGCTGCGCGCCGCTACTGTAGTGTTCTTTACGTCACTGTCGCAACATGGGGCCACGCGTAGGATTCATCGTGTATATAGGCGGCAGCCTACCGTTAAAATAACTTTCTGTTGTTGGCACTGACTATAACATTGCTACAGCCACGGTTTCCTGTCAGCAATTATTCTGTGGTCCTGCGACTTCGCTTGCTATTAAATTTGATTTGGCGCTGATTAAAACGGATGTTAATAGAGGTCGAAACTGGGTTAGTATCTTTGTTGTTCGTGTGGATAAAAATACCACCGCTGGAACTATTGCGTTCTCTCTACGAAATGTCATCACCTTCAACACTTTAATGCTGTCCGAGAACGTGCGCTCCTATCGTGCTTCCAGTAGCGCATCTGCTGCTGTTCTACTTTTACGTACATACTCCGCAAGCCAATGTGAGGTGCGCGGCGAAGGGTTTCCTGTACCACTACTACTCACTACGTTTTCTGTTCCACTCGTAGAGAGAGGGGAAAATGATTATCTCTATGCCTCCGTACGCGCCTTAATCTCACCTTCACGGCCCTTACGTGAAGTGTGAGTTGGCGTCAGTAGAATATTTCTGCAGTTAGCCTCAGATGTCGGTTCTCTAAATTTTCTCGGTCACACTCCTCGAAGAAAACGTCGCTTTCCTTCCAGTGATTACCATTTGAATTCCTGAAGCATCTTCGCAATACTTGCGCGTTGTTCGAACCTGTTGAGCTCCAGTATGACCGTGTGTATTAAAGCACTATGGTGTTCAAACCAACCTCCAGGTTGATTATTACAGTTTTACCGAGCACATGACCTAGTACATGACATCTTCACCACTATGCGTAATCCAGCGTTGCGGAAATTCGTCGTTTACTTGGTGACGAACATCGATGCTCCAATGAGAGGGTGCTCCGTCTTGTTGTAAGATGAAATGCTCGGAATCAGTAGACTTTTGTGGCCAGCTGCGACGTATCAAGCTGTAAGAGGTTCCCATCGCATTCTTGCACAGAAGAAAAACGGCCCTTACACCTTCGCCTGTGACACTGCACAGAAAACATTAACCTACGGCGAATTTCGTTCAAGTGCCACAATTTCACGAGGATTTAGATAAATCGAAGGTTGTTTCGTCGCTGAACGTTAGCTCGGAGGCGAAACGTTCATCTTCAAGCACTTCCTGCATTGTGATGTGAAACTGAAGGCGCCGGCCATTGTCTTCCGGTTTCATTTGCTGCACGATCTGCAGACGGTGCGGTTTGAAATGTAACCATCGTTGCAAAATCTACCACACAGTTTGCTGCGGTATTCCAAGTTCGTAGCTTGCGCGGAGCATTGGTATTTTTGGACTGTGTACGAAACTTTCCCTCACCCTCTCCACAACTCCATCTGATACACTTGCTCGACCGCAACTTTTCTATGTTGAGAGACAATTAGTTTCTGTAAATTGTCGATATCAACGCAGAATGCTCTATTAACATAGCGGTTCTTTTAAATAATTCCTTCTCAATGCACGCCGCAGTGTTGCGACAGATACAGATCTCGCATATTTCAATACAAAAACAAACTCTTTTATTGTTTTGACACCATTTACGCAAGAAACTTCACTCGTAACGCCAGTTGGTGGGCACAATGGAAACTCCGTGAGTTTGCGGTTCTGTTCACGCATCAATCATATTTCTACACGTAATACTTTGGAAAACATAACTTTGCAAACGAATGAATCATTTATGGTAGGCCTGTATTAGGGTCGAAGTATTAAACGAAACTAAGTATGTGTGCTCATCTTTTCTGTTGTATGAAAGAGCAGAGCAGACTAGCTTCCCGTACTTCCTTTACAAAGGGTCTAATCAGCGCCGGTCATTGGAAATCTACCAGCCAACGGCAGCCAGCAAGAGAAGATGGCGATGGATACATCTACGTAGCTGATATTTAATTGCTACATATAGTTACAAATTTTTTTGTTGTACGCAAAAAATATTTTGTGAGATGTATTCACCTGCTGACTTGTAAAATCTATCATTATCAAATGAATGAATCATTTATGGTAGCCCTGTATTAGTGTCGAACGAAGACATTGAAAGCCGTAGGCTTTATTACGCGAGTAAGTTTTTCTATATTGTCTGATTACTTGCGAAGAATATAATAAATCTGATGGAAAATAATTTCACCGTATACGACGAGTGAATGAAGTGTTTGTTAATTTAAATATTTAAAAAAAAAAAAACGTTTGAAGACTAAGGAACACCTCTGGTTAAGTGATTTACTTACAAGACCCATGAAATCGTTTTGCAGTGACTAAAGAAATTTTAACCAAGGATAAAAAGTTGTTACCTGTTTCCTTTTGCGAAGATAACGACGAAGTTTATAATCAAATCAAAATTCCATAATAACTCGCCGACTGCAGTGTGATAAGGTCTGTCGGATGTCTTTAAAACAGCAGAAACTAGAGAATCGCTCTGCGTTTCCATAGCTGCAATGAAATCAATACGGCGAAAAGAAACAATTTAACGACAAGAAGTTTTCTCCTCACACCGGCTCAGTTCGTTGAGAGCCTAATAACCCGTCGTGATAGGTGAACCTAACTATGAAGAACGTTTTCGGAAAAATGTATCTAAATAGTGACCACTCCGAACCAACGTAGTGAACTTGACTGCGACTGTTTGCATCCACTCCCATTGTATTCGCCCAATTATTGGGACGGAATCTGATATCAAAGTAGGGAGCGACGCTACACTAGTGCGATGACAGTAACTGTGACACACGGGCTGGAGTAGCTTGTAGGGTGGGAGTCAAATGTAAGGCCAGCAGTAGATATGTATCTACTACAGGGTGTTTTCGTGTTTCCATGTACGTAGCCCCAATCGTTGAGGGATGTGAGGCGTGCCGTCGTGTCGCGGAACACGGTGGCGGGATTGCAAGCTGCGTGTGCCTTCCCGGCGCGGTTACGGCTTTTAACGGGAACACGATAAGCCGGCCTACGACTGGGGCGGCACGCGCCACTACAGAAAGCCGCGCGTCCCTCGCTGAAACCTCTGCGCCCCTCTGGGTCCTACCACCGCAGAATGGCTGTACGGTGCCACTCCAGTAGGGAGTATCTGGTTCGAATCGCGGTGGTGGCAAAAATTTTCGCCTCCAGTGTTTGGCGGGCAAGGGGATGAGAGGCGGCAGCGTAATGGTCTTGCTTACCTGGCTTTGAGACGATGTTCTGCATTACATTCCACTCACGAGCTATGGCATGTGCTGCTTCGCCGTTCGGATGAGGACATGTGGCCCAGTGGTCACTTCGGTGCTGTTCGAGAGGAACGGGCCGACACCTGGTTACACCTTCTCCTTTCTCTCATCACACCACGATGCACACACGTCACCTCACAGCACACGATCACATTACAGCCACCTACGCTTAACACATACATTTCTGACACAACTCTCAAAAACCGCGTGGGAAGGGGCCATTGTGCGAGGAAGAACTGACCAACTGAACCTCCCTGCCACCAATGCCATAAAATTCTCTCTCTTTCTCTGCGGTCTCACGATCAGTCTACGTTCACCATCGTATGGCCGTCACCAGTCCACTTTTCAAAGCCTGCTGACCGTCTGGAGGCTGACGTCAGACATAGATATTATGCTAAGTGATCCAGCACTTCCGAACAAAATTGCAAGAGAGGAGCAGAAAATAAAAAAAAGTTGATAAATTTAAATATTTAGGTGAAATCATAACATACAACATATATCAGTACCGACATGGCTAAATTCAATGAAAAAACTCAACAAAGAAAATCATACTACCAAAACCATGTACATCAAGAAAGCCTATCGATCGCTGCAAATTTAAAACATTATAAAACAGTTACACAACCACACATAAAAAAATTGTGACTGTAAAAGTCATCGGAAAAAGTAATAGAGAAAGAAGACTAATTAGGCTATAGATAAATTAATAATTATCAATAAATGGACATTGGAGAATAGCTTCAAAGGAAACTGCACACAAAAAACAGAACCAATATGAACACGATCAGGAAGAACCGTATCCCATTCTTTGGATGTCTGATGATAACACCAGAAAACAGAATTACTAAGAGAGTAACAGAAAAGCTGTGGAACAGTAAGAGCAATATTAAATGGGTTACAGAAATTTCGGAAGACATACGAGAACTGTAAATTACAGTAGATGACCTGATAAACAAAACAGACAAAACCAAAATGTAGCAAGACATACAGACCAGATTACAAACGAACACCAATAAAATAGAAAAGGTGATCTCAGGCGAAGGAAAAAAGATGAGAAGCTAATAATTTGCTTCATCTCGCAACAATGTTGCCAATTTCTTGTCTGTGAAGTTATACTGCACATGGGTAAACTTAAATTTTTTTACATCTCGGAACACCTACACTCCAGTTATGCCAATTATTTAAACTTTCATTATGTCATTATGTACAACAATTGGTTGAATATACAGTGTGTTCCACTAGAAAATTACGTCCATATCAAAGCCGTTAATGCAGTAAAATAAGGAACATTTTAGGAACTGGAATGGTTATTCAATTGTTCAGAAATGAGCTGCAGAGTAACAAGCACCTCCAAGCATGGAGAAACCCATTATTTTAGAAAACCTGATAGAAACGTCATCCGTGGCAAGGAAAAAAGGAAAGTCAGCGTGGCGTCAGTTTCGTCGAGTGTAACGACGGATGCTGCTGTATGTCGAGTGCCGCTGGTATCGCAGCTATAAATAACGCACGACACGACGCTGGCGCATCACGGAGCCAACTTCATTGCCAGGACCCGCGCGGTTACACCCGACACACACGCGCCGCGCTAACAGCAGGCCGGCACACTCGATTACTCGGCGGGCCGTGCCTTTATTTCCGAAACGATCCCACTTCATTAAGCGCGGCCTGGCCGGCCCGCGGCGTGGCGTTGTTTTTCGATTAGCGGCCTGGACGATCTCGCGCATCGACCGGCGATAACGGCGGCGACAGGGCAGCAGCCCGGTGGGTCGCGTCGGGCCGTCGCCTGTGCGTGGCTCTGCTGGAGCCGGCGTTCAGACAGGGCAGCCGCCAGCTGGCGCCGACCTTCACACACGATTTACGGCGGCTTTAGGGGGTGGTGGTGATGACGACGATGATGAATATTGGATTTTTGGAGACTGCACATTAGGGCCTTCAGGACACCTTCTTAAATAACTTGTGACGAGTGCTATCACAGAACTACAGAACAGGTTTACCCTAAAAATCTCCTTAAAACAGACTCATTCACGAACACATTGGCACAATCACACACACTAGGACTGCCTGCCACCTGTGCCGATTTTGTATGGGTCGTCTGTATTTTTTTCAACTGACTCGTGTCCACACATGAGTTGACGGGACATTATCAAGTCCCTACTTTCTTGGTTTACTTTTACAGTTTAACTGCTTTTACACGATACTACCGAACCTGGCAATGCTTCGCAATTGCTAAATACGATTATGTACAGGAACTGGATATACGTCCTAATCTCCTCTCCCCCACCCTCCTCTCTATGTCTCTTCTCGTCCACTCTCCCTTTGTCCGTACCCTCCCTCCTCCCCCAAATCTGTCCATCACGTTCCCCCCACTACAGCGCGTGCCTTATTCACAAACTCTCCCCCCATCTCCTCCTCCTCCTCCTCCCTCGTCTCGCTGTTTATATCCTCCTTCCCCTTCTTTATATCCATTTCCTCTCCCCTTCTCCGTCCTTCTCCTCCTCTCTGACCTTATTTGGGTTGTGTTGTTTGGGGAAGGAGACCAGAAAGCGAGGTCATCGGTCTCATTGGATTAGGGAAGGACGGGGGAAGGAAGTCGGCCGTGCCCTTTCAAAGAAACCATCCCGGTATTTTCCTGGTGCGATTTAGGGACATCACGGAAAACCTAAATCAGGATGGTCGGACGCGGGATTGAACCGTCGTCCTCCCGAATGCGAGTCTAGTGTCTTACCAATGCGCCACCTCGCTCAGTAGTGACCTTATTTATTCTTACAGCAAACGGAACTTTGACTGGGAATAAAGGTCAAATTGAATGAGTAAATTGGCTGTAATCGTCAGTACACGGGGTATGAGAGAGATCTTTCACGTTGGATCTATGAGGGTAGCAATTTTAATGGCAGTATTTCGCACTGTTTTAATCTACGAACAGGTAGTATTACACAGTAAGCCATAAACACAGGTTTCCTGCTTTCTGTTAAAATTGACTGTCAAAAGGAAATTGACATCGTGCACAGCTTAGCATTTCCTTTCCACAGCCGGTTTAACAGAAAGTGTTTACTGTATAATTCTTGCTCGATTTGCCTCCACACACTGTCTACGCTCTTCGTCAGTCACATTGACTCGACGATCACGCATTTGGCCTGCGTTGCGCGTACGCCGACGGATGTTTCGATGCCTCACTAGTAGCATTTTTTCCAGAAAAATAAACCACGAACTGAAATCAACTGAATGTTTCAACACACCATGTTACCGCGAACTGACATCAATTCAATCTTTGCAACACACCCAAGATGTGATCACCACCAATGACATACTGAAATGTACACTTTCAATTGTATTCTGTTCCGCAAAATATCAAGATCCAATGCGGAATTTGTTGTTATGAAAACAAGCGACAGCAGAACCGTCTAACTGCAAGGTCACCTTTTTTTGTATGAGAACAGCCGACAGCATAACTGTCAAACCGACCTTCGCATTTGTTTCATTGCGATTTTCGTATAAAAATTTCATCCAAATTTCCGACTTTTCCAGAGGATTTTGAAAAAATTTTCTTTCGTACAAACCTTGACCTGACGCTTACGAAGACAACGGTGGAGCCGTTCTCAAGTGATGAGCTTTCATACATGCGCAAACTGATTTTTATTTATATAGACTGCATACTTTGCGTCTGGTGAAAGTGAAATTCTTATTAAAATAAACTATAATACGAACTGCTCAGGGTTCTGTCAGCATGTTTTTCAAGAAAAGAAATTTCTAAAGATCCCTACAGCAGACAACAAGCACGCTTGTAGGTTCCAGCGACTACCTCATTTATTTTCACCAATATATAAGGTGAACGCTGTTAACTTTTAAGTATTTTAAGTTTGAGTTATCAGTATGGTATATGTAGTTTACTTTTCTCGTGAGGTTAAAAACTGAAGAACGTTAATAAGAACTGCACCTTTCAAAAAATGGCTCAAATGGCTCTGAGCACTACGGGACTTAACTTCTGAGGTCATCAGTCCCCTAGAACTTAGAACTACTTAAACCTAACTAACCTAAGGACATCACACACATCCATTCCCGAGGCAGGATTCGAACCTGCGACCGTAGCGGTCGCGCGGTTCCAGACTGTAGCCCGTAGAACCGCTCAGCTACCCCGGCCGGCGACTGCACGTTTAATATGCCAAGTGATACCCCTCGTTCGAAGTGTCCCGACTTTTCACTTGACAAAGGTGGCAACTCTTCACACACACACACACACACACACACACACACACACACACAGAGAGAGAGAGAGAGAGAGAGAGAGAGAGAGAGAGAGATGACAAAGCCTTAGACAGCGACAGTACTTAAAATTATAAATACAGGAAAGAGCTTAGAAGAGTAAACAGGCTGGCTGTCTGACTCCTAAAACTGACGATTCATCCATCAGTGACAAGTGCATCCAAGCAGTTTTGTCTATACAAATAAAAATAAATAAAATTGAAACGTGAACCACAAACCAATACAAAGAGAGCAGATACCGTCGTCACAGCTGTAGAGGGATTAAGTTAGTTGTGCAAGACGCGACAGTTGGCTGCGACTGCGATGCTGCCCCCTCCTCTTTTCCCACCCTGGCAGACGGCGACACGGCCGCAACACGACTGGAGTCGTCGCTGTTTCCCAAGCTCCGGTCGGCGGCGGCGGATTCAAATACATAAGAAAAATAAGAATTCCGATTTTCTTGCTGTAAAAAATACTGTATGTTAATGCAACAAAGTTACATCGGCTCCCAGAGTTAGTTTTTCGATACAGATTCTCCTTTTACTTTAAAAAATTGAAAAGTATCTCTTCCGGTTTTGCGTGTTTTTTTCGCTGTATATTAGTTCTCTATTAATTGTGAGGAAAGTAAAAGGCACAAAAAATTGATGTTTGCGTATCTTACAGTTTCACATCACAGCTTAATAATGAGGTGTCTATTTTTCGGATATTCGTCACAGTTATTCCGGTACTTAATTTACAAGTAACCTACTGCATAAAATTTGAATTGTGTACAGTGAAAAATGTGGTCGCTGGCTACTTTACGTATGGTTCACGTTAGGTCATACATCGTTGCCGATGAAAAGAAGCTAACATATCGAAATTATTTTTAAAGTTGAGATCAGAAAGATATCGATCTCTGTTTCCGAGATTTGGGCTCATATATCTCCGGGAGCGTCGCGACTAGCCGCCAGTTCTGTCGACGCGCAACGAGAATCGTGTGGTCTTCACACGATAGAGAATGCATTTGTTTTGTTTCGCTGACACATTTGGACCTAATGAAACCATTTTATGTCGTATTTCTCCGGTATGAGTTACTAATATTTCTCCATATGCTCGTGACAATTTCATTTAAAATGCCACGAAATGTAGGTTTCTTAAAGCCAAGTGATCAAGCAGAACCCATTTTCTTGGTTTTGCAGAGGCATCTGAACCTGTTCCAAGCTTTCTTTCTCGTTTATTTCTCTGATACGAGTCCCGAATATTCCTCCATCTGTTTTTGCACATTTCACCTAAAATTCCAATGAAAGATAAGTTTATTAACAATAAGCGCAGGCTAGCGTCATTGCATTGTTTCAAGTTCTTGACAACAAGATAGGGTTACACCTTAAACATTTCTAGAATTTTGATTCTGAACGTCTACAGTACACATTGGCAGAAATGTGGAAGAAATAATGTCCGTGCTTGTTCACAAAATTTCCCCAAATTATACTTGTCAGTTTCTCCCATGCAGAAACTTTTGGAACAAGCTAAGGCAACTTTCATAGCTGACTGAATCTTTATTCCCATCCAAATGAACTTCCATATTCTTATATTCTGACAGCATACATTGTTATGGTTGACATGAACATTTAATCTTGCCAAGCTGCACTCAAAAGATGACTCCAGGATTTACAAAAGACGAATTTCAATTGTGAACTGAGTCAGACCAGAAGGGCCTTGTAAAACAGTAGTGCACTTTTGGCACAAGTTTTTTGAGCACCATCTTCTACCAATGAATTGAAGTGAATGTGACAAATTACTTATTGCAGCATACTGTTTGCGCAATCTGTTGAAAAACGCCTTCCTCAAAAACGAACATCTACTGATTACAGAAAGCGGTACAACAATCTGGTGGTGGTTTTTCACAACTAGAAGGTATCATCAAGACACCAATTTACCGTTTACTTTCAAGGTGGAGGTATTGTAAAACGTAACTTTCTCGTTGTACTTTAGATTGTTCATTTTATAATGTACTTGCCGTTTTCAATTTTTATCGTCACAAAAAAGAGTAATGCGAAAATTGACCTTCAAGTTCATTTTCATCATTCTAATTCTACATCTGCATGGATTATACTGATTTTCATAACAGGCCTGAAAAATTTGCATTAATGGGAAAATATTATATATTTCACTCACCTGCCAGTTTCAATTGTGCACCAATTTCTTCCCAAATTCTGTCTCTGAACATAGTGTCTCTATATTTAGGGTTCTTCAAATCGTAAAGGCAAGGATGTTGCGAGACCAGCTCACAGAGCATCACATCCTGTGAGTGGCTCATTTCAGTTTTCCTTGACTGGCTCGACATCTTTCTGGCAGCCGTACGTCTTTGTGTCGTGCGACTTCCGTCGCAACACTGCTCACTGGTGCAGTGCTGCGGCAGCTGTCGCAACAGTCGCGCGTCACATCCCAAACTCGAACTGCGCATGCGCCAGCAGGCAACTTCTGACGTCACGTAGCGACCCGTCGCAGTCGCTAGTGTGCGTCGCGTCTTGGACAACGTACCTTTAGCAGGGGGTACAATACCGTAAAGGCTACTCTCACGGCTCTTAGTAAACGGATCGAGAAGCGATCGACAAAGAGGTAGTCACAGCCATCGAGTGGCTGCTTCCGACGAAAGAGTGCACAAATATCTTGTGTTTGTTTAGACAGCTCCTTCAAAGAGCACACTGCTCGCTTTGGACTACTGTAGACGGTCTAGAACTGGCACCAGGTGGTTTTGTTACCCTGCACCGCTGGCGTAAGTGTCGCAATGAAATGGTGTGTACGTCGTTGTGTGGAATCAGAAGAGTAAGTAGGCCGACGTCGAGATGTGCCAGAATGGCAGAAAGTAGCATCGCGAATGAAGTTGCCCCATTTCTTGGCGCATCAGTGCCGACTGCCCAATGCGTCTACATGGAACGGTAGAACTCCCACAGCCGTGTAACACGACGTAATAACAGCTGTCATACAAAGATCTTAATCGACAGTGACCTGAGACGCCTTCTCAATGACCAGCAAGGAATCAATGCTGTCAGCGACTGCAAGTGTACTTCAACCAGTTTCCGAGCGAATATTACTGAGAAAAGTGCTTGCAACAGACATTCGGGGTCGGGTACTCGCTCATAATGCTATACATCTTCAGTGAGTTAAATGAGACAGGAAGTGTAGTAATGAGGCGTTTAAACCCGACTGTGCGGAAAGTATAATCACGGCCAGAGGTATCTGTGGTATCACGAACCAGAATATTTATTTCAACATTCTGTGTGACCAAGTGTCGCCCCAACATCGTCATCATGAATCCCTGCAGGACCTGATCATTCATGATTGGCTTTAACTGGTTATGGCATACTATATAACAGAATACTGGACTGTCTTGTTCATCGTACAGAGGCCATTCTCAAGGCGGCACCATACTCAATTAGCCTGATGTCTCTTGGGGGCCTCCAGTACACTTACGCTTCACAACTGGGAACCCCTATTCGTCATTTCCAGTTCGCTGGGATTAAACTGAAAAGAAAAGCGCAACGCGTATCGTACAGCGCATCTTCGAATTTGAGTTAGATGCAGTATTCTTTGATATAAATACGAGTGGAAACGATTTGGGGAGGTGGATGGGAAGGAAGAGAGATGATCGTGCAAAATCAATGTACTTTTTGAAATATACCTACAGTCCCTCTCGTGACGGTGTTCAGCAACATGCCTCTCGTTCTTCATTTTTTTTTATCGATGTGCTCCCGCATCGGGCAGTTTAACGTGAAGCACCCCTCGTTTCGGTTAATAATAATGAAGAGACTAATCCATTCAATTAGCGCAGCCAGTGCCCGGGTTGAAACCTTTATTTTTGTCCTTTTTTCCTCTGTTGCGGGGAATTTGCGCTCGAAACCGGGATTTTCGGAACTGTGAGCTCGGTAACGCTGTCACAATTATTTCACGCGCATGCCTAAACATGAAAATTTTATCTCCTGTTCAAACGTTAATTCTAAATTCGTCGCTTTAATATATCACTGCCATAGTTTTTACCCAATGTTGCGTGTTTGTTATACATTCTGAATTTTATACACTGCGAGTGACGCGGTAGAATAATTTATCATTAGGAACTCACGAGTGAAAAAAGTTAAAAACTCACAGAAAAGTCTGTTTGGAAGAAGCGCTGTTTATTGGGAAGCTCTTCGGCACACCTGTATCTCGCCAATCAGTGCAGGAATATGCAATTATGTTTCCAGAATGAGATTTTCAGTCTGCAGCGGAGTGTGCGCTGATATGAAACTTCCTGGCAGATTAAAACTGTGTGCCGGACAGAGACTCGAACTCGAGACCTTTGCCCTTCGTGGGCAAGTGCTCTACCATCTGAACTACCCAAGCACGACTCACTTGCCCGCGAAGGGCAATGGTCCCGAGTTCGAGTCTCGGTCGGGCACACAGTTTTAATGTGCCAGGAAGTTTCATGCAAGTATGTCCTTGAGATTGCGTATATTGCCGAGGTAGAGATGAATACCCAAATTGATGAATTAAGTAATGAAATATGTATTCAACTTTCTAGACAACGGACAAGGTCCTGTTCGAGGTGGTATGGCTTGCCTTCTGCCCACTTTTGACGCGATTTGCCAGACAGTTACAGGGGGACCTAAGTACAGTTTAGTGCGGATTCTGAAACACGGTGCAAGTTCATATTTTTCACATTAACAGAAATTGCCGGAGATGAAAAAAGCGGTAAATCACATAAAAAAATCTTAAGCTCGACTGAGGATCGACTTCTGAACGTTCCACGGCTTTATTAACATTAACATTAACGATGAGCATTAAACATTTGGTCACGAAGCTAAAGCTGGGAGAAAACAAAGATAACCAGACAACGCAGTAAAATCTTAGTACACAACAAAGAAAATAGCAAAATATTTTCTGAGAAAAGAAGAAGAAATACCTGATATGTTCTGATAAAAGAAGAAGAAATTGCCACGTTTTTAATACTTTCTAAATACAGTAATGGTACGAAACGTTATGACCATTGCCCAGCGTGAGACTGAACGCCACCAGACGGCTTCGTCGTCACGTGATCCAGTAAGGAGAATTATATAAGCAGAGCAGAAGCGAATGAGGAATCATTTTAGTGGGAAATCCACTGACATAAACGAATTCAACAAAGACCATCCCTCCCGCCGGAGATTCGAGTCCTCCCTCAGGCTTGGGTGTATGTGTCGTTCTTTGCATAAGTTAGTTTAAGTTGGTTTAAGTAGTGTGTAAGACTCGGGACCGATGACCTCATCAGCAGCTTGGAAAAAAAAAAAAAAAAAAAAAAAAAAAAAAAAAAAAAAAAAAAAAAAACCATATTGCTATTGCCCGTCACCTGGAAACGAGAGAACGCGGAAACGGCAGAACTGGTGGTTGAGCGATGGTGCGTGCGATAGTCGTGAGCACATGTGGAAAGTGGTTGAAGGACGATACGGCCACGAGTAAGCGGCAGAGTGTTGCATATCCACGTCTCATCACAGAACTTGTAGTCGGAGAACTGGCTGTTCAGTAAAGCAGGAAGATCTGATGGAGCACAGTGGCCGTGCTTCAGCATACATTGTTGAAAAAAGGGTCCGCAGGAAGTCAAAAATGTGTGTGAATTCAAACTGCTGAGGCCATCGGTCCCTAGACTTACACACCACTTAAACGAACTTACGCTAAGGACAACACAAACACACATGCCCGAGGGAGGGGCCGCGCAACCCGTGACACGGCGCCTCAAACCGCGCGGCCACTACGCGTGGCCTCCACCAAGTCACAGACTTCGATTACAGTTAAGGCGGAATCATGGAGATTCGAGTGTTCATCAACAGAAAGGTGTCGCCTGGTCCACTGAATTAGCCAGTTGGATAAATTAAGTTTCTTGTGAGACAAAGTCGTTGGTCGCGTCCGTGTATACCGTCATCCAGGCGAACGGGTGCTGGAACACACCACGCATAGGGGATCGATGGAGCTTACGACGCTACGGGGGATATTCACCTGTGGTCCATGGAACCAGTGTAGTGATAGAGGGCGTCACTACAAGCTGTGCACTACGCGAGCGTTACTGCGAACCGCCAGCACCCCTTCATGCTTTACGTCTGCCCCGAGGTCGATTGCACCTTCCAGCGTGACAACTGTCCGTGTCATAAGGCCTGAATTACCAGTAACGGTTCGAGAAGCGTAATTGTGAACTGACGTTAATGTCACGGCCACCAAATTTGCCTGATCTCAACTCGGTGGAACACATAGAACGAGCTGTCCTTCCTTCAACTTTTTCCATGTGATCCCACAGACTTATCTGGTAAAGATCCCATAACGCGCAGCAGTATTCCAGAAGACGACAAAGAAGCGTACCACAGGCACTCTCTTAGATAGAATTGTTGCGCTTCCTGTGTGTTGCTCCAGTTAAACGCAATGTTTGGTTCGCCTTCCCACAACATTTCTATGTGATCGTTCCACTTTACGTTTCTCGTAATTGGAATCCCTTGGTATTTAGTTGAATTGACAGCCTTTAAATTTGTGTAATTTATCGTGTAACCGAAATTTATCGGTTTCGTTTTAGTACTCATGTGGATGACCTCACACTTTTCGCAGAATTTAAATATCTTGTCTAAATGATCTTGCAATTGGTTTTGATGTTCTTTACTAAGCGGTAAATGACAGCATCATCTACAAGCAATCTACAAGGGTTTCTCAGATTGTCTCGTAAATCGTTGATACAGATTAGAAAGAGCAGAGGGCAGCACGTCACTTCTGTTGTACTCTACGACTTTCCGTCCGTTACTAGGAGCTATAACCGAAAGTTATAATTCCTGAATCCAGTAGCACAAATTACACCATACTCCATAGATATGCAGTTTGATTAGAAGGCGCTCGTGGGAAACGGTGTGAAAACCCTTCTGGAAATGCAGAAATGTGGAATTAATTCAGGATCAATTAAAAATAATAAAAATAGTCTACACCGCATAAAATCTCGTATTTTAAAAATGGTGACCGGTGTTGATCAATGTTAGATCATCTTCAGACCGTTACTCCTTCCTGACTGCTGCGGGTGATGGCAAGCAGCACGAACTGCGCTAGGATGGCGTGAAGAGCAACTGTAAGAGGAATTCGTTCTCCAGCAATCAGCGAGGAGTATCGGTGTGAAGACGGTCAAACACCGATCGAAACATTTTTCTGAAACTAAATTATTGTATGCGGTTTACACTGCTTAATTAAACTTTTAAAATTTAATTTTATCCATATTTTGCAGCTTAAAACATGACTGTGTTAAAAACATTGGAGGTATGAATTAAACAACGCCTTCAGTCACGACTTTTTCGTGTTTTATTAACTACACGATGCATTTCGGACCCTGTGGGTCTATTGTCTGGTGGACTTTGTTTTAATACATGTTTTATTTCTCATTTCTCCTTCTTTTCGCGACAGGAATGTGCGTATCACCTCATTCAGGAGACCAAATAAGAAAGAAAACATGTATTAAAACAAAGTACACCTGACGATGGACCCACAGGGTCTGAAATGCATCGTGTATTTAAAAAAGAAACACGAATAAGTTGTGACTGAAGCGTTGTTTAATTCACACCTCCAAACTTTTAAAAGCACTTTTCAAGCACTGTCATCTCCAACAACTGTTTCAAAAAAATTTAAATTTGAGATCACCTGCTATTGTTGTGGTCTTCAGTCGAAAGAATGGTTTCATGTAGCTCTCTATGCCACTCTGTCCTGTACAAGCCTCTTCATCTCCAAATAACTACTTTGGTAGAGCGAAAGATACATACCTAACGACTGGAAAGCACAGTTGGAGGAAAACGAGTGTGGAACAGCTTGCGCAAAACTTTGAAGCTGTAAGTGTTTTGTCAACACTTCCGCAAAAGTCTGCAGTGTAAACCTTAGTCTCAACTTAGCGAGTACACTCGCCCGACCTTGAGCAAACATGGTGCGTCGACAAAATATGCATAATATGGCTGCGTATCCTAGCACTGACGGGCACTAAAACACGATCCAGAGAACATCAGAAAGTATCAACAGATTCTGGTCGCCTCGGCAACGTTCCTTCCGTGCCTGCAGACTACTCGCCGTCCCAGAGCTCGGAACATAATTGCTTACGCCTATTCGCGATACCTTGCCCCAGGTATTGCACTGTCTGCTCCAACTTCCGCCTGGCTGCCTGACACTTCTGAAGCGTGCGCCAGTGTCTGAGGCGCGCTGCGCCTCTGTAGGACCCTAATTTCATCGCAACTCTCAAACTCACATTACGGGGCTGAGAATACTTAAGGAGTACGCCGTGCCGTCAAGTTGCTAATCTCTTTAATTAATTAACTGGCTCGGGAGGCGCCTGTGTGTCGGGAGAGCAGTCAGTGCATTCAACATGCAGCCAGTTGCCTGGCGTAGATTTGAAGCGGTCTGCAGCTCGAGACACAAACTGGTACGGTGTGTTACGCATGTACCAAGTAATGTCTCCGCCACCGACCGGATTCGTAAGTTTTATTACATTTCTTCAGGTGGGTATTTATTACTACGAATACGTCTAGATGCATACACTGCAAACAACTGTAGAATGCTTGTCAGAGGATACATAGAACTGTACAAGATGTTAGTGATTCTTCACTTTCCAATAGTGTATGGAACGCGGGAAGAATACCCTGTTGTTTTTGATGTTGTTCTCCTTGTAGCCATCACTGTGTCGGTAAATAAGGAAACAGAAATAATTAGAGAGTAGAACAACAATATCAGTTAAAGCTTATACGAGGGAAATAGTAGCCTACGATCGAGACAAGAACATCTGATAAAAGAGAACTGGAGTTAACATAAGCCAATACTGAAAAACAACATCGAAAGTAGGTAGTGTGGAGGCAGGAACTCCCTCTGATTGGCTGGCGATTCGTAAGAAGTTTCTTAACCAGCAGAATGTGGCATCTGCCTAAGATTCACTCTTAGTTCCAGATTGTTTTTTGTCAGATTTCTCACTGGTTGGATGCGGCGCGCCACAAGTTCCTCTCCTGCGCTGACCTCATCCTCTCAGTGTAGCTCTTGCACCCTGCACTGTTTTTACATTCTACAGCCTCCTCTAGTACCCTGATGTCCTACCGTCCTGCCCCTTCTTCTTGTCAGTACTTTCCTTATATTCCTCGAACATTTTGTTCACGAGGAAGCTCGCCACTCGCTGGATTCCGCGACTGCTCACACCCGTATAAAATGTCCGCCAAAGCGAGGCAGCAGCGGAAATGTTGAAGCTGTGTCAGACCATAACCAGATGGCTTCTGTAGCATACGGCTGGTGCCTTGTGATCCGGTCTTACGCCACTCAACACAGCGTTGAGGGGTTGCCGTTCTGTCAAGACGCCCGCAAGACGATGCGGCTCTGTTTGCCTGCACCAGTCGCTGCAATACACAGAGCGCCACTTTCATCGGTTACAGCCGTCAGTAGCTGGAATCTGCGAGCCACGTGACACGAGACTATATCCTGGTACTCCCCCGCCGGGCGACCCTTCTAGGACGCAGCCCAGTAGCTCGCCAGCTAGCACGAATCTCGACATCTTGACTCAACTTCCAAAGTACCGCCAGTGTTCTCGTCACAGCATAGCACTCACCAGTGAAGCCAGAGATATCGCCAGTGCCGCGTATTCGGCAGCAGTTATTCTCGATAGTGACCAACAGTGTACTCTTTTCGTATATTCAAGAACTGTTATCGTATTTGGGACAATCTTCGTTAGATCAGGACGATCTTTCTGTTGTTTGATTCGGAAGCTGTTTCAGCCGCTAACGCTACCCTACACGTTCACTTCACCAATAAAGTCCTGTTGTTCTTGGCTTTCTCGACACTTTACTCTTCCTGTGCGCGCGTCACATACTACAGGATACTTTAACTTCTTTAGCCGGCTAATCGTCAGTGAAGAGTGCTGGCCGTATCACTGTTATACAGAGTTGGTTGGTTGGTTGTTTGGGGAAGGAGACCAGACAGCGTGGTCATCGGTCTCATCGGTTTAGGGAAGGATGTGGAAGGAAGGCGGCCGTGCCCTTTCAGAGGAATCATCCCGGCATTTGCCTGGAGTGATTTAGGGAAATCACGGAAAACCTAAATCAGGATGGCCGGACGCGGGATTGAACCGTCGTCCTCCCGAATGCGAGTCCAGTGTCTAACCACTGCGCCACCTCGCTCGGTGTTATACAGAGACAAAGGAGCAAGACAGGCAGTGGAACACGAGGACGCCGTAAAAGGCGAAGAAAGTATCATCGAGCAAAAGTTATGCTGTTAATAGGGACTGACATGGTGCAGTAGTAACGGATTACGCTCGTAAGAGGCAAAGTGTCAACGGCGCATACTACCGAAATCTCTTGACGAAGTTAGGGGGGCTACGAAGATGAAGTATGAGGAAAGTGACAGAACGCAGTGTTTTGGCTTCACAACAACGCCCCAGATCATTCTGCACAAGTCACAACCACACCTGCTGCTTCTTTAGACACAAATATGGCCTTACCCCCTCACCCCCCTCCCAATATTCTCCTAACACGATACTCAGTGACTTCTGCCCCTTTCCTCAGATGAGGAAATTGTTGAATTGCAGGCATCCACAGAATATCGATTATGTGATTTTCGAGGTGGAACTTCCTCGATAGCCGACATGCAGACTTTTACAACCGGGTCTCCACCAAATCACCCATTTTTGGGAAAAATGTAGAGTGCTGATGAATACGTAGAGTTTCATGGTAGCAGCTTAATTTTTTCGACTCCTACTGCGTGTCAGTGGATCTGGAAACTAAGAGATCTAGCGGTGCCGGCCGGCTCGTCGGCGCCCCGGGTTCGAGCCCCGGGCGGCGCCATTAGCGCTGCAGCAGCCAGCAGGTGAGACAATGCGCTCGCACACAATGGTGGTGCGTCTACGGCGGCTTTGTGCGGCGCGCAACTGCACGGCTCTTCCCAGGCGGCACAGTTTATACCGCCCGCTCACGGCCCGGTTCGTCAGACGGCCGATTGTCCGCAGCGCCGCTGCGCGCTTCTAAACCCGAGCTCGCCATAATGGACGACTGAGCTTTACAGCTTTGATGCGGCGGTCCTTATGTAAACACGCCTCTCTGAATAGAATATTTGGTTCAGACGCCATCACGAGTGGATTACCCGTTAACAGAACGGAACGGTCACACCGTACACTCCTCGGTCAGCTGCACGAATGGGAACGTGCCGCGTATCCACAAAGCGTGAGTTATAAGGGAGTAAAAGTACTATATAAACCGCAGGCTGTATGCGTAACAAATCATGCACCGTTGTTATTTCTTGCTTTGGAAAATAACAAAAAAATAACAACATTTAATGACACGCCTAAGATTGTCAAGATCTGGGCGCGATATTGTCTCACGAACGTGACACACCGAAGTCGGATTTCTATCACACAGCGCTTGGTCGAAGCGAAAAGAATTCACCTCAGCGTATAAGAACTTGGGAATGAAGTTCCAGCTGGGAGCAGAAATACGGCCACTGTAGACTACTGCTACAACGCACTGAAGTTGTGCAGTCTTATGGTTCTTTCCGACTGACTTACGCAAGCGCTCAGGAATACTCAAAGTTCCCTTCACATTCACCGTTATCATTTCAGCTAAGCTGTCATTTATCGACGTAGGAACATGGGGAAAATAATTCCGTGTTTGAATCGTAGTCTGGACTATCCCATGCTCACTCCAGTCATAATGAACGATGTCGTTCGATCAACGTCCAAACACGTGGAGGTCGTCTGCTTCGTAGACCCATTTCCAGCAATGCGCGCTGGAAGTGTCCTCCAGCACTGTACTCCTTCAGATCCGCCACACATCGCCGCCTGTCTGCTCTTCAGAGAGGCAAGCCTCCGACATCCACAGTTGATGACGAGTGGTGGACCTGCAATACGTTGTCGCCTAATCTTGATTTCACCATCCTGCAGCCACTTCCCATAGAACGCGAACAGCCAACCAGCTTCTCCGTTTCAAGGTAACGAACGACAGGAACACGTGTGTGTGTGTGTGTGTGTGTGTGTGCCACATCTAGGGAACGCCTGGAGCAGTTTCGATGAAACTTGGTACAGATACGACTATCTGCCAGTAGACAAATGCTGTGGGTAAGATGCAGCAAGACCCACATTTGGGAACCAGGGGCGGCATGTTAAGAATATCTCTAAAATGCCTGGATTAACTGGAACCAAACTTTGTACATGCCGGTGAGCCAACATATTATGACCACCTGCTTCATAGCGTGTTGGTCTACTATGCTAACACAATATAGCAGAGGTTCTGCTCGAGAAGTCCTTGACAGGATTCTAAAAGTATGTGGTACCACATGTCGACGCACAGGTCAAGCAATTCCTACAAATTGCGTGATGGTGGTTTATGAGCACGCGGACAGTGTCCGATGTGTGTTCCAGTGGGTACAGATCAATCACATGTGTTGATCAAGACACCAACGTCAGTTCCCTCTAATCCCCTCAAACCATTGTAGCACGATTCTGACCTTGCAACACGGAGAGTTACCCTGCTGGAAGATGTCATAGCCGTATCACCGCCATAGATCCCCTGAAAGACCAACTCAGTGTACCGACAGCATATGTGGCGCGGTCCATGTTTCGTGCAACCACTGGTGTGGATGGTGGCGTAAAACGACCCAACAATCGAACTGGTGTAACAAGAAATGGGATTCATTCGACAGGCGACACTTTTCTATCGATCCACGGTCAAAACTGAGTGAAGCCATGCCCAACTGCAGCCATACCTGACAATGCCGTTGGGTCAACGTAGGAACACGTACGGATTTTGTTTGTGCAGCTCCACATCAAACAGTGGCCTCTGAACGGTGAGCTCCGAAACACCCACGCCTGCACCAGCATTGTGCCGTGTCGTCAGATCTGCCACAGGTCGCTGTCTGTCCTGCATACACTGTGGGGGATCCTCCAACCTCTAAGTTTTGTGATCACACTTGGTCGTCCAGTACCATACGGCCTACTCGTTATTCCACCATCCTTCGACCACTTTCCATTGATGCTCACGACAGTAGTACGACAACAGGCGACCAGCTTCACCGTTTCAGAGATTCTCATTCCCAGCCGCAATGTGTCCTTTGTCAAAACCGCTTATATAAATTGGATTTCCGCATTTGCGGTCTGTATCTTCGCCATAATGACTGTCCAGTCGTTTCTCTTCCGCTTACATTCTTTCCTTACTGCGTCATAAGCCCGCAACACTAACAGGAGGCGTTCAACCTCACGGTGGGCAGTGGTCATAATGATTTTGGCTGAGAAGTGTATTTGAAGAGGCTATTTGGAGTCGTGTTAAGACGCTGTGTTAAGACGCCTCTGGCAACCTTTGGTGCGGCGTGAACGTATGAAGGTTGTGGCAAATAAAAATAATGCAAAACGAATTATATCAAGTGTTAAAGCCGTCCAGTGTGGCCGAGCGGTTCTAGGCGCAGTGCTGACGTCAGATGTTAAGTCCCATAGTGCTCAGAGCCATTTTTATATCCAGTGCAGGTTTAAGGCCCAAGTGACACAAACCATCACTTGCGGCGCCAAGCTGCGAGGAGCGTTGGAGGCACCACAGCTGTAAGGTGTCTATGCTGCACGTATCACAATTAGTAGCGACCGCTTCGGGCACCAAGATGACATGGGCGCCCGAGTACAAGACAGTGTTTGAAAAGCAGAAGCGAACACTGACGCAACTGAAAGTGTACAAAGGCTAAGGGAAGAGGGAGGGGGTGCCAAAACTAAATCACGAAAAATTTTGTCGAACTGGTCCTGACTATATCAAGGTCGAATTCATAATTTTAGTGTTATCGGGACTGTCTGGTGACAGTCTCATCAAATTTAATACCTAGGTCTGGACGTGACAGTAACAAGAGGTGGCATGTAAGCATAATTCCGCACCATCTGGACAAATTTCAACCAAACTAGGTACACATATTGTTTAGTGTAAAGGTAAAAATACTGCAGAGCTAAGACAGCCCTCTTTCTAGAGATGGGAAAGAGGCCACATGCAAGCGTAAACCTGGATGTTTAAAATACAGTAGTTTCAAACTTGTTGCTGTACGTACGTGACTTACACCTGGAAAGAAATACTGTTGGTGGAAACTAAAAATATTGTTGTAGTGAACGTCTGCGTTAAATTAATATTATAATGAATTTGTAACAGGTTTTACTTTATAATTTGTATACTCTAATTATACTTTTAACTACATTTATTTTTACACTATAGATGGATTTCATTGCTTTTTCTGTCTGATATAAAATTGAAATTAAAAAAAAAAATCTGTTAATGCTTGCTAATAACCTACTGAGTATATAAATTGAATCGAACGAAGGAATGCTGTCAGAACCATTAAGTGTATACGTATATCTACAGATGACAAGTTTCTTGCGAAGGACGTGGTGTGTAATGTCAGCGATCCATTAAAAAGTGCAGTAAATAACATTAGCTCGAAAACTGTTCAGCGCATAATTGCAGCAAAACAGTCTGCATATAGTATCTCATACACAACTCAGTGAGTTGTATTTCCAGTGGGCGCACAACTGGTGCGTAGACAGTGAGCCAATTAAAAATGATAAATAGAGGCAGAATAGAACGCAGGAAAATGATACCTCTCTCTGACTTAAATGTGAAGTTATTCATCAATGCTTTCAAGCATTCTGTGAATCCTGTTGTGTTACTTGTTACTGCAGTAGCCTCACTCCATTGGCTGCTTTGCTGCAAATTTCTTCTTTTCTGCATATTTACCTTAACCAACAACCATTTGACGCTGTACCATTTCTACTCATGACACTTATTAGCGTGACCAAATAAGTTATTTACTGGTGCCACAAAATGTGTCCCATGGACTATCCGTTTATGTGCTCAGATTGTGCCACAAGGTTTTTGTCCACAATTCGATGCAGCGCATCTGCGTTAGTAACTCTATCTCTCTCTATAATCGTCAGTATTAGTCTATAGAAGCATATTTTAAAGGCGTCTGTCCTCTCGTAGAGTGTACTGTTTATCGCCCAGGTCTAAACAGCACATCTCGTGTACCACGCTCAATATACAGGCTCATTCATCTGCTCCTGCTGCTGAGTTTTATGCAATCTGCGATGCCTTCAGATATCACCCAAAAGATTTCTATATTCTCTCGCTTACTGCTTGCGAACTATTAGTTCCACAGAAAAACTGAACAGGATCTTTTTGTAGCAAATTTAATTTATTTAAATTTTGTGTTGGGTACGTTTTCATTGGAGGCCACAGTTTTCGTGTTATTCAAGTGAAAAGCTATCCCACTAAAAAAACTGAATTACATTAAATTTCCAGTAAAGAAGGTCTGACCATATTTTCTGTAGGACTAACAGTTTGCGTGTGGCAAGCATGAGAACATGAAAATCTAGAATGTGGTATGTGAAGGCGTTGCAGGTTGCATAAAACCCGGCGGTCGGGGCAGCTAAATCACCGTGTATATTCCCTCAGCATCGCCAGACTTAATTTGATTCTTTTATTGGTGATCATTTTAAAAAATCTTTTAAAATACTAACCATACTTTTCAATTCATTTTCCAAGTTCTTTGCTGCCTCTCACAGAATTACAGTGTCACTGGCGGACTTTACACTTTCAACTCCTTTATGACAAATTTTATTCTTTTTTTGTATCATTAACTCCAGTCTGTAAACAGAAGGAATTGTCTTCATACTATGGATTTCGGTCCATATTCTGATCTTTACGTTACTCTGATATAAGGTAAAATGGCGATGTCAAAAGATAGGAAAATTCCTTTACGTCACAAAGGACATGGACATTAGCTGTCGGTGGGAAAAGTTGAAAATTTGTGCCGCACTTGGATTCGAACCTGGATCTCCTGCTTACTAGGTAGAAGCTCCCACGCCTCCCGTCAGACCCAAATTCTCAACTTACCCACACTCTACTAATGTAGTGCCCCTTGCCCGTTATTCTCATTCTCTGTTCTTTCGGACATAGACGCGGCACACACAAGAAATTCCTTCGGTAATGAAAATAATCCCAAGATGCCCAGAGTTGACCCTATCTAGTCGGGTCGCATCTGAGGACAGTCAAGTGAAGCCAACAGTGGATTTTTTCCGATTGGTATTACTGTGGAGACGGGGCAGCCTTCCGTTATCTGCAGACAAATCGCAGCTCCTCGTTGCCCTGGTAACGGGCTGTGATGCGATCGCGAACACGGGAGGGCTAAATAAGGACGCGGCCCGCCGGCCGGCATCCGGCCCGAGATAACACGAGACACAGGAAAGGGGAGAGGTCGCGGGAGCCAGCGATTCGTTTCTTTGTTACTGCTCTCGAGAAAGCGATTAATCCGGACCGAGATGGGCGCAGGAAGGGAAAGAATGGAAGCGCAGGAAGGAAGGAGCGCGCCAGGAAGGATAGGGGACGGCGGGAGGAATCGACCGGCGCCCGGCCGGACTGCGGGGGAGGAGGCGGAGGGGGCGGCGCGGGGGCGGTGGTTTGTTTCAGGCGGCTGCGGGGCGCGGCCGAGGCATTTCGCAGATTTCCCTGCCGGCTAGACGCGCAATACACGGAGTGCTGGCGGCGCCGTGCGTGCGCGTCGTCCAAGGCACTTCAATAGCGGGCGACGCCTTCCAGTCCGCGCAAATCTGCAAATGCGGCTGCGGCGAACCACCTGTTCCCTGTTCACTTCGTGTCTCCCTAATCCACACCGCTGTACAGCGCGTCCCGGAGGGCATTTCGTAACAATATCGGCAATCTTCCATCATACTCCATTTGTGAACTGAGTGAGGGGTGAACGATTTTCTATGTGCTCTGTACACGCCCTAATTTCTGTTACTCTCATGATCACTGCCCTCGATATATGTGGGCCGTTCAATAAATAATGCAACAGAGTTGTTTCTTTGAATTCTGGTTAGTTTTGTTCTGGATTCTACAACATCGTACCATTCCCCACTGTTTTGCCTACAAACCACAATTTTTCAACACAATCTGCGTGATTGTGGTGATATGACCTTCGTAGTCCTCACGCGAAATGTATGTTGGTGGCAGTAGAACTGTTTTCCAGTCAGCTTCAAATGGCAGTTCTCTAATTTTCTCAATAAAGTTCCTCGAAAAGAACGTCCTCTTTCTTCCAGGGATTTCCACTTGAGTTCACGAAGAATTTCCGTAATACCTGCGTCTTGTTCGAACTTATCAGTAACAATTCTAGCAGACAGCCTTTGAATTTCTTCAATGTCTTCCTCTAATCCGACTAGGTATGGATACCAAACACCCGAGCAGTACTCAAGAATAAGTCGCACCAGCGTCCTATATGCGGTCTCCTTTACAAATGAACCACAGTTTTCCAAAACTCCCCCAACAAACCGGTGGACCATTCGCCTTACCAACCACTATCCGCACATACTCGTTCCACTTCACATGGCTTTACAGCGTTACGTCCAGATATTGAAACGACGTGACTGTATGACGCAGGGCTCTGCTAATGCCGTACCCGAACATTACGGGTTTGTTTTTCCTACGCATCCGCACTATCTTCCAGTTTTCTTCAGTTGGAGCTAGCTGCTATTCATCACACCAAGTAGAAATTTTGTCTAGGTCATCCTGTGTCCTCGCACAGTCACTCAACTTCGACATGTTCTCCCAAGAGCGCACAAGTGCACTGGAACTGACGGTGGTATATTCGACCATTTATTGTAAAGTACAATACTAGCCATTAAAATTGCTACACCACGAAAATGACGTGCTACAGACGCGAAATTTAACCGACAGGAAGAATATGCTGTGATATGCAAATGATTAGCTTTTCAGAGCATTCACACAAGGTTGGCGCCGGTGGCGACACCTACAAAGTGCTGACATGAGGAAAGTTTCCAAATGATTTCTCATACACAAACAGCAGTTGACCGGCGTTGACTGGTGAAACGTTGTTGTGATACCTCGTGTAAGCAGGAGAAATGCGTACCATCACGTTTCCGACTTTGATAAAGGTCGGATTGTAGCCTATCGCGATTGCGGTTTATCGTATCGCGACATTGCTGCTCGCGTTGGTCGAGATCCAATGACTGTTAGCGGAATATGGAATCGGTGGGTTCAGGAGGATAGGGCAGTCGAGATGACAGGCATCTTATCCGCATGGCTGTAACGGATCCCTGAGTCAACAGATGGGGACGTTTGCAAGACGACAACCATCTGCACGAACAGTTCAACGACATTTGCAGCAGCATGGACTAGCAGATCGAGACCACGGCTGCAGTTACCCTTGACGCTGCATCACAGACAGGAGCACCTGCGATGGTGTACTCAACGACGAACCTGGGTGCACGAATGGCAAAACGTCATTTTTTCGGATGAATCCATGTTCTGTTTACAGCATCATGATGGTCGCATCGGTGTTTGGCGACATCGCGGTGAACGCACATTTGAATCGTGTATTCGTCATCGCCATACTGGCGTATCACCGGGCGTGATGGTTGGGGTACCATTGGTTACACGTCTCGGTCACCTCTTTTTCGCATTGACGGCACTTTGAACAGCGGACGTTACATTTCAGATGTGTTACGACGCGTGGCTCTGCCCTTCATTTCAGCAGGATAATGCACGACCGCATGTTGCAGGTCCTGTATGGGCCTTTCTGGATACAGAAAATGTTCGACTGCTGGCCTGGCCAGCACATTCTCCAGATCTCTCACCAATTGAAAACATCTGGTCAATGGTGGCCGAGCAACTGGCTCGTCACAATACGCCAGTCACTATTCTTGATGAACTGTGGTATCGTGTTGAAGCTGCATGGGCGGCTGTACCTATACACGCCATCCAATCTCTGTTTGACTGAATGCCCAGGCGTATCAAGGCCGTTATTGCGGCCAGATGTGGTTGTTCTGGGTACTGATTTTTCAGGATCTATGCACCAAAATTCCGTGAAAATGTAATCACATGTCAGTTGTAGTATAATATATTTGTCGAATGAATACCCGTTTATCATCTGCATTTCTTCTAGGTGTAGCCGGCCGGCGTGGCCGTGCGGTTAAAGGCGCTTCAGTCTGGAAGCGCGTGACCGCTACGGTCGCAGGTTCGAATCCTGCCTCGGGCATGGATGTGTGTGATGTCCTTAGGTTAGTTCTAAGTTCTAGGCGACTGATGACCTCAGAAGTTAAGTCGCATAGTGCTCAGAGCCATTTTTCTAGGTGTAGCAATTTTAATATCCAGTAGTGTACATAGTCTTGTAATATCGGATGAATCTTTCTGAAGCACGTTGTGTATATGCTTGCCCGCATCTCGTGGTCGTGCGGTAGCGTTCTCGCTTCCCACGCCCGGGTTCCCGGGTTCGATTCCCGGCGGGGTCAGGGATTATCTCTGCCTCGTGATGGCTGGGTGTTGTGTGATGTCCTTAGGTTAGTTAGGTTTAAGTAGTTCTAAGTTCTAGGGGACTGATGACCTAAGATGTTAAGTCCCATAGTGCTCAGAGCCATTTGAACCATTTGTATATGCTTATTGGTGTAGCAATTTTAATGGCCAGTAGTGTATATAACAACTCAAAAGTGACGTGTACGCTAATCCTTAGAGCCAAATATGTTAAAAACACGTACTGTTTGATTTATACTTAGAAAAGCGCTTGTTGCAATATTAATTAAGTGTTGTATGTGCGAGGGAACCTCACAATTTATTGAATAATACAGAAAATAAATAACAATTTACATTAAATGTATTCAGTCATTCGGAGTAGAGCATAGGGTCCTTCATATCCCAGAACATTGACCAGTCCTCCTGGGACACAGTGTATCGCCGTGTACACGAGTATAAATGATGCAGGCGTGAAGCGGCCAGTTGTGGTGGGTCGGTGTGAACACGCGGTGCTGCATTACAGATGGAGTGCGGCCCAGCCGGTCACGTGCTGCTCCTCGGCCGCTCCTGCTAGGTATGCGGCCCGTCCTCGGCGCCATAAGATTAGCCGCCCATTTCCATACATATTGCTTTCTTGCCGGTGACGCCCCGCGGTAAGCAGCACGTGGGGCGCCCACCCCACTGTGGACGGAGCCAATTACGGCCGCTGCTTCCCCACACTCTTCAGCTCTCGTACAGCAGCTGTCTACACAATGTCCCCCTCACTCGGCCCATCCGTGGAATGTACTCCCTACACTGTTTTCTCCCTACAACACGTTAAAAATAGCAATTCCGGTGGTTGCACGCTGAGCAGCAAAGACAGGCGTTTCATTCGCGTAAATCCGCTGTTACTTTGGATTCTAACTGGACGCGTCTTGCAGTTTCCGTGGTGGCAGAAGACGGTGAAGACACCAGAAAATAAGTACTTCACAGAGGAAAATAAGTGTTCTTTTTCCATTTTTCAATGAGACCATTTGAGGTGACGCTTGACTGTGACTGTTTTGTGTTGATGTAAGCATACACATTTTGTGTTCTTCTTGCCACTTGTTTCGGAGAAACATACCTGCATCATTATGCTGATTTATTTCAATCAGTGAGGCATAGACGTTTTGTATATGTCACATACACTCCTGGAAATTGAAATAAGAACACCGTGAATTCATTGTCCCAGGAAGGGGAAACTTTATTGACACATTCCTGGGGTCAGATACATCACATGATCACACTGACAGAACCACAGTGTAGGGAAGCAGCCTACTCACGCTGTAGTAAATTCACATCAGTTTCCATTATGTGCCAGCCAGTCTGCTGTAACTAGCTCTGACGTCATAAATGTTGCGCAATACCTTAAAAATCAAGCAAATGAACTAAAACTTTTCTAGCATGTCAGAAATAATACTAAATTAATGTGTGTTAAATATCAGTTCGATAACTTCAGCCATTTCCGAGATTTGGACGTTTTTCTGGAAAAATCATTGGCGCAACAGAAAAGAGCTAGAGACTTCAAAATTTATATTTAGATTCATCTTTCATAATGATTTAATAAAAACAGTACTTTGGATTTCACAAATTAAGACTTTAGTGGAAATTCATGATTTTCTGGTTTTCGTCTCAATACTGAAGGAAGCAAGATAGATTAAGTAGGCTAATAAATAAGGCTAGGATGTTTAGATTTAAATAGGTTGGAGGTCCGCTATGATTATGAAGATGTGTAAAGTTTCTTTTTAATACCTATAAAATTATAGCGATAGCGGATCTCAAAAGGGACAGTTCAGAGCTCATCTGCTGCGTGCAGTGTAATTTAATTAATTCTCTCGCCTAAAGTATTTAACATAGTCACGTCAAAATTTTATTATCAATACTTACCTGCGTGCTGAATGCACGTTTAAATTAAGAGATTCTTCGGCCATCAGCCAAAGAAGCTATAAATTATTATGTAACTTGAAGTGGTGCGTTACTAGCCCAGCGGCTAGTCGGGATAGCGGATTTAATCAGACGTTCCCTCAGCCGTCCGCACCGCGGCTTTATATATAAGAACACTGCGCGAGGAAGCAAGGCCCCAGTTCTCTCCAGACGCTGAATGACACGCCATCTGTGTCGGTAGTCGCGTCGCATCAGTGTATCTGCTACAAACAGCCTCGGGTGCCGTATTAAGTTACTAGAGATATGCGGAACCATGAAAACATTTCATGTGAAGTGTTAATTCTGGAATGATTTTCATTATCTAGCTTCAGTTTGCGTATTGTCGTAAATTTTTACGTGCCGTCGCGGGACAGACATTCTACCAAATATTTAGCGTGGCGTTTGATGAAATATTTTCATCAAATTATGGCGAGCATTCTTTTTAACATTTGATTCGGACATTTATAGTTGCATCAGCGCCTTAGACTCTGAACTGGTCTGTTAGTTAGGTTGTAGGGATACTTGTGGTTTTTATTAGTGAATTTCAGAATATACTCAACTATTTTGGAAAACCGTTTTTGATTAGAAATCCCGGACAATCTCCTAATTCCTCAGAGCTATAAGCTGCAGCTATAAGAACATTCTCAGGTAAAGTGGGCACTAGGATATCTATTTACTGGCTCCAAGTTTTATTAAATCACTTTCTGGGGGTCACGGAGTAAATAGAGAGCCAGTGTTGAGAACGGCAAAAGACAGCAATAACAACATTCTAAAAGCTAGAAACTGATTCAACACGCAAGCGTTTATACAGCAATAGACAAATACTTTTTACAAACAAACTTATCCGCCGCCCCACATATGGTGCATCGACCGGGAATGTTACAACATTCAAACAAGGATACAACAGTAGATTTATATAATTACTCTTTTTACAAACTTATACATCCGCCGCCCCACATATGGTGCATCGGCCGGGAAATCAACTAAGTGAAAGTGATTTTAACTATTCGAATTCGCGAGTGAAATGCGACACGCAACTGAGTATAGAACAGTGAATGTGTTACGTGTGCATGTGGACGACGCAATTGGATTAACAACGCATCTGGATTGACGGAGCTGGCACTGAGTCTAGCGGTGCTGCCGGCATCGCGAGAAGCCAGTCTCGCCGCACCGCAGTCGTCCCCTGGAGCAGCCGGCGCAGAGCCTGCAATTGCGGGCCACGCAAACACACAACAGCCGTCGGAGAGCCGTCCGCAGCTCAACGTGCCACGTCGCATCAGGAATCCTGGTACGCCGCGCCGGCAACGCCATACGTCGTGCAGAAGGAACTAAGTTAAGTGAAAAGCTGTTAAAAATTTTACTAACCTGCACTAAAAGACTGTCGGCGATGGAACCGCCAAAAGAAACTGAGGTTAAACTTAAATCAGAACCTATGTCTGTTGAGGGAACTGTAAATACAGACAACGGTTCAAGTGTAAATACGCTTGAAAGTAGTAATGTTAAGGAGAAATATGAAGTATTGTCTCCTGACAGTAGTGTGGGAAGGGGCAATGATTCAATAATAGAGACTCCTGTAGTAAAGCGGAAAGTAGAAATTGTAAATTTATTGGATGATAGTTTCTCTGATGAATTAAAAATGAAACAGTCATCAGAGATGGTAGAGTTTAAGAAGGAGCAGTTAGATATGACTAATCAATCAGAAGTTTCATGTAGTTTTGATGATTCTGGTATTGGAGCTAGTTTTTCGTCACCTGAGTGTGATAAAAAGCCAGCTCGTGAGCAACCCAAAGATGCTGGGGCTGTTGATCTAAATGTTAAATTACAAGCAATACCTGCCAGTAATGCACAAATGACAGCTGAGTTAAAGTCTGAAATTGGGGCCAGCCAAACCAATTTTAATAAACGGTTTGAGGCAATGGACAATAAATTAGAATCCAAGAATGCTGAATTGAAGTCTGAAATAAGTGAACAGGTCAAAAGCAGTAATGCTGAATTAAAGTCTGAGATTGTGGCCAGCCAAACAAATTTTAATAAACGATTGGAGGTAATGGACGATACTTTCAAGGCTGGTTGCAATAAGTTGAAAGAGGATCTAGACAGTTTGAATTATAAAATTGATTGCAATCATGAGGATATTAAGAAAAAGGTTGCTCAACAATTTTCTGAAATGTATAAGACAATAAAATCCGAAGTCGCTGAGGTTCGCAAAGACTTCCAAATGGAAGATGCGAAGCTGGAGCACAAGTTAACAGAAAAGATCGAGGCGGAGTCTGAACTGTGCTCAGATAGATTTAAAGATGTTACTATAAAAGTAAACATATGTCAAGCAGAAGTAGAAGCAATCAAAACTGACACTACTCATATTGTGCAAAGAGTAGATAATGTTGAAATGAAAGTAGAAAATATAAGTACTAACATTGCTAACATTGAGAGTAAAATAGCTTCAGTAACTTCTGGTAATGGTAATATACAACAAGTTGTAGCTGCAAATGCCGCTTTTATCGGGTGTCGGCAGTTCTTGCGGTTCGATCCAGATAAAAATATCCACCCGCTAGATTTCTGGAACGATTTTGAAGATGTGATTCCACCAACTTGGTCTGAACGAGAGAAAATCTCGTTTATTAGAAGCCATTTAGCAGGTGACGCCATGCGTTGGTCAGCTGATGTTATGTTAAAGTGTAAAACATTAGCGGAGTTTAAAACAGCTTTTATTAATGAGTATTGGTCTAGCAATAAGCAAAATGAAGTGTTGAGAGAATTTTGGAGTGGAAAACGCTTCAATGCAGGCAAGGAATCAATTAAAGAGTTTGCTAGGTCATGGATTTCACGTTTGTCACATTTGGCGGAAAAGCTAAAACCAGAAATGATTATACTAGGTCTGGAAGCTAAACTGCCATGGTACTGGCAAACTAGAATTATATCAGCCCCTAGAGACAATCTGGATCGTTTCATTGAGTATTTGGAACGTGTAGAACGTGTTGCTGCCAATGAGGAGCAAGCACGTAATAATAGAAATGCTAATAATAATGGTAGTAATTTTAGGAACGAGCAAAATGGCAATGTAAACATCAGAACAGTAGGTGTTCGCCATCCTAAGAGAGGTAGGAATTGGGGAAATAATTATCAGAACCAACAATGGCATCCAAGGGATAATAATTTTGTTCCAAACAGAAATATGCATGTAAACAACAGTACGGATAGTAATGCTGTGCCAGTTAACTATAATGAAAATAAAGGAAACAGCAGTAGGCCGAGGCAGGAAAACTAGTTCCCGTCTATGAGGACACTGGCGCTCACCAGGCGGTTACTTTTCCTAAGCCAGTAGTTAAGGGAATTGGTAAGACAGATCAGAATACTCAGACTGAACATGTGGATGAAGAGTCGGTAGCACCTAAGGATACAACAGAAATATTAGATCACTCACAGTATTTGATAGATACCGTGTTAGAGACGCTTTCTAAGTGGGAAGAGAAAGAGAAGGCGCAGCAGTGTAACAGTAGGGATGAGCTACAAAATACTGAATTGACAGGTGAAGAAGCAGAAGAAATTCATGCTTATATTTACGATGAGGATGATGTGCTCTTATCTAAAGTGCCTGTGCAGGATGTTGATAATGTACTAATAGATTCAGGACAGGAGATAAGTGGGAATGTAGAGGGTAGGCTGTTTGGGGTCGATGAACCCAGTAGCTGTGACCAGTTGTCACTTGAGAAGGAAACCGACGATAATGGTGAAAGTGGTTTAGCTGTAACTAATGTTATGCCCGGTCTGGAGGCGCAGAATCGCTCAGACTACAGTAATTTGGGTCATGTTCAGCAAACTAAATTTAATGAAGTCGTGCGGTGTTTCGATTTAAAATTAATAGACCGACTGGAAAAAGCAGCTGAGAATGTAATTCAGGAAACCCCTACACACTGTGACCTAAATGTAATGAAGACAGATGTTGATCACTTTAGTTGGAGACAAATCCAAAAGGAACTATTAGATGAATTTGAGGAACCACCTGTACAACCTAGAATAAGCCACCCTATAATAATAGTGAATATATTGGGTATCAATGTACGTTGTCTCTTAGACAGTGGTAGTGAAGTGAGTGCAATATCTCAGTCCTTCTTTGATGCATTACCTGGTAAAGATAAGCTTACAGTAATGAGGGTATCAGGACTAAGAATAATTGGTGCTACTGGCAAGGTGTCAAAAACAGTAAAGCAAGAAGCTTTGCTACCTTTTAACATAAGTGGTAATTTAATTGATCATCCATGTTTAATTGTAAATAATCTCAGTATTGAGGTTTTAATTGGCATAGATTTCTTGTCAAAATATCAGAGTGTTGTTGACTTTGAAAGAAGCCAGTTAAAAATGGTCTTGCCAATAACCGGAGTAATTATAGTACCTTTTAGTGATAAACATGTAGTAACTGATGATGGAACTTGGGAGCTGCCTATACGAGTTCTGAAAAATAGGAGGTATTGGGACGAGGATGTTAATCTTGGTACAAGTAAGCTAAACACAGAAGAAGAAGAAGCAATTATTTTAGACAAAATAGAAGCTAAATTGCAGGAAATCGATAAGATTTCAGACAATCAAAAGGAAGAGCTGAGACAGGTTCTAAAAAGGCATCATAAAGTATTTTCGGATCGACCTGGCAGATTCATAGGTAGCCACTGAATGCTGTAGGGAGGAGGTTGTTCTGTAACCTCTACACAGTGTGGCAGCTGTGCAGTCCCAGCTGTGTGAGATCTTCTTTCCCTTTCAGGTCTCACTCATTCTTCCTCTTTCCTATCCTCAAAAATTTCTAACTCTTCTTTACAGCATTAAACCAATGAATGCTGTAGGGAGGAGGTTGTTCTGTAACCTCTACACAGTGTGGCAGCTGTGCAGTCCCAGCTGTGTGAGATCATCTTTCCCATTTCAGGTCTCACTCACTCTTCATCTTTCCTATCCGCTAAAATTTTCGACCTTTTCTTTCCAAATAATAAAATTTTCCGTTATAACTCTTCTTTACAGCATTAAACAAATGAATGCTGTAGGGAGGAGGTTGTTCTTTAACCTCTACACAGTGTGGCAGCTGTGCAGTCCCCGCTGTGTGAGATCTTCTTTCCCATTTCAGGTCTCACTCATTCTTCATCTTTCCTATCCCCAAAAATTTCGACCTCTACTTTCCAACACAAAATTTTCCGGTATGATTATCACGTCAATAATAAGCTAATGAATGCTGTAGGGAGGAGGTTGTTCTGTAACCTCTACACAGTGTGGCAGCTGTGCAGTCCCAGCTGTGTGAGATCTTTTTTCCTTTTCAGGTCTCACTCACTCTTCATCTTTCTATCCACCTAAAATTTCTAACTCTTTTTTTTTACAGCATTAAACCAATGAATGCTGTAGGGAGGAGGTTGTTCTGTAACCTCTACACAGTGTGGCAGCTGTGCAGTCCCAGCTGTGTGAGATCTTCTTTCCCATTTCAGATCTCACTCATTCTTCCTCTTTCCTGTCCTCAAAAATTTCGACCTCTTCTATCCAGACATGAAAATTTTCTGTCATGGCTATCAAGCCATGAGTTATGTAACCATTCTATCTACCGATTAGTGACAAAAAAAAAAACCTAATGTGACAAACCTAATAGTGACAAACAGTAGAGAAGTATGACGTAATGAAGGTACAAATGTATTTGAGTAACAATTATGTATAGTACCCTGGTAATATAGTAAGTACAAAGTGTTGTGTTATTGAAAATGGTCCCACAATAATAATTTAAAAAGATATATGAATTCATGTACAAATAGGATCTGAAGTGGTAGTGAAACCTAGTGTATGCATTAGAGCTAACTAAGAAATAGAAAGAGATTGCTTAGTGTTAGGAAAAATATGCAGATAAGTTGTAAGATTAAACTCACCGGGTGTAGCAAGGAAAGGCAGTGTAATAGAATTGAGCAGTGTTTGTGGTTGAGACGTGAAGGACACGTCCCTGAAGTATTTATAAGGTCGGAGCTGGCCATTATTTTAGTGTAGTGTGTGACAGGATACACCTACACGTATTGAGGTTATGAGTTGGAGGCGTGAATGCGACCATAGGTACCCTTATGATAGGTGAGACAGAGCAGCTCATGGTGTCCTATAGGTTTAAGGAATTTAGCATTACGCTCGTCCATAATTACTTGATGCACTTTGGTGGTTGGTCTGAGAGAGACTACCTGAGGTTTCAGCGTCCGATCGAGTGGAAATGGATTGCCACGTGAGCAAACTAATCAACTGCAATACACTATGAATATGAAATAAATGTGCTATCCTATGCTTTAAATATTAATAGAGTGAGTGTTAAATAAGTACATACACTAGCAAAATAAATAAATAACATACTGACAGACGTGAAACATTATTATAGCTCAGCATAAATACACTTCAAAGTAAGTAAGTACATAAATGCAGATGGGGAAATGACACAACAGCAGAGGACCAATAAGTGGATTTAGTCAACTAAACGTAGTGTGTTTTGAACACTCACAACTGTACTATTACCAAAAGTTACTCACATGTACATGGAAGCTGAGAAAACAACCACTAATCATACTCATACTATCTCTAAGAATAAGGTAATCAAAGATGAGTCAGTTAAGTGCTTAAAATACAAATGTATCAGGAATGTACCGAGCATTGGTTCAGTGTTCCGGACCAGAAATAATAAATTTCAGATTAAATATGATTTATGATTGTATGCCTTAGGAGCATAAATTTTTTCTAATACATGACTAAAGGCGTTTTGAGCCATTTGTTTAACGATTTTATGACAGTTAAGTAACCGCGAGAGTAATACTGAAAAAGTTCTGTTAACTTTGTTCCAGTAACATATTGGAAAAGAAAATGTATATATCCCCATTTCATTGTGACCCACCCTTAGATAATAAGTGAACAGAGTCTGAGGCACTCTTTTTGTTTGTTCTACAGGACAAACCAGATAATGGCAGCCTGGTAGCTGCGTGAAAGCGTGGAGTGACTTGGACACAACTCACAGTGACCCCTCCCCTTTCCCCCATGTAATTTAGAGAGAACGTGAAGGACGCACACCATAGCAACTTCCCCTCCTCTACCCTTGTGAATCGAAGTGTAGGACGCCAGCCAAAGCGGCTACAACCACGTGTGTAAAAAAATTATTTGTGAACTTTTCTTTCAGGTTTGGAAAACACTGCTAAGAGATAATCATCTGTTTGTGTCATGTTATTTTCTTTGAATTTGTGTATGTAAAAATGTATTTAATGTATTTAATGGTTCTAAGATTTTCATAATTTTTCAATTTGTATGTGTTTGTTTGTCTAAGGCAATATGTATGCCAAAATATTTCTTGACTTTGTTTTAAAAATTTGAGTATTGACATTGTTTAAAAGACAGTGAACATGCCTACAATTTAAATAATTAATGTAGGTAATAAGTTTTCTTTAATGTTTCTACAGGTTTATATTTCAATTTTGAATTTTTTATAGGGAGTTAAACTGTACTCTTGCTTCCCTTTTTGTAATTAATTTTTTTTTCATTCATTAACATTCATAAACAAAAAAATTTAAGTAGAGGGTGATGTAGGGAAGCAGCCTACTCACGCTGTAGTAAATTCACATCAGTTTCCATTATGTGCCAGCCAGTCTGCTGTAACTAGCTCTGACGTCATAAATGTTGCGCAATACCTTAAAAATCATGCAAATGAACTAAAACTTTTCTAGCATGTCAGAAATAATACTAAATTAATGTGTGTTAAATATCAGTTCGATAACTTCAGCCATTTCCGAGATTTGGACGTTTTTCTGGAAAAATCATTGGCGCAACAGAAAAGAGCTAGAGACTTCAAAATTTATATTTAGATTCATCTTTCATAATGATTTAATAAAAACAGTACTTTGGATTTCACAAATTAAGACTTTAGTGGAAATTCATGATTTTCTGGTTTTCGTCTCAATACTGAAGGAAGCAAGATAGATTAAGTAGGCTAATAAATAAGGCTAGGATGTTTAGATTTAAATAGGTTGGAGGTCCGCTATGATTATGAAGATGTGTAAAGTTTCTTTTTAATACCTATAAAATTATAGCGATAGCGGATCTCAAAAGGGACAGTTCAGAGCTCATCTGCTGCGTGCAGTGTAATTTAATTAATTCTCTCGCCTAAAGTATTTAACATAGTCACGTCAAAATTTTATTATCAATACTTACCTGCGTGCTGAATGCACGTTTAAATTAAGAGATTCTTCGGCCATCAGCCAAAGAAGCTATAAATTATTATGTAACTTGAAGTGGTGCGTTACTAGCCCAGCGGCTAGTCGGGATAGCGGATTTAATCAGACGTTCCCTCAGCCGTCCGCACCGCGGCTTTATATATAAGAACACTGCGCGAGGAAGCAAGGCCCCAGTTCTCTCCAGACGCTGAATGACACGCCATCTGTGTCGGTAGTCGCGTCGCATCAGTGTATCTGCTACAAACAGCCTCGGGTGCCGTATTAAGTTACTAGAGATATGCGGAACCATGAAAACATTTCATGTGAAGTGTTAATTCTGGAATGATTTTCATTATCTAGCTTCAGTTTGCGTATTGTCGTAAATTTTTACGTGCCGTCGCGGGACAGACATTCTACCAAATATTTAGCGTGGCGTTTGATGAAATATTTTCATCAAATTATGGCGAGCATTTTTTTTAACATTTGATTCGGACATTTATAGTTGCATCAGCGCCTTAGACTCTGAACTGGTCTGTTAGTCAGGTTGTAGGGATACTTGTGGTTTTTATTAGTGAATTTCAGAATATACTCAACTATTTTGGAAAACCGTTTTTGATTAGAAATCCCGGACAATCTCCTAATTCCTCAGAGCTATAAGCTGCAGCTATAAGAACATTCTCAGGTAAAGTGGGCACTAGGATATCTATTTACTGGCTCCAAGTTTTATTAAATCACTTTCTGGGGGTCACGGAGTAAATAGAGAGCCACTGTTGAGAACGGCAAAAGACAGCAATAACAACATTCTAAAAGCTAGAAACTGATTCAACACGCAAGCGTTTATACAGCAATAGATTAATTATTATTACAAACAAACACATCCGCCGCCCCACATATGGTGCATCGGCCGGGAAATGTTTCTACAGTCTACAATTATTTTACAAACTTTTATCCGCCGCCCCACAACAGGCACATGGACACAGGCAACAGAGCATGCACAATGTCGGCACTAGTACAGTGTATATCCACCTTTCGCAGCAATGCAGGCTGCTATTCTCCCATGGAGACGATCGTAGAGATGCTGGATGTAGTCCTGTGGAACGGCTTGCCATGCCATTTCCACCTGGCGCCTCAGTTGGACCAGCGTTCGTGCTGGACGTGCAGACCGCGTGAGACGACGCTTCATCCAGTCCCAAACATGCTCAATGGGGGACAGATCCGGAGATCTTGCTGGCCAGGGTAGTTGACTTACACCTTCTAGAGCACGTTGGGTGGCACGGGATACAAGCGGACGTGCATTGTCCTGTTGGAACAGCAAGTTCCCTTGCCGGTCTAGGAATGGTAGAACGATGGGTTCGATGACGGTTTGGATGTACCGTGCACTATTCAGTGTCCCCTCGACGATCACCAGTGGTGTACGGCCAGTGTAGGAGATTGCTCCCCACACCATGATGCCGGGTGTTGGCCTTGTGTGCCTCGGTCGTATGCAGTCCTGATTGTGGCGCTCACCTGCACGGCGCCAAACACGCATATGACCATCATTGGCACCAAGGCAGAAGCGACTCTCATCGCTGAAGACGACACGTCTCCATTCGTCCCTCCATTCACGCCTGTCGCGACACCACTGAAGGCGGGCTGCACGATGTTGGGGCGTGAGCGGAAGACGGCCTAACGGTGTGCAGGACCGTAACCCAGCTTCATGGAGACGGTTGCGAATGGTCCTCGCCGATACCCCAGGAGCAACAGTGTCCCTAATTTGCTGGGAAGTGGCGGTGCGGTCCCCTACGGCACTGCGTAGGATCCTACGGTCTTGGCGTGCATCCGTGCGTCGCTGCGGTCCGGTCCCAGGTCGACGGGCACGTGCACCTGCACCTTCCGCCGACCACTGGCGACAACATCGATGTACTGTGGAGACCTCACGCCCCACGTGTTGAGCAATTCGGCGGTACGTCCACCCGGCCTCCCGCATGCCCACTATACGCCCTCGCTCAAAGTCCGTCAACTGCACATACGGTTCACGTCCACGCTGTCGCGGCATGCTACCAGTGTTAAGGACTGCGATGGAGCTCCGTATGCCACGGCAAACTGGCTGACTCTGACGGCGGCGGTGCACAAATGCTGCGCAGCTAGCGCCATTCGACGGCCAACACCGCGGTTCCTGGTGTGTCCGCTGTGCCGTGCGTGTGATCATTGCTTGTACAGCCCTCTCGCAGTGTCCGGAGCAAGTATGGTGGGTCTGACACACAGGTGTCAATGTGTTCTTTTTTCCATTTCCAGGAGTGTATTATGAGCAACTGGAGCGCTATCTTACCGTGGCCATAAGCTGTTCTTTCAGTCGCATACCGTCATATACATTATCTGTAAACTGCACTAAGCTTAGATAACATATTATGAACTAAAATGGATAAACAACAGATTTTTCATTTTCTGTATCCCAAATGCAACTCAATATCTGAGATAGGCAAAACATATATGTTAGTTATGTTAGTCTGGAGCGAAGAAAGTTACAAACTCTCATCTAGTTACAGAGGCAATGCCTCTTCCGAAACTAACGTAAGTTGTCTCCAGCAAGCATTGGTCCCTCTGCGAACAAAAGCAAACAGAGATGCAACAAAACACTGGCAGCGCTTATTTGGCTTCTATTTTAGTTTTCCGAATAAATATTGTGGTGATAAACTGATCTACAGCTTAGACAGAGCTCTAGGTTGGATAAAAATTATATTACAAAATATTATTTTGATAGTACAATAATTACAACGTCCGCCCCAGGTCCACTTTCTTTGCTATCTTTTTCACGTTGTACAATTTCCCCGTAATTTTGTTTGGCATTCCTTTGATGTCTACGGACGACTACCAACTCCACGTCATTCGTTGCCAACCGCTATCCAGTATTTCTAATGTTTTTATTAAAAAGTGAAATAAATAGAAAGTACACGATTACAACTAATGTGGTACCACATGGAGCTCATAGGAACTCTGTTCGCATCTCCTTCAATTGTTTTCACACTTGAAAGTCACGGGTATTGCGTCAGATCTCCTTTGTTTACACACGTCATCGCCCCCGTAAGGCATTCATTGGTCGCATCCAACCGGAAAAAGCAAGACATTCGCACTTGCTAACCGTGTCTCTACACTACCATGTCCTCCTAAGTCCTGAACTATGTTTTTATGAATCATAAGTTTATACTGGAGTTGGATGCATTGTTCTGGTACAAAAGAAGATAAAAATACTAATCAAAAAAATTGGTGTCAGTTATTAGATAAACAAATATGTCGTTCTACTGTTGTGATGAAATAAACAATAACTTACACGATTGAATAGGGTGTATTAGAATCTTACAGCATATCCTAAACACATCAGCCCAAAATCACTAAAAACACATAGAAATTAACTTCCTTTGTCAAAGACATCCCGACACTCCGATAAATAACTTTCTTCAAGCATATCCTACCGCCTACTGCGAACATGCAGAACTGAAAACAGGTGATGCACAGAAGACATATAGCGTCAAGAATATTCTACAATCGGGAATAGCGAGAAAAGAAGTTGGATGTAGCATACATGCTTCATAAGGACTGAGGAGGTTAAAGCTCCTGTAGGATTATTTTTTTTTTATTGTTATAGGTATGTCCTGAGCGCGTTACGGAGTCATGACCGCGTGACTTACGGTTTTTGTTTACATCACAAACGACAGAAACTTGAAACGATATCTATGCGGTGGTCTTCCAACCACGAGTCAGAAACCACATATTTTTTCTTCAGCTGCCCAGAAATTTCTTATATATATATCATACATCATTTCCCAGCGTCAAGAACGACTACATTTCAGAATGGTCAATCGTTCTAATACAACACCACCACCAGCTCACTATACAGTTCCCTCCTCCTCGTCTGTAAACTAGTTCCTTCATCAGAGTTCATAAAAATAAACTGCATTCTATTGCGATGGATAATATCTAATATTGAAACCAGTACATACAAAAAGAATGATATTTTTAATAACAGGCACACAAAAATTTAGTTTTCATCACCAGCCCCCAAGAAAGATCCAATACAGTAACAGACATTTTACGGAACAGTAATTACGATCTCGTCCGGACAGTTCTTGTCATCGGTCACAGCATCTAGACTTTTTTCATGACTGTAGACTACATTTTCTAAGTTTTCAGCAGAAGCAGAATTGAAAATTACACACATCAAAAAAAAGTTTTGCATCACCCCGGTTCCCAGAACTCCTGAAGATAGACGTTGACGGTGGAATTTGCATCACAGATACAGTCCCTTTAACTGTTCAGAGATGTCGCTAAATCCGCCCAAAGACGTAAACAACCATGTATGAGCAGCGCCTATTAGACGGAGAGGGTCCGACAGACGATCAGTTCCAGCCATTCCACCAGGAAGGAGGTACACGGCTCGTGTTGTCTGTAGTTCAACCGTGCCTAGACGGTCAATACCGCGGTCGTTCGCGTCCGCGTTGTTACTTTGTGCCAGGAAGGGCTCTCAACAAGGGAAGTATCCAGGCGTCTCGGAGCGAACCAAAGCGATGTCGTTCGGACGTGGTAGAGATACAGAGAGACAGGAAGTGTCGATGACATGCCTCGCTCAGGCCGCCCAAGGGCTACTACTGCAGTGGATGACCGCTACATACGGATTATGGCTCGAAGGAACCCTGACAGCAACGCCACCATGTTGAATAATACCTCTCGTGCAGCCACAGGACGTCGTGTTAAGACTCAAACTGTGCGCAATAGGCTGTATGGTAGGCAACTTCACTCCCGACGTCCATGGCGAGGTCCTACAGCGCGGCACAGATGGGCCCAACAACATGCAGAACGAACCGCTCATGACTGGCATCATGTTCTCTTCACCGATAAATGTCGCATATTCCTTCAACCAGACAATCGTCGGAGACGTGATTGGAGGCAATCCGGTCAGGCTGAACGCCGTAGACACACTGTCGAGCGAGTGCAGCAAGGTGGAGGTTCCCTGCTGTTTTGGGGTGGCATTACATGGGGCCGACGTACGCCGCTGGTGGTCATGGAAGGCGCCGTAACGGCTGTACGATACGTGAATGCCATCCTCCGACCGATAGTGCAACCATATCGGCGGCATATTGGCGAGGCATTCTTCTACATGGACGACAATTCGCGCCCCAATGGTGCACATCTTGTGAATGACTTCCTTCAGGATAACGACATCGCTCGACTAGAGTGGCCAGCATGTTCTCCAGACATGAACCCTATCGAACATGCCTGGGATAGATTGAAAAGGGCTGTTTATGGACAACGTTACCCACCAACCACTCTCAGGGATCTACGCCGAATCGCCGTTGAGGAGTGGGACAATCTGGACCAACAGTGCCTTGAACTTATGGATAACATGCTACGACGAATACAGGCATGCATCAATGCAAGAGGATGTGCTACTGGGTGTTAGAGGTACCCGTGTGTACAGCAATCTGGACCACCAATTTTTAAGGTCTCGCTGTATGGTGGTACAGCATGCAATGTGTGGTTTTCATGAGCAGTAAAAAGGGCGGAAATGATGTTTATGTTGATCTCTAACCCAATTTTCTGTACAGGTTCCGCAACTCTCGGAACCGAGAAAATGCAAAACTTTTCTTGATATGTATAATAGCAAAAAATTGTAACACTTATCAAATCAAAAATGAGAAGAATACCTGACATCATAACCAAAAGAAACGAAATTTTTAAGTTGATATATTTTGTCTTAAGCACAGATGACAACAGATGCAACAAGGAATTCGCAAAAGGAATTACAACAGCTAAATGTGCTTTCGATTAAACCAGGTGACAATTTGTGACTACGTTGTTTATTAAAGAAAAGAAAAAATTATTTTGTTAAGACGTTCATCTGGAGTGTGCTCCAACATGCTTACGAAAGCTGGACACTGCTGAAGAGAGTAAAAGCTTGAAGGTGACTAATCACGATGAGGACTAGGGCAGTGAGCGGGACAGAAGATGTTTTTCAAGAGTTCAGTTAGCACAGAAACCTCATGACAACTATCCAGATACGGAAAACTACACATTTTGGTGATTTGTTTAGACACAAAAGGTTTTAAACAATATAATGAAAGGAAATATTATGGAAACAAATAACGAATGAGAGGCTAAGAAAGGAAATAAAAGATCTATTGCACTGAACTGAAGTCAGAAGTTATCAATAAATGTAGAGGACATCAAAGAACAGGGAAGATTACTTGCAGGGACAAGGTACTGCCTTAAGACGATGGAGAGCATAGACTGTTTTGTGCTGGGCACAGAGAAGGTCTCCGAGACGCAGCCAGTGTCGGCAGCTCGATTCAGGGTTGCGGGTTTTCGGGTTTTGCGCGCAGTCGGCGGCAGCTTTTTATGGCGCTGTTTGGGGAGCGGCGTGCTGCGGGTTACATAATAGCATGCACAGGCCGGAGACTCGGAACAAAGGCGCAACTTGGTGCGCCCCACCCTACCTGTATACTGTATTGAGACACACACACTGCGCAACGCGGATCGTAATCAACTCGGCTGGGTTCTAATCCGTCTCTATCGCTCCGCTGAAACATTTCTTCAGTCGCCTCATATTAGTGGCTCATCGTTAAGAAGTACATTTACACAGGGCAAGACGGCTTATTGTGAGTGCCAGAGGGTAATTCCGGTAGCATTATCATTTTCATCATTTTTGTTACATTTGCGAGTGGTCCGCCGCAATAACAGATTGTTACTAAAGGCGTCTTCTCACGTGACGTGAAAGCGTTCATCGACGAGGAGCCAGTCGAGTTTTGTGACGTCACAGAGTGGAATTTCACGGTTTTACGTCACAAGCAGAGTTTGGGATCCCATGTCAGATTAAGTCATATGGGGATAAATTCCGTATTTGTTGGTTTTTGTATTGTAGCGGACGTGCGATGAATTGAAGCTGACTGAAAGCACCAACAAATTGAAAATGTCTCGAAAACGCGTCGTTTTTGGCTAAGATATATTATAAAAGAACGGCAGGAAAATACATATTGGCAGTTAAAAGTTTTCTTGTTCCATTAAGTTTCGGGTGTGTAGCCGCAAGAACTCTCCTTCTTCTTCTAATATTTCGGCTGTATAACGTTCAGCCATCTTCAGAGTGAGCCGCAAGACTGAAGAAGAAGGAGATTTCTTGCGGCTGCACACCCGAAACTTAATGGAACAGTCTTTGCGCCGCCAAAACCTGAAGATTCACAAAAGTTTTCTTGTTTTGCATTATTTTTGTATTATAACTTGTGTACTATTCAAGTATGCCATTTCAATGCTACGCCACACTGAAGTTCTAAAGAAATCCGTCGATTCTGGTACAAATTGTTATAACTAAATATCGAATGACATCTGTGGTTACAGCCTTTAGACATATGTACACATTTTATACAAGATCTTAGGTAACATTTATGATACTAAATGCCAATGACTCTTGATTTGAACCAGTTCATTTCATGACCCTTTTTGACAGCATCCCCGGATTCTCAGACCTACAACGTACATACTCTCGAAATTCGTCATGAAATAAACTATTTCACATTACGCTATATTGGCTTCTAATATTATAAATTATAACATAAGATCGGCCCATTATCATGTGTAAATTATTTAGATGATACTGCGATGATGACACGTTAGTGTAATTGATAAGAGTCGTGAGCTAACAAGGCAAATTTTGTAAGTTTGCGTCTGCCTATCTGCTTATTTTTTATGTTTTCTACAAGATTCGGAGAGTTTTTTATTAATTTAATTGAAGTATGAACTGCAATATTCGATATTATTTACTACTTTTATAAATAAGAGCGCTCTGCTCCAAGACAGAGTCTGTTCGATATTGAGGATGTTCCATGGGACATAGAACTATGAACTGCAAGACACTGGGTGATTCCCTCTCAGTTCAACACTGTTTATACTACAAAGAGAACAAATTGGCCAGCATGTGGTCAAGAGAATGAATATATGTTTTAACAGTCTCAATCAAGGAGGACCGGTGCTTATATAAAGTTAAAAGTAAGAACATATCGTTCCGAGGTATTATCCGCGTATTTGACAAAGTGAAATGCGTCAAGCCGAACCTGCTAACTTCACAGGAATAGCAAAAAAAATTTAATTATGTAGGTTTTGCTCAACATAGAAAGTACAAAAATAAGCGACAGCAATAAAAGTGGAGCTGGGGCAGATGTTATAGGGAGGTACTATACTATCAGTAACATATTTTGTACTACAATTTTTGCCAAAAGTGATTTGTAGTACATTCTGTTTGTCATTTTCAATTGCAGCTTATTTAGTATTCCTCTCCCATCAGTTCACTGTTCAAGCCACGGATGAGTCCAGAATCATCTTCGCGATTTTCTCCACTCTTCTTTGACGATTGCTTAACGCAATTATTTTACACAGTCCATTTTCGTAAACAAACCGTAGGATTTGCGCGCCGTATGCAGCCGACGCCTGCCAATGGAGAGTACTGCGATCGCAAATTACGACGAGAAGAATGATTCGTGAGTCGTAGCAAGTCGTCTCAGACCGTGCAGCAACCACGACGGAGAACACATCTGGCGTGCTTCGCGGTAAGAAATGTGGCCCAGTGAGGTCAGATTATGACCTCCTACTACTCCGGTATTCCTGACACGGACACTTTCACGAGACGTGTGTGAGAGGAAGTAAGCAGCTCTCGACACGCACACTCTCGCCTGTCTTGTAACGTCTGCCGCTGGAGTTTCTTGACCAGCTCCGAAACGCTCTCGTTAAACAAACCTGTGCCAAAACGCTCCTCTGTTCTCTGAATCTTATCTCCCATATTTACCCCTAGCAGGTAAAGGTGTCAGACAGATGAGAAGTACTCAAAACGGATGTCTTGCAGGCTAATTCTTTCATTGATGAACTGCATTCCCTAAAGGTATTTCCAATCAGTCTCACCTTGACGTCTGCTTTTTCTACTTCTAGGTATACGTGGTCGTTCCACTTTAGTTTTTTCAGAAGAGCATACCTAAATGTATTGCAATGTCACTGTTTTCGTGTTTATGGTCAATAGCGTAACTGAAATGTAATAGGTACTTCCAAATATGTATGCGCATTTTGTTACATTTACGTTTGTTAAGGGTCAACTTGTAACACGCCCGGGGGTACTAATGGGTGAGGGGTGAGGGGTGGGGGGGCGGAATCCTCGCCGTTTACTGACCGTGCGCCCTGTCCACACCACATACCTGATAATCCCGCGGCGGTCGTACTGTTCTGCTCCACACTGCTGCTGGCTTGCCTGAAATTATGTATCTCAGTATGCAAGCGGGATTAGGGGAGCAACTGAACGTTAAGCACAACAGTGTCCTACGTCTGGTATGAACATCTATATTCTGAGACGATAAGAAATCACAGTTTGCACTGTTTACATTCCAAGCCATAACTGCTTCTCCCAATTAACATTCTTGATGATTATCTGTCCACAATATCACTTGGACGAGCGTACGCGTAACCGACACGACGCGGGTGATTGTTAATGACACGGAAGCCGAATGATCGAACGAAGGTTCTTACGCTCGTCAAGCATACACAGATATTTGGTACCAGTCCTCCTTGACATCATGATATAACACTGTTCACAGAGTTAATTTTTCAGTTCTCAGTTCTCACTTGTACGGTCGTGCGCATAGCCGTCGCGACGCGGCTGATGGTTGATGATGCGGAACGCGATGATCGAACACACGTTCTCACGCTCCCTACAAGACACTGGCACTTAAATACTCTCTTTTGTGGTAAATAGTATTACTGATTCACATCAGTTCATTCTGGGAGAGCGAACACGGCGCGGATGATTGATGCTGTGCGACACGCAACGAGTGGGTACTCAAATACGTTAACGGCGGCACTGTTTATATTTAACAACTCCATTGCGCCCATTTTCACTGAGTTCACATCCATATCTCATCACTTCACTATAATAACACTTGTAGCAACACCTGAACTTCCATGATAATAATGCTTGTCACATGCACAGCTACCCACAACACAACATAACAGTTCCGTGTCCCGCGCTCGACTCAGCGAAAACGCGGCAGCTCGCAAAGATACTCCGAAACCACACCAGCGATATGACAGTAAGCTTACGAACAGTTAGTCTCTGCATCAAGTGTCGATTCGCTGCTGGTCTTCTAGGATTTCACTACAGTCTTCTGATGTTGCAGCCTTCCTATAGCCAACAGCATCGTCCGCGAACAGCCTCCTGGAGCTCGTGACGTTACCCACTAGACAACGAAATTTCTTTGGTGTGCTCCTAAAGTTACTTTTATTGTTAGTTAACTAACTCTTCGAGAGTTAGTATGATAACGAACAATCAAGCTGACAAACAACTGCTTATCCAAGAACAGCTGCGATTGGTGTAGAGAATATCCACGAGCACGTCCAGAAGGGTATTCGTCCACTTTCGCATGACAGAGGAAAAGGCGAGCACGCGAAATCGGCCCTCAGGCATTCGGCAAGAACTCTCTTGTTGATCGTCGAATACCAAGTCAGATGTCCGTCATCACTAATACGAAGCAAAACGAAGATTTTTATTTATTTATTGTTCCGTGGGACCAAATTAAGGAGAAGTCTCCATGGTCATGGAACGAGTCAATACATGAAATTATAACACGATATTAGAAACAGATAAAATGAAATATAAAAAAACATATTCAGGTGACAAGTTGTAAGTTTAAATAAAGAAAATCAACAATGTAACACTGAAATTTGCTTAATTTTTTAGCTCTTCCAGGAGCTCCTCGACAGAATACAAGGCGTGAGCCATGAGGAAACTCTTCACTTTAGACTTAAAAGAGTTTGGGCTACTGCTAAGATTTTTTAGTTCTTGTGGTAGCTTATTGAAAATGGATGCAGCAGAATACTGCACTCCTTTCTGCACAAGAGTCAAGGAAGTGCATTCCACATGCACATTGGATTTCTGCCTAGTATTAACTGAGTGAAAGCTGCTAACTCTTGGGAATAGGCTAATACTGCTAACAACAAACGACATTAAAGAAAATATATACTGTGACGCCAATGTCAGAATTCTCAGACTATTGAATAGGGGTCGACAAGAGGTTCTCGAACTTACATCACATATAGCTCGAACAGCCCGTTTTTCAGCCAAAAATACCCTTTTTGAATCAGAAGAATTACCCCAAAAAATAATACCATACGACATAAGCGTATGAAAATATGCGAAGTAGACTACTTTTCGTGTTGAAGTGTCACTTATTTCAGAAACTGTTCTAATGGTAAATAAAGCAGCACTTAGTTTCTGAACAAGATCCTGGACATGGGCTTTCCACAACAGCTTACTATCTATCCGAACGCCTAGGAATTTGAACTGTTCCGTCTCGCTTATAATATGCCCATTCTGTCTGATCAAAATATCGGTTCTTGTTGGATTGTGAGTTAGAAACTGTAAAAACTGAGTCTTACTGTGATGTAGCATCAAATTATTTTCCACAAGTCACGAACTTATTTCATGAACTACATTATTTGTTACTGTTTCAATATTACACACAAAATCCTTCACTATAAAACTGGTGTGATCAGCAAACAGAAATATTTTTGAGCCACCTGTAATACTAGAAGGCATATAATTTATATAAATAAGAAACAGCAGTGGCCCCAGCACCGACCCTTGGGGAACGCCCCACTTAACAGTGCCCCATTGGGACTGAACATCACTACCACCAAAATATTGCGGAGAATTACCTTCTGCTTTCTGTTCTTAAAGTAAGAGGCGAACCAATTGTAAGCTACTCCCCTTACTCCGTAATGGTCCAACTTCTGCAGTAATATTTTTGGTTAACACAGTCAAAAGCCTTCATTAAATCAAAGAAAACACCTAGCGTTCGCAACCTTTTATTTAATCCGTCCAAAACCTCACAGAGAAAAGAGAATATAGCATTTTCAGTTGTTAAACCATTTCTAAGACCAAACTGAACATTTGACGGCAAATTATGTGAATTTAAATGCTCCAGTAACCTTGTATATACAACCTTCTCGATAACTTTAGCAAACACCGATGGCATAGAAATAGGTCTATAATTGTCAATATTATCCCTGTCTCCCTTTTTATAAAGTGGCTTCACTACCGAGTACTTTAATCGGTCAGGAAACCGACCACTCCTAAAGGAAAAGTTACAGATATGGCTAAGTACTGGGCTAACATACACAGAACAATACTTCAGTATTCTGCTAGATACCCTATCATATCCATGAGAGTTCTTGGTCTTTAGTGATTTAATTATTAACTCAATCTCCCTCTTGTCAGTATCATGGAGGAGCATTTCAGGTAACAGTCTCGGAACACTTTTTTCTAAGAGCGCTATATGATTCCCTGTTGGGACTAGGTTTCTATTTAGTTCACCTGCTATATTCAGAAAGTGATTATTAAATACTGTACATATATGCGACTTGTCAGTAACACGGACATTCCCACTACGCACTGATTCTATATCCTCTACCTGTCTCTGCAGACCAGCCACTTCCTTTACGACTGACCATATGGTTTTAATTTTATCCTGAGACTTAGCTATTCTATCTGCATACCACATACTTTTTGCCTTCCTAATAACATTTTTAAGCACTTTACAATACTGTTTGTAATGGGTTGCTGCATTTAGATTTTGACTGTTTCTAACGTTTTGATATAATTGCCACTTTGTTCTACAAGATATTCTTATCCCTCTAGTCAGCCACCCAGGCTGCCTGTTTGTGCTAGTACCCTGTTTTGAACGTTCTAACGGAAAGCAACTTTCGAAGAGCACGAGAAAAGTCTTGAGAAAAGCATTATATTTATCGTCTACTGTATCAGCGCTATAAACATCTTGGCACTCTTGTTCCTTGATAAGGTTTACAAAGGTCTCTACAGCAACTGGATCAGCTTTCCTAAACAGCTGACGACTATATTTAACACGTGTTGCAGCACAAAAATCTTTTAAAGTTAAAATTTGTGCATCATGATCTGAAAGGCCATTCACCTTTTTGCTAACAGAATGCCCTTCTAGTAATGAGGAATGAACAAAAATGTTGTCTATGGTTGTTCTACTGTTCCCTTGCACTCTCGTTGGAAAGAATACGGTTTGCATAAGATTATATGAATTAAGGAGGTCTACCAGCATCCTCTTCCTTGCACAATCACTTATACAATTAATATTGAAGGCACCACATATAACTAACTTTTTGTATTTCCTATAAAGTGAACCAAGAACCTCCTCTAGCTTTAGCAAAAATGTTGTGAAATCGGAGTCTGGGGATCTATAAATAATAACAATTAGAAGTTTAGCTCCATTAAATTTAACCACACCTGCACAACATTCAAACACCTTCTCAGTGCAGTTTGCTCATACCGATTTCAGTAGGTGTTATTAATATAAGTAACAAAGAGGTATGGCAATCACACTTATGTAGCGGTGCGGACCTGTGTAAGTGTCTATTGCTGTAATCACAGTATCTTCTGCAAACAGCCATCACAGAATTTCACAACCACACCCATCTCGGTACACTGGCATAACGAGTTTGGCAATAACCAGTAGTATTAACGAAACCCAGGATGCTTCGGTGGTATTGTAACAAATGCAGTATATCACGTCGGGGCATACACTCGTCAACAGGCTCACTGGCAGTCAACCCGCAAGTGGGATCGAACCAGTGGTTGCCGTAGAGCCGGCTACCGCTGTGAGACCGTCGCTCCACCGGAGAAGCCATGTCCTTTTTTCACTCGTCGGGGTCCAGGTGCAGCACCGATAGGTCGAGGGTCGAACCGTGGCCCTCCCACTCGCCGGTCCACTGGGAAACGGCTGATGCCAGACAATGCCAGCCAGACGTCGAGGCCAAGGTTCGCATCCCGGACACGTACGCTTCCGTCGCTTCCCGTGGCTGGGCAGGCCTTCTACCCGCTATGTTAGCAGCATGCAGGGTCAAACCGCTGACTCCGTATCTGAAGCAGCCCGCGTCGTCGGCCACGAATGCTCGCCACGCAACGTCGCACGGCTCCTAGGCCGCTCTGGGCAGCAAGAACCATGGGTTCCGGAGCCACCCTGCGCCCACCCGAGGTGTTCAAAATCGTTCAATTGGCTCTAAGCACTATGTGACTTAACATCTGAGGTCATCAATCCCCTAGACTTGGAACTACTTAAATCTAACTAACCTAAGGACATCACACACATCCATGCCCGAGGCAGGATTCGAACCTGCGACCGTAGCGGTAGTGCGGTTCCGAACATGCTCTGGTTCACGCGGGGCTGCAGTATTCTGACTGACACACCATTTATTGCTCCTGAGTAGAAACTTCACGCACACTACAACTCTGAATAAATGTCTAATTACAAACATAAAAGAATATGTGGTGTGGTCAGAAACGTCACACAGTGTTTTTCCCCGCTGGAAGAAGAAAGAAGCAAGATCAATGTTTAAACTCCCATCGACTATGAACTTGTTACGAGCACAGCACACGCTCAGATTTCAAAAGGACGGGCTAAGAAAGTGTGGTTTTTTTTTTTTTTTTTCCAAATTGAACCATCCTGACCTTCACCTGCACAGCTGTACACAAACTTAACCTCAGAATTGGGCACCACGAAGTCGAAGTGTTCTGCTACCCAGGCAGCAAAATAACCGACGGTGGCCGGAGCGAGGACGACATAAAAAGCAGACTTGCACTTACAGAGGGCAATCCTGACCAACAGAAGTCTACAAGTATAGCCTCACCAAGAAATTTCTGTATGCTTGGAGCACAGTATCGAATGATTGTAAAACACAGACTGTGGGAAAACCGAAACAGAAGAGAATCGAATCATTTGAGCTGTGGTGCTACAGAAGAATTTTGAAAATTAGGAGCACTGATACGGTACCAAATGTGGAGATTCTCTGCAGCATTGGCGAGGAAACGAACATGTGGAAAACACTGGCAAGAAGAAATGACAGGACCCTTTAAGACATCAGAGAACGCATTTCATGACACTAGAGGCAGCTGTAGAGAGTAAGAACTGTAGAGGAAGACAGAGAATAGGATACATGCAGCAAATAATTGAGAAATACTAATAACTGAAAAAAAGCTTTAAAGATCTCACAGGGAATCTATGTTTGGATGGCCTCATGGAAATTTGAACCGCGCACCTCCTGAATGTGATGCGGAGGTGCTAACCACGGCATCATAGCTGGAGTCACGTAATTAAAAAAAAAACTGTGGTCTATGGCTATAAAACGGAATCATGTCATCGCTCCAGCCGTAGCAATGCGAGAATAATAATTCCGTTCATTGGTAGGTCACAGTAGGAGATTTTGATCTGAGATAGGTTTTTTTGTGAAAGATAGAATATTTTTGGCAGATAATCCAACCAGAAAATTTTGAGAGTCAAATTAATATGGCCTATTTTCACAGAAATGTGACGCAGCTAAAATCTTGAGTTGCTGCTTTCCTCGAGATGATATTGATCTTTTATTTGAAATCAATATTTCCAGATAATAAGTTTCCATCCTCAAGATTAGTGCACGAACTGTTAGATGCAGTTCTACTTTAAGATACGAAACAAACATATTGTGACTGTATTTTAATGTGTGTTCAGGTGAAATTTTAATAATTCGTGGGACAGCTGATACAGACTTTATATCAGATATATTTTAACGGGGATGTGGTCGAAACTGTTAGGAACCTGACGATGGGAGGAGCTTGTTCTCTCGAAATGCGTTGTTCATCATGAAGAAGAACATCACCTGGGTGAATGCAGTAATTCAAGATGTTTCCGATTAGTTTGCTAATGCTCTACAGTCGCTTACATACTACTCCCTTTTGGGCTATGAACAAAACGTAAGAATAGTTCCAACCTTACAGATAACGCATTGTATATTTCTTTTCATGTGTGGTGGAACGAGAAGAAACCGTATATGATGTAATAAAACGTCCCCTCTGTCACACCGCTACGTGCCTTGAGTGAATTGTGGTACAAATAGTCGCCAGCCCGGAGATAGAACCGCCTTTGTGCCGGGCGCGCGCGCCTCTTGACGGATAGCGCCGAGCGTGGCATCAATCACCCTCCACCTCGCGCCTCCAGGGCTCCCTCCATCCATCCAGTAATAGCGTTAAAAACTCCCGCCGGAAATTTAATCTCGTTCCCAGGGGGCGGCGCCTCGGGAGCTGCGGCAGCGGCAGCCCTGCGCGCGGGGAAGGCCCGCGCTCTTTAATTACAGGGTCGCCAACTTAACCCACCACATAGTTCCAAGCCCGGGGCCCGGGGCCGACGGCAGAGGGAAGTGTGCAATTTACCGCGGGCCCGGCACAAAGCTCCCCTCGCCCAAAGACACCCTTTGACGCCATCCCGCTGCCGTTTTCTGTTCACACAGTATTAACGCACGGTCTCAAGTGTCTGCCACCTCCGTAAAGGTATTACTAGGTATTTATTTACATTGAAATGCTGCATTTTGAAAAATCACGAGTTTCCGACATTAACTAGCATCGAAAAAGCCTTAGACTGCGGATTATAGTGGTTATCCAGCTTAGTTTCATATCGTCAAAGTTACAGGTTACAGAAAAGGATAGATAGAAAAATAATTAATTAGGGATCAGAACTGAACAGAAAGGACTTGACAAAAAATATGTACTCTGTAAGGCGCTATACAGTGCATGGCGGAATATACTTCGAACTAATATTTATTTTCTCTCCCGTTACGTTCTCGTATTGAGGGCGGGAGAAATGCGCCGTAATTTTTCTTATTTTCGTGATCGCTATGAGAGCTACTGGATAGTGGTAGCGTAATGATTGGCAGTCTTCCACAAATACAAATTCATCGGATAGAGTTTCGTGAAGACGACGTCGTGTTTCTTCCAAGGATTCCCATTTAAGTGCCCCGAGCATTTCTCTTACGCCTTCGTATGGGCTGTACGGAACTTTTACGATCGCATCAGCGCATCCAAGCGATGGAACAAACTGACACCAGCATGTTGCATGCAATTTAATTTACAAATGCACAGCACTTTTCCAGAACCTCTTCAACAAATCTAACAAAGAAACATCATCAACCTGACCATATTTTAAAGAGATAAAGCACACTTGCGCGACATAAGCCCCAGCAATAGATCCCGCGTCATAATCGCGACAGTACGCAGTCATGACTTCACGAACGTACAGCTTTTACACTTGGCGCGCACGGGTCGTCGCTCCGTGTCACTGCCAGCCGCTCTGTACTATACGGTGGTGTGAGTACGAGGTTTGTGCTCATAACGCCGGTGAACCAAAGAGTGACAGTGCGGCATCCGCTGGAGAGGTACGGAATGTTGGTAAAATTGGAACGTTAAAGAACGAGAAGTCCTCAAACGTGTGACTGGTAAGCACCATTATAAGCTGCTATTCGACTAACTTCCATGCAACGCAAGCAAAAGCGTATGTGGGTTTCCTCTTTGCTGTTATTTATACCCTTCTGTTTCGTTGTAGCAATCATAGACAACTTCATGAATGAAGACGTGCTAGATACTGAGTAAAAAAAAAAAATGGCTCTGAGCACTATGGGACTCAACTGCTGAGGTCAGAAGTCCCCTAGAACTTGGAACTACTTCAACCTAATTAACCTAAGGACAACACACATATCCATGCCCGAGGCAGGATTCGAACCTGCGACCGTAGCGGTCGCGCGGTTCCAGACTGTAGCGCCTAGAAACGCTCGGCCACCAGCGGCCGGCTATTGAGTAAAACATTGGGCTGACATTCAGTGCTTATTTATGTATGACAAAGACGATAATGAGGCTACCCTTTCACCATAGTCATATTCGTCGAACAGTCTCATTGGTACAACGAGGCAAGGATGTAAAAACGAGGAATGTTACGATGAAGTCCCTGTCCGTAACTGAGGAATGTATGAAACTGCTGTTGCCTTTTGGATAAGTGAAAGAAAGGGAAAGCCGTGTTTCGGGATCGCCAAGAGGAACATAAAATTATTAAAACCACGAGAAGAAGACAGTGCAGTTTCTGTGTTGCCAACGCCACGGCATCGCACTACATACTGTCAGCCACTGGAAGGGTTTGGTCTCCACGTATTCGAGAGTTTTGTCCGCAGGTTCAACAACTTGGTACAACTGGGCGTCGATGTGAACTTCGGCGAGCGCAACAACATCCGTTAAATGCAGAGTCTTCTTTACAGGCGGTTATGTGCACCAGTATTTCGGTCGGTCTTCTAGTGCAACTGGTATGGAAGCCGCTGTTTCAGTGAAATACTGTTTTGACATTCGTAACGTGCTTTGTTCATTGTGCCAATGTGCAGGGTTTCTAATCTGAAGCTGATGCCAGTGATCTCTCTGCTTTTAACATTTTTATGTAGCAATTCAGAAATGCAGCATAAATAAATGAAATGAATTAATGTGTCATTAAAGAAGGAGCATAGCACTATTTAATCACCAACATCGTTGTTGTACGTTTCTTTTTTCGATTGAAAGCCTACACTGTTTAAGTGAAGTACATTCATAATAATTCTTCAGTTGCTTAGGTTTATTCGCGAGATCGATTTCTGGGGCTGTTATCTTGCAAGCCTGTTTATTTGTCGTTAGAATATGAGGCCATGTTTCCTTACAAGTCTTCCATTCGCCTTAATACTGATTTTATTTGATCGTTCCATTTAATATACTTTCTCAGTATCGCGCCTACATACATATACGATGTCGCGCACTCAGAACGCTCAATTTGAGATGAAGAGTCCAGCACAGGATGGACTGGCGTGGCGAGAAGCATTAAATCATCATTCTGACTAAAGACCAGACAACGAACACCACCATGTAGCTTCTGTGCCAATTAGCGGGTGTCTGGACGGTAACAAAACAGTGGTGGCATTTATTCCCGCCCTGGACATGTTCGTCTCTTGCCTATATGACGCCACGTGCTTTCTTCTAGCGCGGTTGCGTGTAATGCAGACAGGGCTGCCAATGTGTGGCGTACTCAGTATCACTGTGAGATATGAGAAAAATAATTACCTAAATGCAACTCCAAAGAAAACATACAATTAAGGTATGTTATGGAGTCCCGTGTAGCCTGGACAAACCGTCGTATTTCATAAACGACATTCAGTTTCCCAGAATTAACTCTTTTTATCTACAGAAGTAAAACAACAGTTACGGCAACTTTAATGTAAAAGTGAATACTTTTTAATGAGAATCACTGGTTACTGAAAGCGTAATGTAGTTATAGTATGTGCATTTAACTTTTCGCAAAATCAGCTGCAACATGTTATAAGTGTGAGACCGACTGTGACAGGGACAAGCAATCATAAAACGTTTCCTTGGCTATTCTTGTGAAATTTCAAACTGTAAACATCAATAACCGGTACTTCAGTACACACCTGTCTTCGGTAAATGCCGAATGCCCTTCAAAATCACAGGTACATCTTTCAATAAAAAAAAGTTTCATTGTCTCGATTGACAAGAAGTAACGAGTGTTAGCCACACCATAGCAAAACACTTTACCCCGTGCCGTACACTGATTTGCCGAGCACCTTGTTTCTATCGAATTTGTTTTATTTCACTTTACCGGTTTCAGGCTAAGCGCTTTTGACCAGATACAATGTTAAACTACACTTTGAGTTTGATTGGATTTCCACCCACATACGGTGTACATTTAGTGACATGTTGTTGTTGTTGTTGTTGTTGTTACTGTTGTTTTCGTCAGTTCAAAGGTTTGTTTGATGCAGGTCTCCGCACTAGTCTATCCGTTGCAAGTCCCTTCATCTGAGTAAGTATTCCAACCCATATCCAGCACCATCTGCTTACTTTAGTCAAGGCTTGGACTTCCTCTACAGTTTTTAGCCCCTACACTATCCTCCACTATCAAATTAATCATTTATGATACCTTTGTATCAACCGATCCGGTCACTTAGTCAAGTCGTGGCATAAATTTTTTTCCCCATGATAAGATTTAGTATGTCTTCAAAGACATGCGATGTAGCCAGCTGATCTTCTGCATTCTTATGTAGCGCTAAATTTCAAAAGCCTCTATTATTTTCTTATCTGCAGCGTTACTGACAATGTTTCACTTCTGTACAAGGCTACACGCCAGTCAAATTCTCGTGCTTACAGAAATGTCTCCTATCGCTTAAATTTGCATTAGATGTTCATAAATTTTTCATTTTCAGAAACGCGTTTCTTGCTAGTGCCATCCCCTCTTCTTTGGCCTATTATGCTGGCTAAACAGCAACATTAATCTGCTGCTTGCAGTACCTCACTTCCCTTTCTAATTCTGCAAGCATCACCCAATTTAATTCGATTACACTCCCATACCCCTGTTTTACTTTTGTCCATATTCACCTCACAGTCCTTTTTAAAACTCTATCCATTCCGTTCAAATGATCTTCAAAGTCGTGTGCCATTTCTGGCAGAATTAAAGTCTCTCTGGCAAACCGCACATTTTTTATTTCTTTTCCTTTCACCTTAATTCGCTTTCCAAATGATGACGTCTCCAGCATTAGGAAACGAAATGTTAGGCGCAGAAACACGCTTGAATTGCTGCCTTATACCCATGTCACAAAAATCGCCAACAATGCAGATATAAGCTATGAAAGGCTGCATTATGCAGTTGAAACTTGAATTTCTCATCCCCGAAATTTAATTCCATTTCCAGATATTTTCTTAACTTCTTCTAAGGCTTGAGCAGTGTACAGATTTAATAACTGTGTGTGTGTGTGTGTGTGTGTGTGTGTGTGTGTGTGTGTGTGTGTGTGTATTTTACACATCTCATCACAAACCACTGGATTGAGTTCAACCAAATGTGGTCTGGTCCCTTTAATCCCCCAAACCAACCAACCAACCAACCAAATGTGGTACATATACCACTTATTGTCTGGGAACAAGTACCTTGGGGTAAGAACCACGGGGTGGAAATATTGTGCAGGTTGTATCGGAATGTATAGAAGGTTGGTTGCTTGGTTGGTTGTTTGGGGAAGGAGACCAGACAGCGTGGTCATCGGTCTCATCGGATTAGGGAAGGAAGTCGGCCGTGCCCTTTCAGAGGAACCATCCCGGCATTTGCCTGGAGTGATTTAGGGAAATCACGGAAAACCTAAATCAGGATGGCCGGACGCGGGATTGAACCGTCGTCCTCCCGAATGCGAGTCTAGTGTCTAACCACTGCGCCACCTCGCTCGGTGTATAGAAGGGCATGGGTTAGCAAACATAGGGGGGGGGTAAAGGAGATGAATAGTGGAAGAGGGAGGGCAAGATGGACTGAGAGTAGTGGGAGCAGAGGATTAGAGAGGGGGAGGAGGAGATGGAAAAATAGGGAGTAGAAGGAGAACAACAGAGAGAGGGGAAAGGAGGAGACGTGAGTAGAATATGTGCCATACATTATGCGGACAAAGCTGCAGGTAAATCACCAGTTAGACAAATAAGAGTACATAAGAGTTCGTATTATTTTAAAGATGTCTTTTTTGCAGATAAAGAATCAAGTGAGTAATATATTTTGCTGACAATCAGTTGGTTTTAAAACATTTCTCAGTATAAACTACGTTCTGTTAATATGTGCAGAATGTGGTTTTCAATGAGGCAAGAGTCACCGTTTGGAGAAGTTCATATTGTTAACAAACGTCTTGGCAGACAGGTCAAACTCTGATTTCGTCCCTCAAAGCTGTTATGTCGCCACATGTTGGGCTTTGTTGCAATCCCAGTGCCCACCTTGCAATATCTATTGGCCCTTGGAAGGCATCGTACACACGGAGACGGAGAGGGAGGAAGGGAGGGAGGGAGGGAGGGAGAGAGAGAGAGAGAGAGAGAGAGAGTACACAGTATGAAAACTTTCAAATCCCTCGTATTTTGATAGCTAATTGACTATGAAGATGTTGCCTTCTATGCATTTCTTCCAGATAAGAGAAAACGGCCTTCATTCACAAGTGGTGGCAACCGTGGTGTCAGATGTGTAAGAGCCAAGTATTAACTTTCGTGATCTGTGCCTGCTATAAAAAGAAGGCACAAATGCGTGTGAATTTCTAAGGGATCAAACTGCTAAGGCCATCGGTCCCTAGACTTACGCACTACTTAAACTAACTTATGCTAAGTACATCACACACACCCATGCCCGAGGGAGGACTCGAACCTCCCGCGGGAGGGGCCACGCAGTCCGTGCCATGGCGCCTCAAACCGCGCGGCCACTCCGCGCGGCAAGAAGGTACAACTCAACATCACGGACCTACTGTACATTAGGGGTAACTGCAAACAGTGTCTCGTCAAGTGCAAAAAGACGGCTTCATAGTTTATCTCTTACGAAAAATAGATGATACTGTTTTGTCAGTTAGTGACCTTTCTGGAGAACTTTGCATTATCTGATACAAAATGTTGATAGTACACAATTTTGTTTGACTTTATCAAAAAAACACCGTTACCACTTACAAAATTACGTGTTCATCATCAGACGACGTACATGCTTTTATCAAACTAATTGACGTGTCTAGTTCAAAGTACTGTGTATTTTGACCAAAGCCGTCTGGCTATGCATATATAAATGCGAAACTGGCAACGGTGTTTTTAAGTAAAGTGCTCGAAAAACAAATTGTGGCTGGATGTTGCTGTACGCTATAAACGTTCTGAATCACACAGTTTCTTAGAAATATTACAATCAATACAATACTAGTATATTGGTAGACACGCGAGAGTTCAATAAAAGCGATAGTTTGGGATATGGACGTCATCGTTCAGCAAGGTTAGTAAACCAGCTTCACAGTCTACACACCTGTACCCTTCCTGGAGCGGGTACTTACGTAGACGCCCAACATGTAAGCAAATTTCGAGGGCGTATTCCAGTGTTCGTGGAGGTAAGTGCTACTCTAACTCCACCACCACTGCTCTAAAAGCATTTCAGCTTTGCAGCAGCTCCAGTTCTCACGATGTTCGATCGTTATCTTTGTTCAATTGTTCAGTTTCAAAACTAGCCTACGCCTTCACTGCCTATGTTAAGCACACTCCATGCCGCCTTTGGTTTAAAAAGTTTTTCGTTCCAGCTTTTCCTTCTATCAGACTTAGGCACCCTCTGGAAGGCAGTCAGTTCTGGTGAGGATATACGAATTAATCGAGTGTAACCGCCTATCGCCAGACTATTTATCTAAATCTATAACACAAAGTCGAACGACCACGTAGACTCACTTGCAGCTAAGGCGGATGCCAGACTAAGGTTCATTGGTGGGATACTGAAACACTGCACTCTGCTTATAAAACAAACAGCACGCAAAGCACTTGTACGGCGCCTACTTTGATATTGCTCAAGTATGTGGGACCAATGTAATGTCGGACTAATATGAGCCACTGAGAGTATACATAGAAGGGTGGCACGAACGTTCACAGGCTTCTATGACTGGCAACAGAGTGCAACGGGAGTGGTGAAAAACCTGAAGTGGCAGACACACATCCCGCGAGACTCTGCTTGAAAACATCAACATTCTTCCCAATAATCTACCCCATGGAGTTGGTGCCGATAAAATTGGACGAATACGAGGTCACACATAGGCTACAATGCGTGTCTCTGGTGAGCAGGCACACGGATGGCTCTATTCAACCTACGCCTCTGAATAATTCTAATACACAGAGCCACTACTTCAGTTACGTTTCTATGAAGACTATGCACATGGGATAATAACGCAAATGACTATAAAAGGGGCCCTGTGTTGTGTTACTGAAGACGATACCTGTGTTTCACGCTACATGACTACTCTTATTAGTTCCCGCATAAGTAATAAAATTGTTAACATGATCGAGAAGTCACGTAAATGTGAATTAAACAAAGAATTAAATAGCACGACAGAGTTATTCATGAATACTTGTAAAATATGGAATGTTGGACAACACAACGGCTTTCTTATACACTATCTAGTATTCATAAAACAGAATGAGTTTCCTGGCGGTTGGCAAAGTTGAACCAAGGGTGACGACTCGACTTCAATTGCGACTTTAAAGGAAGGACTCCATCTGATTATGGTCAAAATGTCTGGCAGCGATTGTTAACTGTACTCGGAAGCAAACTACTATAACGCGCTTCCATCGGGCAACTGCTGCTTCCGTGGGCGAGCAATTAAGAGAATTTGCTCTCAATATTCCTACAGCCGGTGCTGCGCAATGCGCACCATACTAGTAAAAAGCCGCGCGGGATTAGCTGAGCGGTCTGAGGCGCTGCAGTCATGGACTGTGCGGCTGGTCCTGGCGGAGGTTCGAGTCCTCCCTCGGGCATGGGTGTCTGTGTTTGGCCTTAGGATAAAAAAAATGGTTCAAATGGCTCTGAGCACTATGGGACTTAACATCTGTGGTCATCAGTCCCCTAGAACTTAGAACTACTTAAACCAAACTAACCTAAGGACATGACACACATCCATGCCCGAGGCAGGATTCGAACCTGCGACCGTAGCAGTCGCGCGGTTCCGGACTGCGCGCCTAGAACCGCTAGACCACCGCGGCCGGCCTTAGGATAATTTAGGTTAAGTAGTGTGTAGGGTTATGGACTGATGACCTTAGCAGTTAAGTCCCATAAGATTTCACACACATTAGAACATTTGAACCAGTAGAAAACTCGAGACGCGATGCACAGTGCTGCTCGGCATCGGGTCGGTCAGTAGACCTTTCTTCCCACTCTTCCTCGCTGTAAGACCGAATCTCATTTCAGTCCGCATTCTTGCACGGAACGCGAACGAAAAACCTCTGCCCCTGTTCACGGATCGCGATGTCGTCCGCATTCTGGCGCGGATCCCACACAATAGCTTAGGGCCGCGAAAACTCCTTGTGGAGTATTCGCCAACGAACACAACCACCAATCGAAAGCTCGGGGAACACCCGTACGCCAGTTGCGCACCACTAGTTCTGTGCAGCCGGCCTCCATAGGACGGGGAAAAACTGTTCCTCCAATCCCAGTACATTGACAGGCGTCCACTGTGGCGATTTTTTACGTCATGGACTGCGTTCCGATCAGTATACTGTTATTTTCCGCACGCGGGAAACGCCGCGGACTAGAGCGCCAACGTGACGTGGAAAGAAAACCCACAGCCTTCTCGGCCACCCAGTCTCGGGCCCGCAGCAGTGTTACGCAAAAATGTTTTCGCCAACAAGCTGGTACCGATCTAAGCGGAAACAGGAGACAATACGAGATTCCCTGCTGAAACGTGGACTGCGCCTCACTTCGCCCGGGAGCAGATGCTGGTCTCAACTTGTGCCGCAGGGACAATACAGCCGACCCCCTGCTGCTGGCTTTCCACTTTCCTGTATCCGGGGACTGGCTCCCTGTGGCTCGGACTGCGTCCTTTGTGATGCTCGCGGCGTGTGGTCGCCTGCCTTTTGCGTACCTGCTGCCTGTCCTCCGCAGAGCTCGCCCTATTCAACCTCACCTGCCACACCCGAGGCTGCTTGACGGAAAACAACCAATCGTCTACATTTACGTCCACACGGATTCTCTGCAAATCACCTGCCTGCCAGAGAGTTCATCGAACCACCTTCACAATAATCCTCAATTACTCCTCTCTCGAAGACCGCGCGGGGGAAACGAACGCCTATATCTTTCCGTGTGAGCTCCGATTTACCTTATTTTAATATGATGATCGTTTCTCTCTATGTAAGTCGGCGCCAACAAAATATTTTCGCATCCGGAGGAGAAAGTTGGTGACTGAAATTCGTGAGAATGTTCCACCGTATCGAAAAGCATCTTTGTTTTAATGGTGTCCATCGCAAATCCTTTATCATCTGCGTGACATTCTCTCTCCTATTTCACGACAATACAAAACGTGCTGATGCAGTCATGGACTGTACGGCTGGTCCCGGCGGAGGTTCGAGTCCTCTCTCGGGCATGGGTGAGTGTGTTTGTCCCTAGGATAATTTAGATTAAGTAGTGTGTAAGCTTAGAGACTGATGATCTTAGCAGTTAAGTCCCATAAGATTTCACACACATTTGAACATTTTTGAACAAAACGTGCTGCTCTTCTTCGAGCTTTCTCGGTGTACTCCACTCATCCTATCTCGTAAGGGTTACAGACCGCGAAGCAGTACTCCAAAAGAGGACGAACAAGAGTAAGTTTAGGCAATGTCCTTAGTAGAGCTGTTACATTTTCTAACTGTTCCGCCAATAAAACGCAGTCTTTCGTTTTCCTTCCCCACAACATTTTCTATGTGTTCGCAGTTCTAATTCTTAGGTATTTACCTGAATTTACAGTCTTTAGATTAATCTTGCTACAGTTAGGAGCTCCTTTAAGCCACTACCTATGTTATAGATTCACATATCTGAATGTCCGGTAAGCCATAATTTCTCCACTGTTAAAAGTCTTCAGCGCTGCTAGTGTTTACTTTTGGAGCAGTACGAGGTGTTCAAAAAGTCTCTCCGCAGTGCCGTATGATTGTTAGCCGCGCGTGCCGTATGCCCCAGTAAATATACCGAAATGAAACTCAATGAAATACAAGTTATTAATGTATTAAATATTCATTTTTACTTACAAATTTTCACATTAATTGTTGTAAGTGTCCCCCCTGCTGTTTAATACACAATTCAATTCTGTCTAATCATGTTTCCAAACACAAGGTGTAACATTTCTTCTGTAACAGAATCAGTGAAAGTGGATACTGCAGTTTTTAATTCATCGGTGGATTCTGGACGGTTTTTATGGACAGTTGCTTTCGCTGCACCCCAGAAGAAAGAGTCAGATGGTGTTAGGTCAGGCGATCGTGGAGGCCAAAGTCCCTGTGAGATTATGCGATCACCAAAAACATCAGCTAGCAGTGACCTTGAAACGCGAACTGTATGCGCGGTTGCACCATCTTGTTGAAAATAACCGTTCAGTATTTCACTTAACACAAGTTCTCCTATGAAGGGCTACCGAACATCACTGCAGTATCGTTGTGCGTTTATTGGTTCGTTGAAAAATATGGGACCCACAGTCCGACGTCTAGAAATTGCAATTCAAACTCTTATTTTCACAGAATGAAGTCGTTCCTCATCAATACACAATGGATTTGCAGTACTCCACATACAAGAATTTTGCGAATTCATGTACCTGAATAAATGAAACCAAGCCTCATCAGTGAAAAACGTTTCATTAAGAATATCCCTTCCATTTTGTCGAACGAAATTTTTGAACCATTGGCAATAATGCAGTCTCTTGCCATGATCAGTATTTTTCAGTTCTTGCACGACTGTCACTTTGTATGGCAAAAGTTCTAATTTCTTCCTTACAGCTGTGTGGGCCGTTCCGACACCAATATCGATTTCCTGGTCGAGTTTTCTTACTGACTTGTTCGGACTCATGGACATTTTATCGGAAATATCGAGTAGTTTATCCTCAGACAAAACGCTAGGACGAACACTTCTCGGTGCATCTGCCACTGAACCTGTATTTCGAAATTTGTTAATCAAATCTCGCACAGTACCGCGATGTGGGAGTGTTGTCTACGGGAAAACTGAATTAAATGATTGACGAACTGAAACTGTGTATTTACCGCCTTCTTTGAACACTTGTTCGACTAAAAACACACGTTCCTCAATGGTTAGCATTTTAACAGTGACAAAAACGAAACAAACGAACAAAGGAACTAAACGTAAACATTCACGTCAACAAGTTTCGACACACACCAACGAGACTACTGACGCTGGCTGAGGTAAACGAAACAGTGGGATGTTGGGAGAGTCCACTTGAAAGGAAGTAACCCAGGCAGGCGAACAATCATACGGCACGCGCGGCTAATAGTCATACGGCACTGCGGAGAGACTTTTTGAACACAGTATTTACCGCCAGCTTTGAACACTTGTTCGACTAAAACACACGTTCTTCAATGGTTAGCATATTACAGCCATAGTAGCCCAACCATTGCCATGTCCATTAGCGTCTGCGTTCGTAAGCGTGAAATTCAATATGCATCCGCAAAAGACTGAAGCGTCATGCAAAATCACCCGGGCACCTACTCCATTCTTCCTACTAACAGCAATATTATCAACAGCTTTATGTACTGTAAGGCGGGAACGCCTTCTCCTCTCACTCATGTGGGTGACCTCACACTTCTCATTTAGGCTCAACTGCCAATTTTCGCACCATTTAGATATCTTTTTTAAATCATTTTGCAATTTGTTTTGATCTTCGGATGAGTTTTTTTTAATAGTATATTTTTCGTTTTTTTTCAAGTGTGTTTTCACAACAGTTTACTATTCGCGTAAGGTCATGAATTAACCGCTAGATATAATTTTCAGAGATTGTGTTTAGCACAAGTTCGGATGATGTTTTATGCGTACATCCAGATTTAAAGCCGGTCGGAGTGGCCGTGCGCTTCTAGGCGCTACAGTCTGGAACCGCGTGACTGCTACGGTCGCAGGTTCGAATCCTGCCTCGGGCATGGATGTGTGTGATGTCCTTAGGTTAGTTAGGTTTAAGTGGTTCTAAGTTCTACAGGACTGATGACCATAGTAGTCCCATAGTGCTCAGAGCCATTTGAACCATTTTTTGAACCAGATTTAAACATGTATTTTTGCCAACATATCGAGGGTAAATAAAGCCACCACCAACCATACTTGTAGTTCCGGTACGTGTTTGAAATTAAACTCAAGTTTTCTTTGAACCTTTCAGCAATTGTATCTTCTGAGATGGGAGGTCGGTAAAAGGATCCAATTATTATTTTATTCCGGTGACCTCTGCCCTTACTAACTCACAATAACTGTCTACTTCGGATTCGCTACAAGATAAAATAGTTTAACAGCCACAAATACGCCACCGCCAACTATCTTCAGTCTATCCTTTCGGAGCACCGTTAGGTTCTCCGCAAAAATCTCGGCTGAACTTAATCTCCAGCTTTAGTTAGCTTTCAGTGTTTATAACGATTTGAGCATCAGTGCCTTCAATTAGCGCTTGGAGCTCTGGTACTTTCCCTCCACAGCTACGACAATTTACAACTGTTATCTCGATGGTTTCTGTATCTACGTTCTTCATGTGTTCGGCCTGCACTCTTTGTGACTGAAGCCCTTCTTGTGTTTTCCCGAGACCCTCTAACGTAAAAAACCGCCCAGTCCACGCCACACAGCCTCTGCTACCCGTGTAGCCGCCTCCAGCGTATAGTGGATACGTGACCTATTCAGCGGAACTCGAAACCCATCCACCCTATGGCGCAAGTCGAAGAATCTGCAGCCTACAAGGTCGCAGAACCGTCTGAGCCCCTGATTCAGACCATCCACTCGGCTCTGTACCAGAGGTTCACAATCGTTCCTGTCGACTATGCTGAAAATGGTCAGCTCTGCTTTCATCTTGCAAGCAAAACTGGCACCCTTTGCCACTTCTGTTGGTGGCTCGAAAACAGAGAGAATCTCTCCCGATCCAAAGCGGCACTCATCATTGGTACTGACGTGAACCACCACCTGCAGTTGGCTGCAATCTATGCTCTTCATGGCATCTGGAAGGACCCGTTCCATGTCTGGAATGGCTCCACCTGGTATGCACACAAAGTGCACACTGGCTTTCTTCCCCTCCTTCCCCTCATAACGAGCCTAACATTGGAGCTCCCAACTAGCAATAATCCCACCCTTTGTGACTGCCCGGATCTTGCACGATGAAAGGTTCCCTCTGGAACAAGACAAGCGTCTGCGTCTGACTGAGAGACAGTGTCAGCCACAGGCAGCATCTGGAACCTGTTCGTCAGACTAACTGGGGGATACCTTACATGTGGCCCCCTGGGAAGTCTTTCGCCGCCTGCCACGCCCCGAGGCGACCTCTGGGTCGACCACGGGTGAGTGGTCGACCTAGGTGCGAGCAGTAACTGGGCTGGTCGCCAGTGCGGACCGATCGGCAGATTCATGTCACTCGGACCTGCACGGCCAGGCCACAACTGTGACGCCCGTTCATTGCAGCTTCGAGCTGTGTAACCGAAGTCATCACAGCCTGGAGCTGAGAGTGAAATGTCACCACTCTGCTTGCATCCGAACACAGCTAACACAGTCACTATTCATGCTAAAGATGTGGAAAACTACACCACACAGACAAACAAAGACAACCGACAGGCACTACGGAACTCTATTGTGGACACCTCAAGTGACAGCGTGCATTTAGCTATTATTCCAATTAGTGTTACGTTTACTGTCAGCCCCCTGTAAAGCGTACGTGCGCTGTGGTCGTTCTATCAGCGCGCGTACCCGCTGGTGTGCGGCCCAGGCGGGTTGCATCACGCAGCCTCGCAGGCGCTCACCAGAGAACATGAGTAAATAAAGTGGGGCGAAAGGACATGCCGTCTTCCAAGTCTTACAAACAACATTCTTCCTGCGTTTCAGTTACGATCGGAAAAAAATAAACGTTCTCACTGCCAGGCACTTCACAGTGATCGATGGAGTATGGATGTAGACGTAGAAAACGCACATCAGAAGCCTCGCTTAAGGCATAAAATAGGCTATCCCACAAGTAAACTTGTAAATAGTCGCGCCACTTTACACACTACATCGTAGAATCGCTGAACACCTTGTATCGAAGTAAGAATTCGTGACAGGACGTCAGAAATATAACTGAAGATAGAAACAAAATTAGCAGAAAATGTAATCAACTATTAAGAGTGCAACAAAAGGGCTCTTTGTCGGTACAGTTGCTCAACGGAAAGTATTGAAGTACTTACATACACTGGCGAATCCCTTACAGTAGCTGCAACTTACCTGAAACAGAGAGAAAAATAAGGTAATTTTATTGGGCGCTCTGAAATGTATAACATCAATTACAGCGTTCCAAATAGTACATGTCAAAATTATGACAGACAAGATGTCGCACTGCGAGATGTATGTGACAGGAGTTTCATTAAATCCGCACAAAAGTTCGGGTGACAATCAAATGCAAGTCGAAACAAGGAACATCCATATCGCGTGCTTTCCATAGAAGTGCTAGAAGCTCCACCTGGGAAGGAAACACTTCATGTCACAGTGACATTCAATTCATTTGCACGTATAGCTAGAGGCAGCAATAACGCTCGCATCGACTGCTACAGCATTCATTCTGTTTTCACATACTACACTATGCCTTTCACAATATTAGAGCCCTTGTGACAATGCTCCAGCTGAGACGTCTGTCTAACATGTCGTACCATTCAATGCCCTCTCGACAGTGGCCAATATCTGTCGGTTGACTGGGAAGGTGCTTCACGTGGCAATTTGCTGTGTAAAAAACAAATATAGATATGGTATGTAATGAAACAGCTAACACTCTTGGGAAGAGAGAAGGTTTCATCCACAAGAAAGACCATCTCGCATGAGCATGTGTTCACCAAATGCCGTATCAGTATCTGCATACGACCATATTGGCTGAAGCTGGTTAAGATTGTGTCATAAAAATATCACTGTGTTAAGAAATAAATAAAACTTTCTTGTGGGAAGAGAGTTCAGAAACGCTCAAGTGACAACAGGTAAACCCTATTCCACAGTAACACCAATGATATAAAACACATCTCGGTGCCGTAGGCTCGGCAGCGGACAGGATCTGTTAACTTTTATATCCTACACGTTTAACCACGATCGATCAAACAGTACCTTCATGCATCAACAGGCATACATTTCCTCTGCAGGAATTTGGTGAAGAGGAAGATGTAACTCAGGTATTCTTTGGCTGCGTATAGCAGCAGGAGAACTCAACACATTACCAAAGAACCTCAGCCACCAGAAACATCAGTCGCCGATTTCAGTCCAAGCACTATCAAGAGATATATTAAGATATGGGCCACTATTTTACTATCGCAACCCGGTTGTAATGTTATTTGGTATATTCGTACACATTAAGCTACAGAAAAATGTATCCATCTAAATTGCTCAAAAGAGTTTTGCATCATCTACAAACCTGTGAAAGTGTATGGGCTTAGATTCAAGAGAATGAGAGAATTAGCTTTGCTGGGAAAGCTCGACAGTATGCATCTTTGCTCGTGCATTTTCGTCTCGGAAGACAAACCCATCATTGAAACACTGATCGTAGGTCGGGACAATAGGTTCGAAGCTCCTTAGATATCCTTGGATGGACATGAGAGGCGTCCGCCATCCTAAAACATGGCCGACCCTCCTCCATGCCATACCACTGGCACTGTATGCCTGACGCGCGCATTGGTACCTGGCCGCCTCCACAGTTTTCTAGGCATCATACAAATCCTGCACACGTCGATGAAGAGAACCCAACGTCACTGAACCAGGTTTCATTGCAGCTGTTGCCTTTTCCACCTGCTCCGTATACAAGGTGCTGAATCCCTAGAGGCTAAACTGATAGTGAGGAGACCAAGTCTGGAGCCGAGCGACCGCTACGGTCGCAGGTTCGAATCTTGCCTCGGGCATGGATGTGTGTGATGTCCTAAGTTCTAGGCGACTGATGACCTCAGAAGTTAAGTCGCATAGCGCTCAGAGCCATTTGAACCATTTGAGGAGACCAACACGGCTCTCTCGGTTGTAGCAGGTCTTGCTGTCGAGACCAACACGGCTCTCTCTGTTGTAGCAGGTCTTTTTGAGCGCGGGCGTCATAATCCAGTTGTGGGAGAGCGGTGAATCTCTTTCTGTAAAAACGGCTAGTGGTCCAAAGGATAGTAGGAGGGGGTGGGGGGGGGGGGCGGCGCCAACGGCTAAAACAGTAATCAAGAACCGAAACGATATGCCGAGAGTAATCGAACACGTGAACGTCAGGAATCGTCAACAGCTTACAAACAAAACCAGAGCAGCAGATCGAAAGAAAACTCAGCAGCAACTGTATGGGAAAGTGGCGTCGGTCATCAGAAAACTTCAGAAACATCAACACAATTGGACGAGGAAAGCGCGCACTGATTCCTCCAGGCTTACGTTCCCAAAATGTCATGCCAAAGGACGTGAAGTCTACGCTGCGGACGTGAAACAAAACGACTATGGACGGCCGATCTGGTGCGTCCAACTCGATCTCGATGTCCAAGGCCGGCGAGGGAACTACACCAACGATTGAATGTTCGAATGACGTCGTTCAAATGGGTTCAAATGCCTCTGAGCAGTATGGGTCTTAACTTCTGAGCTCATCAGACCCCTAGAACTTAGAACTACTTAAACCTAACTAACGTAAGGACATCACACACAGCCACGCCCGAGGCAGGATTCGAGAGGCAGGATTCGAACGCGATCGTAGCGGTCGCGCGGTTCCAGACTGTAGCGCCTTTAACCGCACGGCCACTTCGGCTGGCCATAATTTTCTCAAACAAGTGACCCATTTTCTTAGGGCTTGTAGAACATATACTCTTGATTCTTTTTCACAGTTAATTTTAATACTCTTGTGATACCTAGAACCGCTCGGCCACACTGACGTCGTTGTAGTGAACGTTAATTCGGCGGCAAACGTATTGTGATGGCAAAAGTGGCAATGGACGCAGGATCTATGCTCCAAGTGACCCATCGATACATATTGGCGAATTGAACAGAGTATACAAGCCGCATTGTATCGTTCACGATTGCAAACACAGCACGCTCTACTGAAGTCCAGGTGTATTTTCACTTTTCATGGGCGGAATCGTAACTTAAAAATAACTTCGAGACTACCGAAAGGAAGTGTTAATGTTCAAGATATACACAGATAAATGATCTGATCGATAACGAGAAACTGTTCGCTGATAGTACTATTGTACATAGGAAAGTTGCAACAGCAGCAAACTGTAGTGAAATGCAGGAAGACCTCCAAAAGATAGACAGATAGTTGACCATCAGATAACAAAGTGCAAACAGACGAAATGTTTTCTTGCTGTTTGATTACACTATAGACAGCAAATCAATGGATAGAGTAACAACCGTAAAATATCTAAGGACAACTGTTCGGTGCTGCCATTACTGGAACTACCACTTAAGATGGGTTGCAGCAAAAGCAGGTACCACGCTGATGTCCATTGGAAGAATCCCAGGGAAATATAACTGATGTAAAGCCGCTCCAGTTGCTTAACTACAACTACATGTAACCCACATGGCCGGCTTAGGCCTTTATGTTAGGCCATTATCGAGTGCAACTCAAAGTTAAGCTATAGAGAAACAACTTTAAATGATCAGTTGTTGTAGATAAGCAACTTCAAATGATCATTCGACGTTCCTTCTCCGTTGTGTAACTTTCAGACACACTTGATAATAGCCTAATATAAAGGCGGAAACCCATGGTGTGGACTTAATAGAGTTTTAATGAAGCAACTGGAGCGGCTTTTCATTAACTTAGCAACATTTGCGGAACCAGCATCATCCAAACATGGAGAAATTAATAACGAAAATGTAATTCGTGCACAAAAAGAGTAGCTTCAAAAATCTTGTCCGAGCAATTCTTGAAAATTGTTTTTCAGTCTGCGATCCTATCCAGGTTAAAATTCCGAGAGCGTACCTCTTGAAGTCAAGCAAGATATAAGTACGTACGTCTCATAAAATAAATACGACAGTATAGAGAAATTCAAGTTCATACGGTGGCTTAAGCACTCCGTACACGATTAAACGATTTGTGAATTTTTCCTAGATTTGTCAAATATTTTAGCTTGTATGGAGCTGTCTATGTTTGTCAAGCACAGTGTGTGTCTGGCCTGTTTGAGTTAAATTTTGATTGACGGATGATTTGACAGGATTGCGGGCGTTATTTGTGTTGTTTTTCGCCGTGCATATTAAGCAGAGTCCAATTTATCTCACTGTATCGTGAGTTTCCACAACTATGGAAACTTCAGTTCAGTATAAAAACTAAATAGCACTGACAGTTACCAAAATGGTATAAGTGTTGGTTTCTTCCCAGCAATACATTACGCAGGAAGAGTTTAAGATGAAAATAATCAATATTCTACGCACAAGATACAAGCAGGAGTGCAACACAATAAAAAAAAATCGAAGCCCTTCGGTTCTTCCAAGGACAACGTAGCGCCCTCTACGTTGTGGTATTTTAATAACCTGTCATTAGGGGACGAAATAAACGAGAATAAATTTTGGCGTACTTTTGACTTCTTTTTCAATGTGAGGCTGAGGTAACTCAAGTTATTAAAAATCTGACTGACCATTCCGAGAAAGTTGATATTATCACGGGTTCTGAGCCTAATAATTCCTTCAGAAGATGTTGAAGGGTATATTTCTCTCTGTCTGTCTGTCTCTCTCTCTCTCTCTCTCTCACTCTCTCTCTCTCTGTTTCAACCATCCCTGGACCACAATCTTGTTCTCTTTTTCTTCTGTGTACAGAGTGCTAAAGTCAGTGAAAGAAATGCTTTGTCTACATTGACAGCTATTCCCACTACTGTCAAAGTACTTCACGACACGAACAGTGTCCGTTTCGAAATTCGGGTTGAAGTGACAAACTTTGTTGAAACATGCTTGTTTGGCAAAACCTATGGATAGGAAAGAGAATTTGACAAACAAGCTTGATCGTGTACGGGCTGCTTTCAGGACAATAGTTATTCCCCATACCTTTCGCGAATGTAACGCAAAATGGAGGAGGGGAATGCAATAATAGTGGTTCCGAAAGTAGCTTCTCTCTTACACAGTAAGAGAGCACACAGGGTTCATATGTCGATAAGGACACAGTGTCATAGAAACTTCGAAAGTTTCGGAGAAGAAACTGATTGATTCCTTGATGAGGAAACATCCACAAATCAACGTAGTATAGTGGGAAGTTAAGATGGGTGAATGAAGCGTTAAGTGAGCGCGCCAGAGAGCGGTAAAGGCGCGGGAGAGGCAGCGCGACGGCGCCATGTTGGCGCAGCCGAGTTGCGCACTCCATTAGGACGTCATCAGGAAGTTGGCCGCAACTCGATATGCCAGAGGCAGCGCCCTGATGAAAATGCCTCCGCCAGCGGCCTCGCTCGCTCGTTCGCTCCATTTGGAAATGAGGCGGAACCGGCGCGCGGTGAACCAGCGCACACGCCACACAGCCGCCGCGCCGCTCTGACGTGTTTTACAGCGCGCGCTGCAGCGTCCCTACTACACAACTCCTGCCTCATTTCCCATTTTTTGTCTCGCTCTCTCGATTTTTCTCTCCTTCCTCAACCTCCATTGTTGATTTACGGTCACGGTCTCGGCTTTTTTTCGTACATAATCCATGTTGCCGTGCCACTTCGCTTTTTTTTTTTACGTCGTTTTCCTCTGCTTTTCTAACTAATCTCCCCTTTATACGTACTTATTACGGTATGAATTCTATTTTTTGGCCGAGTCATCAGTTTTCCGACTAGTTTGATGCGGCCAGCCACGAATTTCTCTCCTGTACCAACCTCTTCATCTCAGAGTAGCACTAACACCATACGTCCTCAATTATCTGCTGGATGTATTCCAATCTCTGTCTTCCTCTGCAGGTTTTGCGCTCTACAGCTCCCTCTAGTACCATGGAAGTCAGGCCCTGGTGTGTTAACAGAGGTTCTATCATACTGTCCCGTCTGTCAGTTTTTTCCACATATTCCTTTCCTGTCAGATTCTGCGCAGAACCTCCTCATTCCTTACCTTATCAGTCCACCCAATTTTCAACATTCGTCTGTAATACCACTCAAATGCTTCGATTCTCTTCTCTTCCGGTTTTCCCACAGTCCATGTTTCACAACCGTATAATGCTGTGCTCCAGACGTATATTCTCAGAAATTTCTTCCTCAGATGAAGGCACGTGTTTGATACTAGTAGGCTTCTGTTTCCCAGCAATGCCCTTCTTGCCAGTGCTAGTGTGCCTTTGTTGTCCTCCTCCTGTCTCTAAGCTGGTCGTAGGTTGTGTTCCAAAAATGAGTAGCATAGAGACAAAAGTGATGACGCTTTCTGCAGGACTTGACCATCATTTTGCAGGACAATGCTCAAGCACGTACAGTGCAAGCTGTTACTGATTTGTTTCACTGATGGGGCTGCTAAGTGCTATACCACCTACTGCACTCCCCTGACTTAAGCCCTCGTGAGTTCAATTCGATTCCTAAACTGAAGGAAACACTTCACGGCATTTGCTACAGAACTGCTACAAATTCGTCAGGCAATAGACCGCGCCGCTCGAACTGTCAACACAACTGGCACTGCTAAGAGTATCCTAGACTTCCACATCGCTGGCAGCGGGTTATACACAATACTGGTGACTTCTTTGACGGTCAATAAGACTTTGAAACACGTATCTATTTTGTACGAGCTGTAAATAAATAATTGCCACTATTAAAGTTCCTATCCTCATATGTTTGTTACATCGAGGACCCAGGTTCGATTCCCGGTACGGCCAGGATGGGTGGGAGGATGGTATCGAGTGAACTCCACCGTTTGGGGCCAACTGGGGAGCCACTCGAGTGAAAAGTAGCGGTTCCAAGGTTAAGAAAGCCGACATCAGCCGAGATCCAAGACCCCTCCACACCGCATGCAGTGTCGCCGGTGGCAGAGGATGACACGGCGTCTGGTCGGTCCCGCGGAGCTTTGCTGGAAATATAAAAACTGTAAAGCTTTTGCAATATTGGAATTTCTTTGTATTGCTCATAATGTTCCAAAAATTGCTGTAGATTTTTGCAAATTGGTTCATACAGTTAAGTATAACTACATATATTTTGTGAACTTTAGTTTTTTTCACACCTACTCGCTCAGTGTCACTGCTGCCGTATTTTTCACACAATTGACTTTCCCTATTTGTACATTTTGCTTGAACGTTCTATCAGTTTTTCCATCAGTAACGTCAGTCCTTTCTGTTTCTCTATTTCAGTATAATCTATGGCGAAAACAACGAGGAGTAATAGCTGCCCGCAGGGTTATTTTCAGCGATCAATTCCCGTGCTTATACTGCGAAATAACACCTTGGAACGAACCCCCTACCAAGCCGCAGCGGAGAATTGAGGCAGCTGTTCCCGAACTGTAACCGCCATTTGCAGGAACGAATATAAATAAGAAGCCTAGTGATTTGAAGGGTATGAGAGACAGAAAAAGGAAACTGAAGAAGAAAATAGGGGGATATCTTGACTATCCATCGTCGTGGATTTATGGGAACACAACCGTTTATTAAATAACAGCTAATAAAATATTTTATTTATTGTTATTAAAATAATAGGATGTGTAGTTCACAACTCCTACTGCAAAATCAAATCTATCTTAAAATTATTCTTACACAAATGTAGTTTCCTATTGTTCTGTATTACGTCTACGTCGAAAGATGGAAGCTACAGATATCTGTATTTGACAAGTAGGAGAGGAAAACGCGGGAAGTTATTGAATGAAGATAGTCGCGTGAAACTTGCGAAGTAGCAGACGGCAAGATTATTTTATCACTCCCTTTTTCACTTGTTCAATTTCTTCTGACTCATCTTCTGCGTGCCGTCCCCCTGCATGTTATCGCCCCGATGTTGTTGTGCAATCATACGTAGCTGGGAAGAAGAGTGGCTGGATGTGACAGGTGACGTCCACGATAACTTCCTTTCTTCCTTTTGGGAATGTGCCGGGATTCGGTGGCCTGTAGTCTGCCCTCACAAATGACTCAACATCTAAAGGGCAAAAACATAAGGCACTGGCGAATTTTTCATTGAATTTATGGAATTGTTGATGCATCATGTTATTCGTTACGACAACGTTCTTTTGATTTTGTTTTGCTTGTAACTGATGGGGTCGTATACGCTGAGAAGACAGACAAGGGAGTCACATACGTTCCATCGTATCTGGGAGGAAATACGGACTGGTCTCTCACTGTTGATGCTCTTATCGCGAATGAAACGAAAGTTTTTATGAAATGCCATGAAGAACCGAACTAGAATGAGATTTTCACTCTGCAGCGGAGTGTGTTTCATTTTAAGAAGCGAACTTTTTCACGTATCTGAGTATGGAAATCGATATTCTCTTGTTCCATAATAACAAGGTTCTATAAGTATTACATGTACTTGATGATTGCGCTGCGTTTTTTGAACTGTTTTATAGTGCCGTACTGCAGTTAAATACACAGGATGCGTATCCCAAAGAATATTTGAAATGAGATCTTCCTCAAATAAATCAAATTTTAAATGCCCAATAAAGGTAATCAAATCCATAGCGAATTCTGAATTACTCTTAGCTGTTGCAACACGCGAGTCTGAGGATGTTTCTGCAGCACTCGGAAAAATAGCCAACACAACTGCACAAAACTGTCGTCCCCAATTCGAAGGAAGCCAAGATTTGGAAAATGCTCTGTTCTGCTGGTTTCAACGATAGCATTTCTGCATCGCTTCTTGATGGATTCAGAGAGATAACTATTTTCCTGTAAATAATATAAGGCGACATGTAAGACAGAAAGCACTCTTTCACGTTGAAAGGCCTGTTTATGGAAGGTTGTCACTCTTTCCTGAGACTTGTGTTCATCGCCCACTAGACTTGTGTTCATCGCTCACTAAAATGAAAATTTCTTCAGATTTGAACTCAAATTTTTCTTTTACAACTGCAGACTTTCAATTATTTGGCGCAAAAATACATTATTAATTCAAATACATTTGTAGCATAGCGCTTCAAAAGCTCTAGTGACTTTGAAAGAGTCTTTCTTAGCTGCACTTGTCGGCTCTGTATTTCAACCAGCTCTGGAAGCCTTTATTTTTAAATTACACAGGATGTCAGCGTTTCCTCCCTACTTTCGCATTCAGACGAATTCCGAGAAAAGTTCCTTGCAAACAGCAAAAGCCCCGGTCTTTGGAGTCCTGTTTCAAATGAACTCTCTTATGTTATGGCTCACTAGACTGCTGCGATATTGATTAGCTTTTATCCGTAACTGTAAGTATTCAGGCTTAGAAACATCAAATAGATTTTGACATAAAATGACAATTTGGAGAGCGATCATATGATGCACTTTTTTTTTACTTAATTGTGTTGATCACAAAGTTCTTTTTAACAGAATTACCGTGTTCGGCTATGTGGTAGTCATCTTCAGAATCTACAATATAAGTAACAGAACAAAGCATTGCTACCTACTGCATTAAGAGATTAAAAGCAAGGGACAGAAGCTGTAATATAAACACGATATAACTTCATTCTGATGCATTGCACAAGTCATAAGCACATAAAATAACATAAACAAAATTTCCATGCTTACTTCAGTCTGTTATACACAGATTGCAAAATTTTTTTTGGATCGTTGATGCATGTATAAGGTAGAGATAATTATACAAAACAAATGCAAAATAATTCTTTAAAATTACAATTCATTAAAATATTCTCTGCTGTATGAAAGTAAACAAATTTATATATTTATTTAACCATACGACAAATGTTTAAGAAATAAAAACTAGTTACAGAAATCAACAAAAATTGAATAAGTTATATTATAGGAAGGAGGTGGAACAAACTTAGAGAACATCTATATTTGCCTGTTTCTCGTATTCCAAGAATATTATAACTATATATTTTTTTTAAAAAAAAGGAAGTGTGATGTATCATCATGATCACAGGTAGCCAAGTTTGTTTCGTCTACGCGGAAGATGTTTCTCTGGGCAGCCCTTACACAACCTTAATGTAGTCCCCATCTCTCCCCACGCGATTTCCGTATTTTTGGAGTCCTAGAGAAATACATTCGGAACCGTTGATTTCCTTCGAACGAAGAGGTACACGCCTGCGTAAAATCATGATTCCGTAGACAACCGCAAACATTTTTCTTTTATTTATTTATTTATTTATTGTTCCGTGGGACCAAATTAAGGAGAAGTCTCCATGGCCATGGAACGAGTCAATACATGAAATTATAATACGATATTAGAAACAGATAAAATGAAATACAAAAAAACATATTCAGGTGACAAGTCGTAAGTTTAAATAAAGAAAATCAACAATGTAACATTGGAATTTGCTTAATTTTTCAGCTCTTCCAGGAGCTCCTCGACAGAATAGAAGGAGTGAGCCATGAGGAAGGCACTGACCGTCTTATATTGCAGTGGGATAATTATATTAACAGTTGTGGCACTTACTTTTGAAATAATAAACATCCACTTACTTTTTCAAATCTGTCTAGTTTTCGTTTAACTGCCCGTTATATTTCTCACGGCAAAAATAAATGTACATTAGAAATACGAATATCTTACAAAACTTTATACACAGTATTTACATATGACATTGTAGGCCAGATTTGATAATTTGATAAGTTAAAACGCAGGTTCTAGTGTTTTTTTGCCAGTCCACAACATCATCGGTGGCACTGTGTACATCTCTCGTAGTTCCTTCTAGTCTCTCTGTCTTGGACACTCCGTAGCCACGTGCTCGATGGCTGCGGCGCAATGTCGCAATCCCTATATGGGTTTTCAGCTTTTTCCCCCACTTGTGAAGACAGATTTTACACCTTCCAGGATTTCTCCTAATTGTATTTAATGATGTCCATACTTTTCTTGGTAAATTGAAACCAGGCAAATCTCTGCGTGCATTGTTGATTAAATGTAGATTATCGGGAGTTGAAGAGGTCCATTCGTCATGTCAGGTCTGATCAGCGTCCAAATTTGATTTTGTGTTTCCTCTCAACCAAGCTTCCATGACGGATTCCTAGATTTCAACCTTTCTCGTTTCTAGAACAATTAAGAGTTTATTTTTTTCCATTTATTCTGTTTCGGCTGGTGTCCATGCAGCCATCTCCATTGTGGAAAGACGATACGACGCTGTGTTTGAGGCGACTTTCGTGTCAGTAATGACGATGCGAATGTGAGGACACCACAACAGCCGGTCTCCGAGCAGAGAAAATCTCTGACCTGAGCAGGAATCGAACCCGGACCCTTTCTGTTAGAAATCTGCAGTTCTCACCCCGCAGCTATCGAGGGGAGTTATCGCGACATTTCTACCATTCTCTTAGCAGGGCTGTTTGTCTTCGTATGTAAGCTGGTGGATGTTGGATAACGCTGGCAACCATTGCAGAGGTATCCATTTGATCGTGCTTCATTGTATCAGCTGTGTGTCAGGTTTAGCAGTACATACACACAGGTCAGCAATATTGTACGACTGGATAAACCAGCGCGATGAAAACCACTGTGTTCGCTCCCAAAGGTGTTCCACTGAGATTGCGCAAGATCTCGTCCCTCGTTTTTATCTTTGCTGCATTATTACACAGACGTTTATACGAGAGTATCCAGTCGGTTGCGACACCCAGTTATTTTTTGGAAAGATTGTGTTTTAGTTGTTGGATTCCGCTTGAGGTATATGGTCGTCTCTTTCATTACTCAAATGACAGCAGCTTATTTCAGTTTAGTTCGAGTTAGGTTAAGGTAGCGGTGTATTGATGTACTTGTTCAGGTTATGGAGATGCTTTGCGACTGCATTTTGAGCTGTTTTGAAGTCACTGTTCAGGGCGATCAGAACAATGTCATGTGCATGTATGAATTTCTAGGAATGTACTCTCTGGAAAATCTACAGTGTAGATGCTCAACAGTAGTGGAGCAATGGAGCAAGAACTGTTCCTTGTGGTAAACCATCATTTGGTACATAGAGGTTGCTAACTTTATCAATGTATTGCCTTTGTATTTTTTCGTGTAACAGACTTTGTCTGTATCAAAATAATTGTAACGTCGAAACTGACATAGCCACAAAAATATTTTTGTTAATTACCACGTTCGCTGGTTATTCCTCTCAGACTAACAAGAACAAATGTCTCTTTTTCTTTTCTCAGCCACAAAATGTTTCGGATGCAGTCTAGTGCTGTTTTGTTCTTTAACCCTAGACTACGAACGCTCATAAAATTTACGATTGCATGTGGTACCAATTCGTGACTTCCGCCATTCCGTTATTGGCAGTATAGTATGTAAACTAGGGCATTTTGTACCTATTTTGTATGGGGCATACCATTGGAGACTTTACAATTGTAATTAACGGTGTGTAAATGATGAATTACGACTTCCTTTGAATAAAATGTGGAGTAGTAAAATTTACAATGATTTAGCAACAATACAACATTTTCCACCCTTTAGTGTTGTAGGGTTAATCTCTGTAAATTTCGGTGAATAACCGTGTAAATAACATTAACGTTATAGTCTCCCACTACGCATACGTATCTGCAAATTGAGATCTTTGGGTGTAGGCAATACGTAAGAGAGGTACATTAAGACGAGACATTTCGTCATGCGTAACCCTGACCACGCCGAATGCTATCTCGCACCCCAACCAGGACGGAGCACGACGTTACGCGGCAACGCGGGAATAATGGCGCCGTGGGTTGCGCGGAAAACAATCGGGCTCGGCGGAAAACCGCGCGGGATCCAATTTTATTTTCAATTTTTATGGTCGGCCGCCATCTGGGCCGCGCGGTGCCGGCGTAATGCGGAGCTACGGCCGCGTTATATCAATATGCAGGCGGCGGGCTAGCGGCGTGGCCCGGCAGCCAGACTGCAGTCCGACGTTGATAAAGGAGGCGGTGGAGAGCGGGGCGCCCGGCTGTAGCCATGAATATCTCCGGGAATCAAATCAACGGCCGCGGCAGGGGTGAGGGGTGGGGGTGGGTGGAACAGCGGTAGAGGTGGAGAGGGGTGGGGGGCGCGGTGCATTCACACCAGGTAGCGGTAGCCGACACACACACACACACACACACGCACGCGGCGGCCATTTACGCGGCGACATCCCTTCTGGGCTTTTAATCTATTCAACGCGTAACTTGCCGCCCTGTCGCATAAGTATGTCGTTTATCACGAATTATGCTATTATTCCAATGCCATCCCACGTGCTCACTCCTACAACTACACCCAAGCCCAGCAAATCACTGTAAAAAACATGGCAGAGCATACTTCCCATTTCACAACGTAGAACTTACATAAAATCACAAATATTTCAAGAAAATAAAAGGAGGGCATTCAAACAGAAAAAAAGAACGCAGGCCTTTTGTGACCACAGTATTACTGTATTACTGCTCCCTTTGAGGCGTAGCGCCTTCACATCGCTCCTGTCACTTGTTAGGACAATATCGTTATAGGCATGAGTCATCGACAGATGTCACCAGCTGACATAGGCCCGAGTTACAGAGCTGCACGTAGTTGTACTAGGAGGCGGCAGAGGTCAGCAGTTGACGGACAGTGCGAGCAGTCGTAGTCGAAACAATGTTGTAAAGTTATGTTTGATTAATATTTAATGTATTTGCATAATTATAATTTTTATATGTGTAGTAATTAGCAGGGTGGGTGTTGTAGCCCGCATCTCGTGGTCGTGCGGTAGCGTTCTCGCTTCCCACGACCGGGTTCCCGGGTTCGATTCCCGGCGGGGTCAGGGATTTTCTCTGCCTCGTGATGGCTGGGTGTTGTGTGCTGTCCTTAGGTTAGTTAGGTTTAAGTAGTTCTAAGTTCTAGGGGACTGATGCCCATAGATGTTAAGTCACATAGTGCTCAGAGCCATTTTTTTTTTTTTTTTTTTTTTTTGAGTGTTGTATGAGCGAAGAAGAACAGAAGTAAATGAAAATTGTTTTGTTTCTTCACGAAGTACAGTTAAACTATACAGGGGATATACTATAATTAAATGTGCAGTCAGTTTATGGTACTAATAAATCGTGAGTAGAACACAAATTAATCGGTAATTTCAGAAGAAGTAATTTTATATATGTTACTTTTCTAAATTTATTTATTTAGCAATTGCCATAGAAAGAAATGTTTTACTATGATTGGTCATTGAAGTAAAGCGCGGGTTAGCGCGGGATAATCCTGCAACCTGATTTGCTGTTTGTGATATCAGCCAATCAGAAAAATGCAGGCTCGCGCCAGTCTATGCTGGGGAACGAAGCCTTTGGTGTGATCTAGAGGAGTCAGGGCTGAGGGTTCGAACTAGTAACATCTCATTGAAAGCAGCTCCGACGAAAGTACTGTAAAATCGCGGAAAAATGCTAATTACGAGTTCGCGAAGTAGTACAAAGTGTATTTAAGTGGACGGTATAGTGAAAGTCGTGTGGAATTTCGGACGGAATATCACAATTATTGCTTTTGACTGTCAGTTAAAACCGCGTGGCGTGTTGTGCGATCTAAGACTGGAACAGGTAGTACATGTAGAGCAGAGTGTACAACATTTGAGCGCGCATTTTCATAACTAAACGATCCGGTGAACTCTATTAACTTCAGTAATGGGTGTGAATACCATACGCTGGCTAGGTGTGTGATTGTGGTGTGCGTGGAAACTTTACATTGTGTTGCCACTTAGTACGGACTTGGCAGTGTGATCTTTATCGTAAAAATACAGCTGAAAATTTACATTGCCAAGTGAAAACTTTTATTTCAGTAGCTAGCCACATCACGTTTACCGGACAATTCTATGTACGTTGCGACCTGCAATAGACAGTAGTGGTCTAGTATTTTCTACTACAGCTTTTAGCTAGACGAATGAACATTGCTGGACACTGGCAGGGCGGTAAAAAGTAACGTGCAGCGCCGCACCTTTTGTTCTGTTCGTGCATGTAGCGCGAGTAGAATAACAGCTTTTATTGCTCTGTCCTCGGCACAATTACTCAAATCTTATCTTCGCGGTCCCTTCGCACAGCAGTAATTCAAGTAAAAACGTGTCCGACGTGACTCTGGCCGCACGTTGGGAATTAACAGACTCTGAGCGGTAGAGTAGTAGTTGGAGCTAGGCCCGTGGAACATTTCGTTTAGGAAATCGTTAGGGAATTCAAGCTGTGTCAATAGTGAGCCGAGAATACGAAATTTCAGGGTCGAGGCAGTGGCCGACGGCCTTCACTTAACGAGCGAGAACAGCGGTGTTTGCGCGCTTACAGACAAGTGACAGCGCATGAAATAACCGCAGAAATCACTGTGGGAAGTGCGACGAACGTATCCGTTGCGACAGTACGGCGAAATTTGGAGTTATTGGGCTATGGCAGCAGACGACCGACGTATCTTTGCGAACAACACGACATTGCCTGCGTTGCCTCTCCTGGGCGCGAGGTAATATCAGTCGCATCCTAGACACTGGAAAAGCGCGGCCTGGTCCAGGTGAGTCACGGTCTCAGTTGGTAAGAGATGGTGGTAGGGGGTGTCACAGACGCCACAAAGCCACTGACCCAAGTTGTCAACAAGGCACTGTGCAAGCCGATGGCAGCGCCATTATGTTGTAGGCTATGTTTACGTGGGGTGGACTGCGCCCTCTGGCCCGACTTAAACGGTCAATGGCTGGAAATGTTTGGAGACCATTGGCAGCTATTCATGGACTTCATGATCCCAAACAGCGATGGAATTTTTGTAGGTGACAATGCGCCATTCCCCGGGCCACAGTTGTTCGCGATTGCTTCGAAGAACATTCTGGGAAATTTAAGGGAATGATTGGGCACGCAGATCGCCTGACATGAATCACGTCGAAAACTGATGGGACATAATCGAGAGGTCGGTTCGTGCACGAAATCCTACGCCGTCAACACTTTTGCAATTGTTGACGGCTTCAGAGACAGCATGTCTCAGGGGACTTCCGACGACTTCGAGTTGCTGCAGTAGGCCGGGAAGGATATTTGGTGGCATCCCCTCACTTTTGTCATCTAAGTGTACTTACTACTGCATCTCTTCGTTCCGTTCGTGCATGGAGCACGGAGAGAATCCAGAATGAGATTTTCACTCTGCAGCGGAGTGTGCGCTGATACGAAACTTCCTGGCAGATTAAAACTGTGCGCCCGACCGAGACTCGAACTCGGGAGTTCGAGTCTCGGTCGGGCACACAGTTTTAATCTGCCAGGAAGTTTCACGGAGAGAATGGTTCCGAAGACACGCGGACACAGAGATTTGTGCAGACTCACATCTGCAAACGCAACCTGTCCCCGACTCCGCCTCTCGACCAGTACTTTTCCCCCTCTCCCCTCCCCCGCCGCTTTACAGTTGTAAGAACGGCGCGCTGGTAGAAACACAAATGTCGCTGCTTACTCTACCTCCGAAGCAAGGGCAGGACATGGTGGTGTTTAACACGTAAAGGCAGATTGTTAAAATAACAGGCCATGTTTTCAGTGTATAAACAATCAGATAGAGTTGTATGACCTCGGAACATGGCTGAAACAGCAATTTGTGTGTCCGTGCATGTCTTCGAGATATACATTTGAAAGTCGAACAACATCAACCTAGCTGTGAGGACGCCAAATGCAGAGCCGGACCTATTGGAATAATCGGAAACAAGCGTAATTCAAGCACGAAAGAGGGCACTTACAAGACGCTCGATCAATTCTATAATATTTTTCGTCAGCTTGAGATCAATAACACGTTGGATTAACAGAATAGGTAAAAGAAAAAATTCAAAGCAGAGTTGCAGAACTCGTCAACGACGTATTTAGTCACCCCGATTGTGTCACCGGAAGACGGAACAAACCGAACTAGGAGGCGTTACAAGTGAGACGTTGTGGATTCCGTAGAGCCTGTCCCACAAAATTCCGAGAGCTCACAATTCAAAACGAGTCAACGAACATACAATCCACTGCAATGTGCGTCTGTCATGATGGCCGAGGGGGCAGAGTTAGGGAACTTCGGGGTCATTCAACGGAGAGCCGACGGTGTTACTTCCCACGTACCACCCGCGAACGGAAGACGAATGTAACCTCCGTTCGTTGATTTGTGGACTACACCCGTAGATCGTGAGCAATAATAACGGTGGTAATAATAATATTTATTATTATTGTTATTATCGTTATTTACAACGAAATTGAGTGTTTAAAACTCAAAAACAAGAATTACAGTACAATAGTGATACCAGGATGTCCACATGCAAGCGAATATCTTGCATTAAACCATAATTCAGATAAACTGGAAACACCAGAAGTGTGAATCATTAGGAAAATATTAGATACATGAAAAAGTATGGAATGTTGGAAATTACGTACTATTGATGAGATTTATCGAAACACGAAAAAGATATCAGATGTAATGACAAAAAGGAGACACATTTTTTGGGCATTTATATCGAACGCAAGACATTAGATTAAAAAAGAAAAAGATCTTCAAATATTTGTCGGATACGAAGCCAACAAAAAGTTGGATTCACGCAGTAAAAAAATGATTTAGGAAAAAATAATATAACAGCTGAAGAAACGACTAACAGAAAATGTTTGGGGAGAAAGTATTGAATACGGAAAGATTTCGAGATAAGAAAGTGAAAAGAAAGTCTGAAATGCCAGAATGAGATTTTCACTCTGCAGCGGAGTGTGCGCTGATATGAAACTTCCTGGCAGATTAAAACTGTGTGCCGGACCGAGACTCGAACTCGGGGCCTTTGCCTTTCGCGGACAAGTGCTCTACCAACTGAGCTACCGAAGCACGACTCGCACCCGGTACTCGCAGCTTTACTTCTGCCAGTACCTCGTCTCCTACCTTCCAAACTTTACAGAAGCTCTCCTGCGAACCTTGCAGAACTAGGACTCTTGAAAGAAAGGATATTGCGGAGACATGGCTTAGCCACAGCCTGGGGGATGTTTCCAGAATGCCAGGAAGTTTCATATCAGCGCACACTCCGCTGCAGAGTGAAAATCTCATTCTGGAAACATCCCCCAGGCTGTGATGACCCACACTGTAGATCATCCCGGCAAACGTACAACTTTGTTTATTAATGTTAACTACTTAAACGTTTATATATGCCTCCAACTAGACTGTCGACATTACCACACTGACAGCTTCCTAACCAAGATTTCAGTACTCCAAATTGAGGTTCAAATATTAATCAGAATTTTATGTAATGTCAACAACTGGCCAACTAAACCGACCAATCAGAAGCGCGTCATGTGCAGGCAGGCGTAGTCTACTACTCAAGTCTTGGCCTAGTTTTTGGAGGCACATTTCCACGTAAAAGTAAATTAGTGATTAAAAATGCCTCGAAAACGTTTATATGAGTTTCGTGTGTGTACGATTTCGTATGTTGCGGTAATTAAAGTCGTGTGGAGATGATACTGTGAATCTGCAATGGGCTCGATAGTGGCCATTGTACTCCACAAACTTAAGATACCAGTACTGTCGTTATACTGTTTCTAAAGACAATCGTGGAATCTTTTTATTTTGAGACTATCGTTGTAGTGGCGGTGAGACTTCCCCACTTGCCATTCTATCGTTCACAGCTGGTTATACGCATGCTAGAATCGGCGACTGGCGCAGCAGAAAGCCAAAGGGATATCATCGAGACAGCTTTACAAGACACGAGGTAAGAAAACCACCTCCTGTTGAGTTGGGGAAATTTCAAGACGTTTGCTGGACCTAGTCGTTACGAGTTAGTCAACGTAGTTCTCCACATACAACAATTCACAAAGAACAACATCGGCTGTTAGCATGTCGAGGCAGTGATGTGTCACGGCAGTAACATTCCACATGTGAAACCAATTAGTTAATTATTTTGGGAAGAAAAATAACTGATGATGGACGAAGTAGAGAGGATATAAAATGTAAACTGGCAATGGCAAGGAAAGCGTTTCTGAAGAAGAGAAATTTGTTAACATCGAGTATAGATTTAAGTGTCAGGAAGTCGTTTCTGAAAGTTTTCGTATGGAGTGTAGCCATGTATGAAAGTGAAACGTGGACGATAAATAGTTTGGACAAGAAGAGAATAGAAGCTTTCGAAATGTGTTGCTACAGAAGAATGCTGAAGGTTAGATGGGTAGATCACATAACTAATGAGGAGGTATTGAATAGAATTGGAGAGAAGAGAAATTTGTGGCACAACTTGACTAGAAGAAGGGATCGATTGGTAGGGCATATTCTGAGGCATCAAGTGATCACCAATGTAGTATTGGAGGTCAGCGTGGAGGGTAAAAATCGTAGAGGGAGACCAAGAGATGAATACACTAAGCAGATTCGGAAGGATGTAGGTTGCAGTAGGTACTGGGAGATGAAGCTACACAGGATAGAGTAGCATGGAGAGCTGCATCAAACCATCTCTGGACTGAAGACCACAACAACAACAACAGGAAGCGGTGCTGATGGTTACGCTTCGTTCCCAAGTTTTCTACTGCGTTATGTCACTAGGCTGGAAGTGGAAGAAGAATAAACACCCGAACGAAGATATGTGTAGCACACGAGGGTTTCAGTCACGAACTTCAAGATCAACGGTATTATCAGCCTGCTACTCCGTGGCTGAATATACGTACCCAGTCTGGTCAGGACTGTCCACGCCAAAGAATTCGACAACACACTGAATGGGACCTGCAGGCCTTTTGCTGGACTTCTGCGATCTACACCAATTGCCCTGGATTACAACCTGGTAGCTACTGTTTTCCGAGATACCCGTCATTGCTGCCAATGTGGAAGGAACAGAGCTGGTCATCAAGCACGTACCAACTGTCATTACGTACCAACTGTCTAAAGGCTGACGTCCAGGAAATGGCTAGTGATGTTCAATTTCTGCACACCTTATCCCAGTAACGCACAGTGTTGGACGGACAGACGTAGTACTGACGTCAATTCACCGGCCAGAAGGCATCTGTATAGCTGATAAAACCTCGCAGGGGAACGAACCTCTAACAAGCCCCTCTGCACTCGCAAGACGGCTGACTGCCGTCCCGGCAGCAGCTCGGCGCACAAAGACGTGCAGCTTACAGCCCGCACGGGAGGGACTAAAATTTTTAATTTGATTGTCGCCGCTGCCAGCCGGCCTAACAAAGTCGCCGGTCGGCTCGCCGGAGCGTTTTCATAACTCGCCGCCCGCGCGGGGACATCAAAGGCCTGCCGCTCCACAAAGGCCACAAAATCAGCAGCCCGCGACGCCCAATCCTGGCGCAGCGATCTTTCGGCGCGTGACCATTTTCGTTCGTTTGCTTTGAAAATGGGAAAAAGCGGGGCAGTTTTGAAAGCACCGTATAAAGTTATTGCAAGCCTGCAGGGGGAGTTGGCACTCGTAGCACCAAACGGCAGCTTTCACGGGAAACGTTTTCGCAACATGGCTACCAACCTACGGTATAAGACGACTCACGCGAAGCAGTGAGTTACCCCCGACAACGTCAGAGTTGTACGATGTCTACGAATCGCGAAGATCTCTCTTACATCAATAACCCACATTCCTTTAAGCCTTATTTTTTACTGGTCGTGCCATTATTTTGCAGCGATTTTACGAGATATAAAATCACAGTTATCTCAAGAGGTTTCCCGTTTCCTTTTGCGTTGGACGATCTTTTATGGCTGGCATACAAATCTCTACTGTTCTGAGGTCGTATGTTACATTTACATAACACACAAAGACAGACATTCCCGTTCTCGACAGAATGGATGGATTCCTTGTAGGGTAGCGCCGTAGTCAGTATTTTATGACGGAAAGTTATCGGGCGTGCGGTAAAGACAGGAACGGAGGGTACAGCTACAGGTTTCTTCGACAACGTAGTCATTACTGTCGTGACACAAACTCGGATATCGGCCGCGTCCCCGTCAAAGAGTCTATCCCGGCGCCCGCTTAAAGCGCTTTAGGAAAAGCACAGACGACATTAATATTGATAACAGACTGGTAACTCCTCTCTTTCGGTGTCTTTATCGTTGTGTAACTCTCTCGATGGTGACGGCAGCAAGGTTTCGGTTTCGGTAAACTGTACAGCAGTAGATCAATAAAACAAAATTTATTTTTTCTTCGATAATCCTGAACCGTGTAGAAGGCGCAGTGGTAGGCTTTACTACACTGCACAATCTCTTTTAAAAAGTGTCACCATTGTCAATTTTAACATTATTGTAGTCGTAATTCCTTTTTTCAACTCATCAGTTTTTGAACTAGTTTCACCTTCTCGTCCAATTTTTTCCTATCTCGTGCTTATTTCCTTCTTTCTGCGGACTTAATACACATAATATCCTATGCTACCTTTGTTGCATATTACAGTCTTTGCCCGTCCCTACTGTTGTGTTGTTCGTTGTGTGGCAAGTGAACTATTTCTCCATGCAAAAGCAGATATCCCAGTAATCTGTCCATTCTTCTGGTGAACCCTTCCATACTCTTTTTTTCTTTACGTATTTAAAACTTCTGTGCGATGGCACTACATTTTAAATGCTTCCAATATATTGTTCTCCTGATTTACGATGGTCCGTGTTTCACACTTTCAACAGAGCTGTGTTCCATACTTACGCCTTTAGGAAATTCTTCATTTCTTTATAAAATGCTCTCCTCAACTGTCTCGATGTACTTCTGATATCTTTCTTGCCGTGTAATCTTGCTTCCAAAAAAGGATAATTTCTTCACTTCATCAACCACTGTGTCGTTTTCAAATCAGATGTTAAGCAAGACTTTTTTCTCTTTTTTCCTATTTTTCAGTGCCTTCGTTTTTGCTTTTTTATCCTTCAACGATATTCCGTGATACGTACGCTGTTCATGCAATTCAACAGATACTCAAGGTGTTCCGTGAGGAAGGTTTATGCCGTCTAACGACCTTGGAAATCCAAATGTCCGGGTTCCCGGGTTCGATTCCCGGCGGGGTCAGGAATTTTCTCTGCCTCGTGATGACTGGGTGTTGTGTGATGTCTTTAGGTTAGTTAGGTTTAAGCAGTTCTAAGTTCTAGGGGACTGATGACCATAGATGTTAAGTCCCATAGTGCTCAGAGCCATTTGAGCCAATGCAAATGTATTCTTCCACAATTTTCACTCTGTAGTGACGTGTGCACTGATTTGAAACTTCCTGGAAGATAAAAACTGTTTGCCGGATCGAGACTGGATCCTGGCCAAGTGCTCTTCCGACTGAACTATCAAAGCGCGACTCACGACCCTCCATCAAAGGGGAAGACCTAAAACTCCGTCCGAACAGGCCTTAGAAGTGCCAACGGTACCGACCGGCCACCGTGTCATCCTCAGACCATAGGTGTCACTGGATGCGGATATGGAGGGACATGTGGTCAGCACACCGCTCTCCCGGCCGTATGTCAATTTTCATGAGCGGAGCCTCTACTTCTCAATCAAGTAGCTCCTCAGTTTGCCTCACAAGGGCTGAGTGCACCCCGCTTGCCAACAGTGCTGGGCAGACCGGACGGTCACCCATCCAAGTGCTAGCCCAGCCCTACAGCGCTTAACTTTGGTGATCTGACGGGAACCGGCGTTACCACTGCGGCAACGCCATTGGCTAAAAGGGAAGACTTGCTGATGGAAATACAGTCGTGTTTCAACTGCATCTCTCTTCGTATTATTCTTTCACTTTCGTCATCGCTTGTTATAAGTAGAAGTTGAACTACATTAGAGCTAAGCTTCATCCTGCCTCGATTGAAACATCTTGTTCCCGTAGAGAGACTGAACGGGATGATTTGGAAGTATCATGGAACTAAAGTGATGTTGTAAGTAGGCTGTTCATGTTTTCTCTATGTAAGTAGGCTGTTTATGTTTTCTCTATGTAAGTAGACTGTTTGTGTTTTCTCTATGTAAGTAGGCTGTTTATGTTTCCTCTATGTAAGTAGGCTGTTTATGTTTTCTCAATGTAAGTAGGCTGTTTATGTTTTCTCTATGTAAGTAGGCTGTTTAGGTTTTTTTATGGTAACGCCACCTCTGTATGAAAATCACTGGCTGTGTTGTGTGCAGTCTGTGGCTGCTTTGCATTGTTGTAATACTCGCCATTGTAGTGTTAGGCAGCTGGCTGTGAACAGCGCGTAGCGTTGCGCAGTTGGAGGTGAGCCGCCAGCAGTGGTGGATGTGGGGAGAGAGATGGCGGAGGTTTGTAATTTGTCATGAACTGATATATATATTATGACTTGTGATGATATCAAGGTAAATACATTGTTTGTTCTCTATTAATTTCTTTCATTTGCTAACTATCCCTATCAGTAGTTAGTGCCTTCCATAGTTTGAATCTTTTATTTAGCTGGCAGTAGTGGCGCTCGCTGTATTGCAGTAGCTTGAGCAGCGAAGATTTTTGTGAGGTAAGTGATTTGTGAAAGGTATAGTTTAATGTTAGTCAGGGCCATTCTTTTGTAGGGAATTTTGAAAGTCAGATTGCGTTGCGCTAACAAAATATTGTGTGTCAGTTGAAGGACAGTCGTGTATAATTGTTCTAAGGGGAAGTTTCATATGTCGACCCTTAGCCGAGGATACCTCACTGGAATCTTCTGATTTTTTTTCTTGTAGTTTGTGTAATTAGTGTAGATTTTGTTTATTGCTAGCGCGTAATTGTAGAGAGAATCTCCTTTGTAGTTGTAGCCTTTCATTGTTGTACAGTAAAACAGTTGTGGCATGCATGTAGATTTACACCAAGTATTTCGCAGCTGCAATTAACTAGATATTTTTTCTGTGTTATGTTAATGTGTTCTCTTATTTTTGCTCTTCAAATTGTGCTTTTCTGTGTTGTCGTGTGAAATATTGTGACAATAATGGCGTGTGAAAAACGTAATACTAGGCTCCAAAGTAAACTGAGAAATGACAGTGAAGATGAAAGCAGTGTGTTAGCGCCGCAGAGTAATGAATTAACAGACATTCAAAGTAGTAATTTGGTAACTGTGCATAGGGAAATGGAGCGGGCGGCAAACAATGGCGTGGACAGTGAAACAATTAGTGAAGAGGGACGCATTATCGAACGATCGGTCGGCAACAGCTCGCCTCAGGAATCCGAAATGACAGGAAACAATCTCGCAAATACTGTAGATTCAGGTTTTGGTTCCTCACCGTTTTCTCAAATAAGTCAAGACACATTTTCTGCTTGTCAAAATGTGAATGTTGCCGGTGCAAATTCACTGCCGAAAAGCACTGAGGAACATGTTCCAGACACCAGTGCATTGTTATTACAATTAATACAGCAAATGGGACAAACACAGCAAAAGCTTCAAAAGTTAGACACAATGGAACAAAATCTTCGAAAGTTAGACACAGTGGAACAAAATCTTAAAAAGTTAGACACAGTGGAACAAAATCTTAAAAAGTTAGACACAATGGAACAACATCAGAGACAAACACAGCAACAGTTAGACGCAATGGAACAAAATCTTCACACCATGCTTGAACAAACACGTGAAGATTTAACTACTGAGTTACATAACATTGAATCGAAATGTCAAAAAGTCTGTAATGACGTCAAAACACAAATTTGTGAGCATTTTCAACCTATTTTTTCGCGGCATGAAAATGTATTACAGAATCGCGAAGCAGCCATAAAAGAACTGCAAACCATTGTTCATGAAAATCACGACACCTTGCAAGCTAAATTTGACACAGTTGCATCTACCGATTCGGTTACGCAACTTGCAAAAACTCAGGATAACTTAAAGGACACAGTAGATTCGATTTCAACTCAAATGGACACTCTGAAACTTGGTTCAGAAAAACACACTGAGGAAATGTGTTCATTATCAGAGAAAGTAGTTGAACTTTCGGATCAGCTAAATAATTTATCTACGAAGGTAGATGATAATCTGAATGACGCAAAACCGGTACTCTTTAATGACACAGAACAGAGCGAACAAATTAGGAAACTGAAACAAAATCTGAATCAAATTGATACGCAACACCAAAGAGAAATCCGGGAAGTACAAGATCAGCTGACACAGGTAATACAAGAATTACGTATTTCAGAAGACACTCGCGCTCCAACACGGGAAGAGGAACTTAGAAATACGCAAAAGCCACAAAATAATAATACAGGGCATTTCGGTAATTATGAAAGAAATTGGCAAGGTACACCGAATTTTGAGATGGAACCGCCGACACGACGTAACTATGACCGAGATGCTACTCGCCGACACGATGATTTTGACTATAAGCTGTTCATTACTACACGTAAATTCAAAACGTTTAAGAATTCTGGCAACGACATTCATCCACAAGCATGGCTACATCAATTCTCTCATTGTTTTCCTCCCAACTGGTCATTGGAGCACAGATTAGAATTTATGTGTGGCTACTTAGAGAATGAACCAGCTGTAAGAATGCGATCGGTAATTCACGATTGCCACAGTGAAGGAGAATTTTGCCATGCCTTCCTCTCAGCATATTGGTCTCAAGCCACACAAGACCGCGTAAAACATGGCATCATAATGATGAAACATTTCGAACAATCTGAATTCTCCAGTCTTGTGAAATATTTTGAAGACATGTTGCACAAGAATCAGTACCTGTCAAACCCATACAGCCCCTCAGAACTCATCCGCATTTGCTTCATCAAATTACCTGAACATTTACGACATATTATTTTGGCAGGACGTTGCAAAGACGACATTGAAGCTTTTCAGGGACTGTTACAAGAACTGGAAAGTGACACTGACAATCGCGGAACACAGGAGCACAACAATTACAGATCACATCAGTCGCAATTCCGCGATGAAAGAAATAATAACTGGACGCGACAAGGCTATTCTCACAACACAAATCGTGACCGAAACAGACACCACCCGTATTACAACCGTTGGCAGAGTAGTAATAATTACAGGGAAAGATCACCTCTCCGCGGTAGTGACTATCACAGAGACAATCAGAGAAACAGACAATTTGGGAACCAAGATAATTATTATCAAGGGAGACAGAATAACTTTAGACGCAACGGTCCAACGCGCAGTTACGATTCAGGGAGAAATTCTCCACCACTTAACCGACAAGAAAGGAACTACAGGAACTACCGACATGACGACAGACGATGTGATCGTAACGACAGACCTGAATTGCATCAGAACTGGCGGGTGAATTTGTAGAAGTTAGGTCTCCAAATCCCAATAACGACGCTCGCCAACAAAGAGACAATAGGCAATGACTCACACCGCTGGCAGCCACAAAACGTTCTTATGACACTAACGACGCAGCTGCCGTAGCTAGTAATTACGTAAAAATGGAAGACATTAGGGACATCTTACTCCAGGAACACGACATAAAACATAACAATATTGCATATCCTGTGATTCACATTACAGTAAATGATGTAAAATTTAAGGCAGTACTTGACTCTGGCAGTCCCATTTCAGTAATTAGTGAAACAGCCTTTAGCAAATGCAACAAATCGAACGATTGTCCCACACTTCCGTTACGTAAGATTAAATTACAAGGTGCAATCTTTGGAAAAAGTGTAGATGTACGCCAACAAACCAACTTAGAATTCTATTGTCAAAGCCACAGCTTCTCTATGAGCTTTCTCATTGTTCCATTATTGTCGACGGAAATTATATTGGGAGTAGACTTTTTGAATGAATACAAAGCAATCTTAAACTTTCACGATGCTGAAATAGGCTTAGAGAAGGAAGGTAAGTCAATAGCTTTGAAATTTGAAGATTGGCTCTCAAACCATGACGAAGAAATCAATCGGCTTTACCTTCTGTTAGACAACAGTTCGGAATTTTCTACGGAACTAGACACTAACAATCACTCTGCAAGTACTGACAGGGATGATGTCGACGGCGCATTTGACACTAATAAGTTAATTCAGAATAAAATTCAAACAATTGAGAATTGTAATGACACTGATAGGCAGGACCTTTTTGAGATTTTACAAGAACATTCCACAGTTTTTACTCATAAAACAGGAACAATCAAGGGATTTCAATACCAATTTCGTGTTCGTGAGCATACTAAATTTTGTGTTAGACCATATGTAATTCCAGCACATTATAGGGACCGTGTTAGAACAGAAATACAATCTATGCTCGACGAGGGCATTATTGAGCCTGCAGTAAGCTCATACAACAATCCATTACATGTTGTTGAGAAGAAAAATGGATCGATCAGGCTTGTCTTAGATTCGAGACAAATCAATACTATCATTATTCCTGAAACAGACAGGCCGCAGACGATGGAAGAACTTCTTCAAAATTTTAATGGTGTAAAAGTGTTGTCTTCCATTGATCTCAGATCCAGCTTTTATCAGATCGAACTTCATCCAGAATGTAGAAAATACACAGCTTTCCTTTGTTTCGGCGTTTGTTATCAGTTTCGGAAACTTCCTTTTGGTTTGAACATTTCTTCAGCAGCATTCATTCGCGGGCTAAATTCGATATTACCTGAGTTCTTAAAACGTCACATCACCTTATATGTGGACGATATTCTAATAGCAGAAGCTTCATGGGAACTACATAATCGCATCCTCAACAGTTTGTTACGTATTTTTGCAGAATCTGGAATCACAGTTAACTTGGAAAAGTCTGAATTCGGTAGGACAAAGGTGAAGTTTTTGGGACATATTATTTCTTCTGAAGGCATTCAGCCGGATCCTGAAAAGTTAGAAGCAATCAGAGCCATTCCAGTTCCATCCACAAAAAGACAAGTCCGCAGTTTTCTAGGTCTCGTAAATTTTTACCGTCGTTTTCTGAATATGCAAATTCTTGTTACACCAAAACTTTGTTCTCTCACTGGAAAAAATGCTATTTGGAACTGGGACGAACAAGCACAGTTGGAATTCAATTCTTTGAAAGAAGCGTTACTTCACGCGCCAATCTTAGCTCATCCAGATCTGTCACAAGATTTCTGCCTTAGCACGGATTCTTCTAAAGTCGGTCTTGGTGCCCATTTATTTCAAGAAGCCATAGAAAATGACACTACCGTTCAGAAAACCATTGCTTTTGCTAGCCGAGTGCTAACAAAATCTGAAAAAAATTATTCCGTTACTGAATTAGAAGCTTTAGCTATCGTTTGGGCATTTAACAAATTCCGTTTCTTTCTTTCTGGTAAGCACGTAAAAGTATACAGTGATCATCGTGCATTACAATTTCTTATGTCTTCAAAATTAAATCTTGACAGGTTAAAACGTTGGGCATTGTTTCTGCAAGAATTCCGCTTCACAATAGTCTACATTCCCGGCAAGGAGAACATTGTTGCGGACGCACTGTCACGCGCACCGGCTGGGCTTGAGAAAAGTAACAAAGAAGGCAACCTCGAGAAAAATTTCAGTATTCTTTACATTCAGAAAGTCGCCTTTGAAAACTTCATCACCACATCTTTAAAAGACATTGCTCATGAACAAGATAAAGATCCGATTTGGAGAGACATCAAAAGTAAATGGCATGAAAAGACACACACTCAGATTCGGCATTATTACTGGTTAGAAACAACATACTCTTCAAACGCTGCACTGTTGATGACAAGCTATGGGTACTTTGCATTCCCGACGATTTTGTTAATAAGCTCATTTGGTACATTCATTTCAGCTACGCACATTTTGGCCCACGAAAATGTTATCATATTCTTCGAACGACTTGTTATTTTAACAATATGGAAAAGAGAATTCGAAGAGTCTTGTCTATTTGTAAACTTTGTCAAAAGGCGAAACCATCTACTATCTCCCATAGTGCTCCGCTGTTTCCTATCATTCCTTCTAAATTAAAAGAATTTGCTGCTGTTGATCTCTTGGGACCGCTTGTCAGAACATCTAATGGATTTTCGTACGTTCTAGTCGCTGTTGAACTCACTTCAAAATTTGTTTCTTTCACACCGTTACGTAAAGCCACTGGACGGTCTGTATCCAACGCCTTTGTTAAAAATTTCTTACGTGAAGTTGGACACGTTAGTAAAGTCATTTCAGATAACGGACCGCAATTCAGATCTGCTGTTTGGTCACGCATGCTTCGCAACCATAAAATCAAACCTGTTTTTATTTCATTGTACTCACCACATTGTAACCCGTCTGAACGGATTATGAAAGAAATCAATAAGCTTTGCAGACTTTATTGTCACAGAAAGCATCAGCATTGGGACAGATATTTACACTTATTTCAAAATGTGCTGAATGAAATGCCTCATGATTCCACTGCTTTACCACCTACTCTTGTACTAAAGAATGAAGAACCACCGAACAGAATCAGAGAGCTTGTACCTTTCCCGAATACACGTAAACTTCGACACAAAGACATAATTGATTTGGCTCTTAAAAATATAAAATCTGCAGCAGACAAAAGGAGAAAACTACACGGCAAAGCAAATGCAAAGAAATTGTATATTGGTCAGAAAGTTCTCATTAAAGCTCATTCATTGTCACATAAGAAGAAACACTTGAGTCACAAATTCTTTCTAGTTTACAATGGACCTTACAGAATCCGACGTATACCACATGATAATTGCGTTGAAGTTGAAACTCTGCGTACTAGGAAGAGTAAAGGTTTACACCACATTTCTCATGTAAAACCATTTATTGACAGATAATCTGCCTTTTAACTTTGTCTTTGCCATAAAACGTTTCACTTCACGTTACTAGTATGCTTTAGAAACTGTTACCATGCAACAATGTTTGAAGTTAAATATCCAGCCAAGAACCAAGAGAAATTATTTAAACAGAAATTACGAATGCATTGTTATTGCGAACAGACGAAACAGTGTAATTGTGTGTGTACATTCTTGCTTGTTAGTTGCACGATTAGAACATTTACCAGTACTGCTAATGAGATTTTAATGCAACATTTTGGTTTACTTGAAAATACATTCCGGATTTAAAGTACTTTCTGTGAGATACCAGACGGCACAGTGGTTAGTTTATGTGACAGCTACACGATTTTATCATGACGCTACTAATGAGTGACAATTTGCAATGTTGCTTGTGCGGTGTTTCTGTTTTATATCTGCACAGTTTTTCTGTTTTATTCTGGAAAGTAAAACATGTTTTAGTAGTAACTTTTGTAGTATAGCTACAATGAGACAGGGTTTTCCATAGCACAACAATACGTTACAGCACAGTACGTTCTTCAACACAACAATAAGCGTAATAACTACGATATCTATACGCAAAGCATTTCACTTTCGTTTATCATGAGGTAAGTACATTGACTTCTGCAGAACTTAGCTTTCGGAGGACGATAACTACGACACTCCCACACAGATTATGTTGCAACAAGACGCACATTTAGCGCTACAGTACACGTATTTGAGTGATTAATTGTGTACTTAAAACATTTATTTTTAAAGATTTTTGAATTACAAAGAAAGTTTTCCGTGATACATTTCATTCCATTGCTGTAATCTGTAACACCTGAGGGTATAATTACATTAATCCTCAGGGGGGTACACGCCTACTTTGTGTACCATGTGTTTGGCAAGCACAAGGAACCCTAGCTAATATGGTATTTGCTTATACAACTTTACACATCGGTACCATATTTCTCTAACACACAAATTACACAGCTATCTGATCATTTAACTGAGAGATAAACATTTTTTTACACTACATCAGTGACACATGTTTACGCAATACACAGTTGGGTAACTTCACACTTATGAAACTGTATTTTGTCTGTACTTTGTAAACTGTTCATATTTTTCGGAATCATTGTGATACTATGAGAGCTTTGAATGATGTATTTGATATGGATTCATGATTTTTAAAGTACGTTTGAGGCAGATGACACTTTTGACATGAGCAGAGAATTTTTTAATTCTTGGAGGAAGCTACGACGATTTGATATTTGACTGAGGTGTTATGATGTTATTTTTACGACGACGATGTGTATTATGCTGCTGAGGTATGTTTATGATTAATAGGCTGAGGCTATATGAGTTATTTGATTATAATGACGAAATATTGACGAGTGTCGATGGATACGTATATGTGTAATAAGGTAAGGAATAATGAGTAGTGTTTAGGGACTCTGATTTATGAAAAGGATGTTGGAAACCAAGAAACGTACTTTAAGAGTTATGAAATGTGTGACTGTATCACAATGCTGACGAATATTTTTTTTTGGACACTTATATTTATAGGATTTTGTTTCTACACATTTGTTACGCAAATTTTCGACCTGTGAAATGTTTATATGAGACTCTCACTGTAGCGGAAACTGCTGTCGTAAATATGTCGGTAAGAAAGGTAAGTGACCGTGACGTAATGTGTTGCGAGCGGCCAGGTGTGCCAGTTGCCTGGAGGAAAAGCCATTATTGTGAGCCCTTTTCAGCGGCACAGGTAGAAAAAAAAGGGGACGCCATTAACCTCGCTTCTGACATTCCTTTGTAGAAAGCATCGCAAAAACGACACGGTCGAACTTGAAAACATATGATTACACTAGCTCTTAATTTACGATATTTGCTGAAATGCCTAATGAAATGACGAGAAATATTTTTACATCTGCACACCTGATTACGACAAGCGTCTTTCTATGAGAGTTGAGAGAATTTCTACTAACTTATGAAATGTCACATGACTATTGAATGATATTTTTATGCTTTGGTTTGCGTAATTGCTTATTTCATTTGATACCTGTTTTTCAGCTGTGTTGCAGCATTGCTTTTATAAAATGAAATGCATTTGCTAATGTGAACACTTTCTGTCAACAGATCTATTAAATAATTATTTTATGATCCACATTCTTTAAAAAAGGAGCACTTGGAAAGGAAAGAACAATAAGAAGGAACTAGTAACAGTAACACATAATTTTCTTTTCAAGTACTTGGTAATTTCTTTTGTAGAATAAATTGTGATGCATCACTCTAATGTTAAGATGTGACATAGGTATTAGACATGGCCATTTGAGTGTAATATTTTTTCTGCTTGCGCTATGTCATGTTTAGGTATAAGTTGCTGCTGTTTGCCAGGCATAGTGTTATTGAATTTGACTTTTGCTAATTTATACTGTAGCTTGCTTTGCAATTTTCCATTTTTTCATTGCTGTTTATAATAATTGTTTTACGTGCTGCTGCATTGCCTCGTCCCTTAGTTTAGCATCTGAGCTCAGTAGATTTAAGTTAGCTTAAGAGGGGGCAGCCTCTAAGAGAATGAGTTGTGATGAATTGGAAGAAATGCATTGAGAAAACAGGTTTAGGTAGGATTTTCTTGGAAATAAATGTTGAGGTAAGAAATGTGTGAACATATAAATACAGAAAGCATGCTTAGATAGAATTCTTTTGGTGGAAACAAAGGATGAAATAAGAGGAAAGATATATGAAGTTTTGGGTTGGACTGCAGTACCAAATGTTACACTGAAAACGAACCCTGTCCTTTCCTATTGGTGTTATCCCACTATGTGTGTGTGTACCCTTGTGTATTTGTTTTCTTCCTGTCTCTGTGTAATTTCATAGAATTTTCTTCTTCTTTTAATATTAAGCTACATTCACTATGATGAGGAATACTGTTATCCTCGAATATAATTGGCATTAATAATATGTTATTTACTTTGTAAAGATGTTAGACATTATTCATTCTGTTTAAATGCTCACATGTGAAGGTGATGTTTCAAAAGTTATTGTGATCTTTTATGTATGTACTCATGTCATAATTCCACTGATGTATATGTTAGTTCGATTCTTTTGTAAAGCCTGTACTACAAATGTTATCTGTATTGTTATGTTCTTTAATGATGTATTTTGTACCTTTGTTATTGTATTCTTCTGTTATAAAATTGTAATTGTCACCAGTTCATGACATTATTAACTTGTAAGTTACATTTCACTGCACACGTTTCTGTTGGTCATAGTACATGGACAATATGTGAGAAGTAGGGACTGTTAGTGTTTGCACGTGTGTTAATAATTCAGCAAGGGACTGGATAACAGCATTGCTGGTTCTAAGGACAATTCCAAAAACTTTGTGAGTGCACAAGTGGTGGTTATGGACTTGCTATATTCTCCGCAAGACTCTTCGATGGTGAATGTGCACCTGCACAATCGCAACAGATGGCTGCTGGCCTTCTCTACAAGGACTGCAGTGGGTCTGCACCTCTGGTGGCCCACCAATACCGTAATCTCTACCAGGACTACAGTGGGTCTGCTCTGTGATGACCTACCTACCAATACTCTTCAAAATTTCGACTGACTCTGCTGTGGGTTTGCTCTGTTGTGGCCCATTACCTGTCTGCATGTCAAGAGTCGGCACTGTCTTTCCGTTGGAAGGACAACACTACTTCTTCAAGACTGCATGGAAATCCACTACTTCCGTGTGCATTTTCTTTTACTGCTGAGACTTTGAGAAAAACACTGCTATTCTCCTGTTATGTACGATTAGGACTGTCTTTATGGGCTGTGAGACAATTTTAGCTTTTGACCAACATTGTATCAATAAGTGTGTGCATTTGATATCTTTGTTATTGTAATTATGAAAAATTTTTTCAAATCTGTATTGGGCACTGCCCAAACCAATTTGTAAAATTTTTTTGTGGGGAGCATGGGGGCTATGTAAGTAGGCTGTTCATGTTTTCTCTATGTAAGTAGGCTGTTTATGTTTTCTCTATGTAAGTAGACTGTTTGTGTTTTCTCTATGTAAGTAGGCTGTTTATGTTTTCTCTATGTAAGTAGGCTGTTTATGTTTTCTCAATGTAAGTAGGCTGTTTATGTTTTCTCTATGTAAGTAGGCTGTTTAGGTTTTTTTATGGTAACGCCACCTCTGTATGAAAATCACTGGCTGTGCTGTGTGCAGTCTGTGGCTGCTTTGCATTGTTGTAATACTCGCCATTGTAGTGTTAGGCAGCTGGCTGTGAACAGCGCGTAGCGTTGCGCAGTTGGAGGTGAGCCGCCAGCAGTGGTGGATGTGGGGAGAGAGATGGCGGAGGTTTGTAATTTGTCATGAACTGATATATATATTATGACTTGTGATGATATCAAGGTAAATACATTGTTTGTTCTCTATTAATTTCTTTCATTTGCTAACTATCCCTATCAGTAGTTAGTGCCTTCCATAGTTTGAATCTTTTATTTAGCTGGCAGTAGTGGCGCTCGCTGTATTGCAGTAGCTTGAGCAGCGAAGATTTTTGTGAGGTAAGTGATTTGTGAAAGGTATAGTTTAATGTTAGTCAGGGCCATTCTTTTGTAGGGAATTTTGAAAGTCAGATTGCGTTGCGCTAACAAAATATTGTGTGTCAGTTGAAGGACAGTCGTGTATAATTGTTCTAAGGGGAAGTTTCAATGTAATAACTAGACACGGTGCTAACACAGCCTTTACGTTTCGTATTTCGTGAGTAATAGAGATGGCGAACGTCACCCAGAATAGGTGGGCTCTCTGCTGCGACAATGAACGCAAGTAACTATTTTATAGACGAGCATAATTAGATATCAGCTACAACTGGTATCGCCAACGCCCTTACTGCACCGGTTCCCGTCAGGATACTGAAGTCACGCGCTCACCCTCCGAGTCTGCCGAGCGCTGTTGGCAAGTGGAGTGCACTCAGCTCCTGTGAGGCCAATTAACGGCCTGCTTGACTGAGAAGTAGCGGCTCCGATCACGAAAACTGACCATGGCCGGGAGAGCGGTGTGCTGACCTCTCGCTCCTCCATATCGGCATCCAGTGACGACTATTGGCTGACGATGACACAGCGGTTGGTCAGTATCCTTGGGACCTCCGCGGCCTGTTTGAACGGAGTTTATAACTGCCATTGCAGTCTTACTTTTGTGAATAAATAGGATTGTCCAAGTACACCGTTACCGATACTCTGCCTAAAAATCGACATTAGCAGCCTAATTACGGTGGCTGAAAGTTACCAGTTGTGCGGGCAAAAGATCAGCACTGAAGTATAATTAATTTGAATGTGATATAGAGAAGTATTTGAGTAAAGATAGCGACCCGCCTCAAGATCTCATGCCCAACTACCGTAAAACTTGTTGTTCTTGTTGTTGTGGTCTTCAGTCCAAAGACTGGTTTGATGCAGCTCTCCATGCTACTCTATTCTTTGCAAGCCTTTCCATCTCCGAGTAAGTACTGCAACCTACATCCTTCTGAATCTGCTTAATGTATGCATTTCTACGATTTTTACCCTCCACGTTTACCTCGAGTACTAAATTGGCGATCCCTTGATGCCTCAGACCGTGTCCTACCAACCGATCCTTTTTCCTCTAGCCAAGTTTTGCCACAAATTCCTCTTCTCCCCAATTCTATTCAGCATCTCCTCATTACTTAAGCCATCTACCCATCTAATCTTCACGGAGCACTAACTATTCAAAGTGGATGCGGGGCTTTTACAACCACATCTGTAACACGCTATACATTCGACATGCACAGCACTGACATCAGCAGGAAAGCGGGAGAACTGCAGCTGGAGGTTTTTGGAGCTGAGCCACCAACTGACAGCTCATTGCAAGAAGTCCAGTTCTCTCAGAACGTCAGAATACTTTAACATGCAATTCTGCCTTTTTGTCAAGCGCTTGATTATTCTGAAAGAATAAATACACACAGAAACTCTACTAATACCCGCAGAGATGCTGTCCTATTCACGGATTGAACAAGTATATGGAGCCAGAATGAGTATTTCACTCGGCAGCGAAGTCTTCGCTAACATGAAACTTTCTGGCAGATTAAAAACGTTAACGGACCGAGACTCGAACGGCGGACCTTTACCTTTCGCGGGCAGGTGCTCCACCATCTAAGCTACCCAATCACGACTCACGACCCGTCCTCACAGCTTCATTTCTGCCAGTACCTCGTCTCTTGCCCTCCAAACTTCACAGAAGCTCTCCTGCGAACGTTGCAGAACTAGCACTCCTGGAAGAAAGTGATATCGCTTAGCCAAAGCCTGGGGGATCTTTCCAAAATGAGTTTTCACTCTGAAGCGGGTTGTGCGCTGATATGAAACTTTCTGGCCGATTAAAACTGAGTGCAGTACCGAGATTCGAACTCCAGCACACGGTTTTAATCTTCCAGAAAGTTTTCAAGTACATGGAGTCTACGTTGTATCTGCTGCCAACGGCGGTCGCGTGGAGCCCTACAGATGTGTTTCAGTGGCTTCTCCAATGCGGGGTCACCTCTGTCATTTTTCTGTCGCGTTTACGGCAAAACTATAGACCATCGTCGGCAGTGTCTATCTGGAAAGCAAGGCACGTGCACAGAGCAGCGTATTTTCCTGCGCAAAGTTTCTCTTCCTATCGTCGTAGCAGACCACAGCTTCTCTTTTCTGGCTGTGAGGTACCGTGTCGTTACATTAGCAGGCAGCGGAAGCACACGGCCATCTAGCTACGAGCAGAACGGGCCGCACGTGCATCCAACTTGGTCCGCCCGCTCGCTAGCCCGGCAGGAGATCTGCATTAAAAGGGCCCGCGCGCACGCCCCGGAGCTCCGCTCGGCTGGTAGTTCCCGCACCTGCCGCCAGATCCCCCTGAAAGCGGCGGCTCGCCCTGCGAGCGACCAATTAGCGCTCAGCACTCAGCGCGCCGCGCCGCGCCGCAGCCACTCACCCCTGGCTTAATGCGCCGCGCCGTCAAATGGGCCGAGGGCGGGGCGCGCACAATGCGTCTCGACAGGCTGGCGCTGCTCGCTCTGTCAGGGGAATACCCGACCGCGGGAGGCGATTGTAGTGGCGGCGCACACCGACGACCTCCGTGTCTGCCGGTTAGTAAATGCACTGTCAAAGCCATTTGCAAGTTGTCCTCGCCGACGGGTTTGATTGTGATGGATAATTTTGGCGAAAAATGCAGCAGTGAGAGATTCCAGGCTTGCCTCTCACAATTCACCCGCTTCCGTTGCAGCGGACGAGGCGTAGCGGTTGGTTGTGATACTGGCCGCTCATCTCGGCTTATACTGCTCAGTCGTGTTTGATTTCCCCACTTCTGCTGAGATTATCAGTTTCTGCGTTACGACTTCACAACGTCGCTCTTTAAACTTGGTGTTTTCATTCAGTTTTGTTTGAAGTTCAAAGCAGCTCCATTATTTTTTTTCTCTTTGGAGCGTCAGGAAAACGATATTTTGTAATATGTCGCCATTCGCTGGTTAAGCTCATGATGATGATTATGTGATGACTGGTTTCTGGGACGCTCAACTGCGTGGTCATTAGGGCCCGTACAGAGTCCCAATTTTTACACAGTGAAACACGTATGTTGTGTGGCGGCGATGGCAAGGCATTGCAGAGTCTCTGACCAGAGAGCTTTTTCTCGTTCCTAGTCTGCGCTTGACCGCGCGAGAGTTGCTAGTAGTAGTCTGTCGGTAGCAGTAGCGCAGTTGAGTTGCGAATGGCAGTCTGTTAGCACTAGTAGTCGAGTACGGTCGCGAGCGGGACGCAGTCGCAGGCGTCGACATGGGTCTCTGGTCAAGATGCTGAATGAGGTATATTGTTAATTAAGGTAACCAAGCTGCATTGCGCACATCAGATGATGTAAAGTTTATTCATCGTAATTAATTTTCAACAACTGCCCCAATAATAATTTTGATTTCAAAGCAATTTTTAACAAAAGAACCATTTAATTGAACCAACGATTTCCTTCCATTTCCTTTAAAGAAAAGTTTCAGTTAAATTTCAAAAAAAAATAAAAAAAGTAATACTTGCAATGCATTTCCTCCAAGCCGTGGCCAACAATAAGAGCAGAACTTTGACATGCAGTTTCGAATGAGGTAAGAAATTAATTATGATTTTTTGCACAGGGCCAAAGACCGATATTTCGGTTTAATTGAGTTTACATTGTCACTGAAGTCTCATTAGCATTGAACTGTTTTTCATTATTTTCGTGAGAGCTTACACATGGGTCAGATTGCGATTTTCACATTTTTATTGTCATTGTCAGTAGAATTCATTGCTAGGGAGGTTACGCTTGGCTACCATTCATTTATTATTTCTGTCATTTTAAAATTTCTGTGGGGAGGTTACAACAGTCCAATTTTTTTTTTTTACACTGTGCGATCGAGCCACTGTCACGAATGATGATAATGATGAAATGATGAGGACAACACAAACACCTATTCCCAAGGCAGAGAAAATGCCAACCCGGCACGGAATCGAACCTGGGACCCCGTGATGCAGAGGCAGCAACGCTAGGCACTGGACCACGATTTGCAGACGGCAAATCTGAGAATGCTGAGTTATTCACCTCTCCTTCCTCCGCGTACTTCCGTAGGTCTTCCAGTTTCCAATGCGATTCTGCACGTTGTTTGAGACTAAATCTACGTAACTTGTGGCGTTATCAAGTAAGTGTTAAGACGTCACATTCTGACGAAAGTTGAGTCAATACGACTCATACAACGAAAGTTGCACAAGTACAGTCATTTCAAAATAGCTGTGAATCGTAACGCACGTGGGTGCAACCTGTTATTGGACAATGCCACTATTGGACAATGCCACAAGGCCCGGTGTTTCGTCTGTGCGCGTGAATTCTCTGTATCTCATGGCGGTGAGCCAGATCCTAACCAACATGCCAGAACTGAAATCCACAGAGGGAATACAAAATTACAACATAAAATAAAAAACATGGATTCGTGTTTTTCTAATGAAGTGATCTCTGAAATGCAGCAAGATAAAGTGACTGCTGCAGAACTACCTATCATGTTTCACACTGTAAAACAGAACAACAGTTAAGCCAGCACGAATTGTTCGAATACACTGTTGAACTTAAGGATATATTGCTAGAAATCCATTTACTACTCTTCAGCAATGATTTTTGTTGAGTGCATTAAGATCTTCGTGAGACACTATTTCTATGGTTGAAACTTACGACGAAAAATCATTACAGAAGAGAAAACTGTAATAAATAAAAGAAGGCTAGTTCTTCGGAATTGCAGTTGCGAATGACATGGAATCTATCTTCCTCAGAAAGAATAAAGCTGGAGAGAAGTTTTATGCAGTTCTATCAAGAAGCCTTAAACTAAGTTTAAAAACTGTACGATTTCTCGAAAGAAAATGCTGCAGCGAAGCTACAATTTTTAGATTTAAACAGACGCACAGATTTTTCTTCCCTGGAAGTTGCAATGAAATCCCTCCAATTAACCGAAATAAACGATATGCAGTATCTCTATGCACAATTCTGCCTTGTTTGGAACGTTCCTGCTAGTAATTTTGGAGCGTACAGAAGATGCCTCAAACAAGTGGTTGTCAGTGTTTACTGCTCATAAAGGAAGACACAAATTAATGGAATTAGAAAAACGATTTTCTTTTGTAATAAGCGTTCCTGTGTCAAATTCATTTGTTGAACGCATTTTCTCAATGTATAACAGGTGATCAGACAGTAGAAAGACGTGTTCAGTAGATCTGGTTGAAACTGAACTATTAATTAGTATAAACACGAACGTGTCTTATAGTGAGTTCCATCGCATGTTAGACAGTGCAATTTTAAAGTCACCTAGGTCAATTGTGAAGCACAGATGGAGAAAATAAAGTAGTTCTATTAATGTTTGTTCTGTATGTTTTGCCACATGTAATGGAAAGTTATGTACTATTAAGAGGTTGTAAGTTAGTTTCTATTACGAATTTCAATAATTAACTCATTTTGTTAGTCAAAAACGAACTATAATGTAATTGAAATTGGTATGTAATGTTTAATTTCGAAGTATTTATGAACTGTTCCTTATTTTTGTTAAGAAAAACCCGTTTTAGGCAAATGTCCCTTACTTCTTATATGAAAAAATGGCGACGCTATTGGGAGGAAGTAATATGTTCGCCGGCTTGCCTTAAACGTACGCCTTGCAACTTTAGCACTAAACCTGTCCGCGGTGCTCAAAGTCTCTGTTGCAGCTTCTCCCACTGAAGTTCGATGAGCACCTCCGTCGCGCTCTTGCATTCTGAGACGTTTGCTTCTGCTGTTCTTTTGTTCCCTCCTCTGTTACCCTTATCCCACAGACTGTAAATGACTTTTTCGTGGCTTACTTCTTTCACGGAAGAATCATAACTGATTCGGATTCTTCCAGTCAATCTCGTCCGCTTTCCATGCAACTAACTGCATGTACTCGTTTACTTTGTTACTGTATCTAGCGATTTATCGCCAACGGCTTAATCGAACAATAGTGGGTCTTTCTGCTTATTATGAGCAATAAGTTACAATTATGTACTTACGTTGGTAATTTATTACCAGTCGCAGCAGCAAGGGTCGTTCCTCCCCGGATCTCTCTACATTTCGCCACAGTTTTTTGCGTGAAATGTTAACGACCCAATAACGCACCTTTGCGGTACTGCCGATTTCACCCCGGTAACAATTATGTGATGAGTATTTCCTCGCCACGGCTGTGCTACTGCTGTCTATCGCACCCTCTCCTAGACACCGCGGCCGCAGTTATTGTTCCACACTTCTGCAATGAAAGCTGTGTGGTTCCTAAAGGAAAGAATATATCTGAATTGTGCACGAATCAGTAGTGTGAATGTCCCGCTGGAGCGCAGGAGCGCCATGTATGTCGGGCAGACAATGTGCCAGTTTGTCTGTACCACCGTGGCAAGACACTTGCGGCTTTTGGCAAATGGCAAAGGTGGGGCAAGTGGCACTAGTTTTGCATCACCCTCTACCTTGAATATCTCAAGAACACAAACTTATTACTGGTCTCTTTTCTTCCTGTCTTAGACTATGTATGAGATAGCACGTGGCATCATTACACAATGAGGTGACAAAAGTCACAGAATACCTCCGAATATCGCGTCGGCACTCCTTTTCCCCGGCATAGTGTAGGAGCTCGACGTGATACGGACTCAATAAGTCGTTGGAAGTCCCCTGCAGAAATATAGTGCCACGCTGCCTCTACACTCGTGCATAACTGCGAAACTGTTGTCTGTACAGGACATTCTGCACAAACTGACCTCTCCACCGTGTCCTATAAATGTCGATGAGATTCATGTCGGGCGATTTGGATGGCCAAGTCACTCGATCTAATTTGTCAAGAATGTTCTTCACCAACTGCAAACAACTTTGGCCCGTTGACATCGTGGCTTGAGGACAAGAAGTCCACGAGTGGCTGCAAAAGGTCTCCATAACCATTTCCAGTGAAGGATAGTTTCAGTTGGACCACGGGATCCAGTTCATTCCACGTAAACACAGTCCACACCATTACGGTACCACTACCGACTTTGACAGTGCCTTGTTGACAACTTGCGTCCGTGGCTTCATGGGTCAGCGCCACACTCGAACCCTACCGTCAGCCCTTACCGATCCAAATCGGAACTCGTCTGACCCGGCCACGGTTTTCTAGTTGTCTAGGGTCAAACCGATACGGTCACGAGAGGCGATGTCGCGCTGTTCACAAAGACACTCATGCCAGGAGTTTGCTGGCACGGCCCATAAACGCCAGATCTCGCCAAGCTGTCCGTCCCACATTCACTCCTGCAGTGTTGCTCGCCTTTGAGCAGTGATAATTCTATGGGAACGCCGCTACTCTCGGTCCCTAAGTCAAGGCCGTCGGCCACTGCGTTGCCTGTGCTGAGGCGTAACGCCTGAAATTCGATATTCCCGGCGCACCCGTGATACTAGGGATTTCGGAATACTGGATTCCCTAACGATTTCTGAAATGGAATGTCACATGCGTCTAGCTCCAACTACCATTCCGCGTTTAATTGCCAACGTGCGTCCATAATCACGTCGGAAACCTTCTCACATGACTCCCCTGAATACAAATGACAGCTCCACCAATGCACTGCCCTGTTATACCCTGTGTATACCATACTACCTTCACCTGCATAAGTTTATGTCGCTATCCCACGACTTTATCCATCTCAACGTATGGTGACATTTGATCAGATAGTGGCTTACGAAGTTAACCATTGGTTTTTCTTTCTCGTAGCGTTTCTAGTCAAGGTTTATTCCTATCATTATATAAGTGATGATTTCTTGTCAAGTCCTGAATGAACAGAAAGTATACGAAAGGACTAATATTTCGTTGTTTTAAAAAGCCGAAATTTCGCAACAATTTTCTTAGAGATCAAGTCATTTAGTCACAAACTTAAGCTCGTTACCAATCAGGTGTGAATAGTCTTCTATACTATTTGTGTGGAAATGATACGAATTTATTGCTTTGCTATCTACCTGTTTCTCATAAATACTCGCTAAGATTAATGAAATACTAATAACACTATCTTCATTTTTCGTCTCCATGATATTAAATGCGGAAGTTTTTACATCATTGTGATAACTACTAATCCTAGTGATGAATTAAGAAACTGTTATACGACTATAAAGCTGGGATGTACGCTCATCCACAGTTCCAAAAGATGATGAAAGAATGTTCTGTGGTAACCAAGTTTTAATATTTTCTGATTCAATAAACAGATTTCTCAAAAATCAATGTTTTCAAACATATTCTACTTCTTTGCTTATCTTATTATTACTTCAGTAACTGCTGAGGAGTCGGCGAAGTTGTAAAACGGAAACGCTATTTCGTAGGAAAAGCGGGCGTGATGGATAAAAGCGGTCGTCATTTTTCGTAACAGCAAAAAATACATTACATACCATTCTTTGAGAACTCGTCTGAAAAGGAAACGCTCCCTACCAAACTGACGGTCTGTGTCCCACTCGGTTGTGAATGACGAACACTATGCGGCGGAGTGTAGCAGAAAGGAGATGCTGGAGCTTGTAAATGGATATACTGAAACAACTGTAAATACAATGTTTGGAACATTGTTTGTTGCACTTTTACGTGACTGAATAATTAAATTACAAATGAGGCATTAATATCGAGAATTTCTTCGAAATTACTTTACTCGTACTGTTACGCAGTGTGGCGTCCCAAACCTGAGTGTTGCTTGCAACTGGGTGACAGGGTTCAGGAAGAAGGGAAATAGTCGGGTAGAGGCAGTCTTGACCTGACTACGCTGTTAAAACTCCCTTGTTATAAAAGGTAAGGCTAGAAATAAGTACTGAAATGACAGTCACTTGTCACTAAGCGCTCCTCAGTGGTGTGACGGTGCCTCAACAGTGTACTTATGGCCACTCACATTTGCCACCGCTAAAAATTAACACTCAGCTGCGACTGCGAAAACATGAATTCGAACAACTGATAAGTAGTAACATAGCTACAAACCCCCCTAACGTTTTATACCAAACAGGGTTTACAGGGGTAAGGGACTTCTCATCCATCCTGTAGATGTGCGCTGAGGTGACCAAACTCATGGGATAGCGGTATGCCGATGTACAGCTGGCGGCTGTATCAAATACACGAGGTATAAAGGATCAGTGCATTGGCGAAGCAGTCACCTGTACTCAGCTGATTCACGTGGAGAGGTGTCCGACCTGATTAAGTCCACACGACGGCAATTACCAGCTAAGCGCGTGGGACATTCCATTTCGGGAATCGTCAGGGAATTCAATATTCCGATATCCACAGTGTGAGGAGTGTGCCGAGAATAGCAAAATTTCAGGCGTTACCCCTCACTACAGACGACGCAGTGGCCGTCGGCTTTCACTTAATGGCCACGAGTAGCGGCGTTTGCTTGTAGAGTTGTCAGTGCTAACAGACCAGCAACGCTGCCTGACATAACCGCAGAAATCAATGTGGGACGTACGAACAGCACGGAGGTGTTATGCGTTACTGGGCTGTGGCAGCAGGCGAGCGACGCGAGTGTCTCTGCTAACAGCAAGCACGACGTCGCCTGCAGCGCCTCTCCCGGATTCCTGACCACATCGGCTGGAGCGTAGGCGACTGGAGAACCGTGGCCTGGTCAGATAAGTCGCCATTTCGGTTGGTAAGAGCTGACGGTAGGTTTCGAGAGTGGTGCAGGCCCCACTAAGCCACGGGCTCAAGTTGTCAGCACAGCACTGTGCAAGTTGGGGGTGGTTCAATAACGCTGTGGGCCGTGTTTGCACGGAATAGGCTGGGTCCTCTGCTCCAAGGGAACCCATCACTGACTGGTAGTGGTTATGTTCGGCTACTCGAAGACCATTTGCAGCCATTCGTGGACTTCATGTTCACAAACATGTCACCGGGCCACAACTGTTCGCAGTTGTGGACAATTCGAGTTAATATGTGGCCACCCTCATCGCCTAAGATGAATCCCGTCGAACATTTACGGGACGTTGTCGAGAGGTCAGTTCGTGCACAAAATCCTGGGCCTGCAATACTTTCGCAATTATGGACGGCTATAGAGGCAGCATTGCTCAATATTTCTCAACGGGACTTGCAACGACTTGTTGAGTCAGTGTCATGTCGAGTAGCTGCACTGTTTCGGCGAAAAGAGGAGGTCCGGCACGATATTAGTTGTTTTCCCATAACGTTTGTCACCTCAGTGTTCATCCTAACTATTCCTGAAAGCCGTCCTATAAAGATTCAAGAAACAGTATTGAGGAATATAAGACACTTCCTTATGTATCGTTCCTGTGTGGCTCACGAACATAACGTAAGTCTCTTTACTGCACTCCATATTCGAATGGAGATGGAAAATACGGTAATATGTGGTAAGGTGGGAAGTACCCTTTGTCACGCACTTCGTACATATTGCTACAGCATGAATAGCAGATACTGGCCACTGTGCAATCTTTGTCAGATGATTTTAAAGAAACTATTCGGAACTTTCTCTTCTTCTCATTGATCGACTTCATGGTTGACTACCTGCCTTCTCACTAATGGTCATAGTTACTTTCATATTTTAAAATAAAGTAACCCACGTCGCGAAACTCGAGTAATTTACAATGAAAAATAACATTTCATTTTAATGTAAAAACATTTTTGTGACTGTACCGCATTTTTCAGTACACAATTAAAGCAGGATGATTAGTTTCGGTTGTTTCCTAAAACTATCTCCGGATCGTTCAAATCATAAATAGGCGGTGAAAACGCATTGAAAATTATCAGAATTAGTTGTAGTCATGCAATGAGTGCATTCGTGTTATGCGCGAGCATGACAATGACAGTATGTATTTAAGAACAGGTTGCGAACCATAATGTCGGAAGATGACGGTAATAAAGAAGGAAAATGCTACTGACCTGTCTCGTTAGTTTTTTGTTTGATAACAGACGCTGCATTAGCATGTTAGTGAGGCGAAATTGTGGAAACTCTATTATGGTTTGACACAAGTAGCAAACTCACACAAATTATTTCCACTTGCTATCGTGGCCCATAAAAAATTACAACACTCCATAGAAAAAATCTGTTATTTCTATATAGAGGTAAATAAGACAGTTTCGAAAAAATGATTCAAATGGCTCTGAGCACTATGGGACTTAACAACTGAGGTCATCAGTGCCCTAGAACTTAGAACTACTTAAATGTAACTAACCTAAGGACGACACACACATCCATGCCCGAGGCAGCAATCGAACCTGCGACGGTAGCGGTAACGAGGTTCCAGACTGGAGCGCCTAGAACAGCTCGGCTAAGACAGTTTCGTTCATTAACCAAATGGTGATATACTCACCTCCATGTGAGCTATAACTTACCAAAAAACTGGTTTCGGTATGTTCCTTAGTTATACTAACACACATTAAAATGTTTAAAATTTTATTTTTGTGGGGGTCCACAGCCTGAACGTGTTTTGGAAATGAAAACATGGTCCAAAAATGTTGTATTCTTTTATTATCCGTGGAACTGACCATTTTCAACCGTGGGCCATTTTCAAGCAGATATTTTAAGCTTCATTTCACATTCTAATACATCCCTGGTACATGTATACATCGCGAAGCTTAAAATACGTTCTTGCACGTGACCCACAGTCGCAACTCGTGAACTAGACGCATAATAAACACCATGTTTGAAAATTTGTTAAAATATAATGTGCTATATTCATACCAATTCATGTGCAAAATTCGGTTTGTTTTTATATATAGATAACAAACTAAAAGAAAAGAAGAAAAATTTACGAAATACGGCGGGTACTGCATGCAGCTCACTCTCGCTGTACTGTGACCATTTTCTCGAGTTTGGAAATACAGACCTACTCCAAAGTTTTCTATGCAGCAATGTATAACATCATGTACACCATACACGAAAATTCAAAGCGACTCCTATTTTGCATCCCTGACTATTTGAATATCATGCAGTGGATTATTAACTCTGAAACATCACAATAATTATGAGTATAAACTAAACTTATTTTTATTAGGTAGTTTCTTTAAAATCGTGATGTTCTACGCGTACTAGTACTGCTGCATCCTGGACGGTAGATTGAACAGTGATCTCTGTGTACACCTGTAGGCGATTACAGCTGGGCGTGCTTTGTGTCCCCACAGTTTCACAGCCGCCGGACCGCGCCTGCCATGTGCACACAGCGATACTGCAGTGGTAGGTACCTTGTGCTTCGTTTTGTGGTGCCTCTGCGTGGGCCGGTGCGTGCCGGGCTGCGGCTGCGGCTGCGTGCGGTGCGTGGCCGCCGGCGCTGGCCTGTTGTGCGGGTGGGCCGCCTTCTTGGGTGGCGGCTGCGCGGGGGCGGCGGCTGGCGGAGGGGTCGCCGGGGCCTGCCACTGCTGCTGCTGCTGCTGCTGCTGGACGTGGGCGTGGGCGTGCGCCGGCTGCAGGTGGTAGCGCAGGCAGTGGCTGGTGCACGCCGACGTGGACGGGCCCGGCTGCGGGGGCGGCGGCGAGGGCGGCGGCTGCGGGGGCGGCGACGGCGGCTGCCCGCTGGCGCACAGCTTGCTCGCGTAGTAGTACATGGCCATGGCGCGCCATCGCGCCTACCCCGCCACCGCCAGCGGCCGCCCCCGGCTACGGCCGCCGCCGCCCCCGCATCGCGGCGCCGCCCCCGCACCTGCACCCGGCGCCTTCCCGCGGGCGCACACGCCGGCGCTCAGACCATCCACACGCTCGCCGCACACTTCACTCGCGGACGCACTGCACTGGTGTCCCGATCACTTTCGCTGACTTCTGCTTCAATCTTCTACTTCACCACCGAGAGCAACTCTCAGAAGACGAATTCTTCCGGTCTAAATTAGTGCACACGCATCAGACTCAGCTCCCCATTCTTAACGTTTTCGCGCGAGCAGCATAGTTTCCTCATACGCGGATGCAAATTTCTTGTGGAAGCCCGAAAGTCGGTATTAGCGTTTCTGCGTAAGGTGAGCCACTCTATCAGAGCCAGAGCGGGCCGCAAGATCTCAGAGGTAAAGACGCTCACTCTTCACTGGCAACGCCGTCAGGCTGTAAAACAACAGAAACATCACCAATGACGCAACGGCTCACAGTCCCATAACGTCAAAAGTGAATCACCAAGAGGGACACACAATACGTCAGTACTAACATTGGCTCCAGATATCTACTAAAATAAATACAATTCTGCCAAGCTCTGTATCGACGACGATTGGAGAACTTCCTGAGAAATGCTTTATTAGTTGATACTGGCTTCCAAGAATATCTCTTATGATCTCTTTCATGTGTCAGCGAATTCTAACAGCTTGACAAAGATACAGGATCTATGGAATCTCATAGCCTACCAACATGAAACTGCTGAAGGATTTGGCTGGATGTAAATGTGTGCGCCGACGCTTTACATGTTAGGTCACGTACTACAGCTGGATTTCGCAGAGCACATTATGAGCAAAAGGTCAATCACAATGGACCTTGACAGAGCACGTTACGACCAAACATTACACCACAATGGCCGATTCCTACTTCTTCCGGAGGAATCTGTGCTTACAGCGGAGATTACTGCCATGCCGTAGGGGCTCAAATGTACTGGCGGTTAAAATAGAACACAACGATTATGCTGTGAAATCCGCTGTCCGCGTCGCTGTTAATACAAGAGTACGCATTCAGTAACACCAACTACTACTTGGTGTACCATATAACAGAACTGGTGATAAAACTACTCCGTTATGACAAGAATTTTATCAAGGTATGGATGAAGGGCACTGTAACATCAGAGGAAACCAGGTTGTCGACCTTCTCGCTAACAGGACCATGCAGAACATAACAAAGACTTATGAACACGTCCTTTACACAAATCTTATGCAAGATATATGGGGGCAAATCGGAGCACTGCGGAAAAACAAGTGGCGCCTATCACGCCGACAAAGCGGAAAACTCTATTGCTGTAGTGCAGAATATCCCTCCAAGGCTGTGGTAAGACTTTGGAACAAATGTCAGAAGATCTCTCAAGACAAAACTTCGTCTCCTCTTTAACCATGGAAGATTCTGACAGCAATTCCATCGTCTACACCGGACTGTATGATTGCAGCGCGGTGGAGAATACCGTCCACATCACTTTCGTCTGCTCTTTGTGGTACCATCCGACAACCAGATTATTATAACGTTTAGTGCTCAGTTGGTAACAACGACGTATCAGGCTGAAATCACTACTTGCAAAAAATAATGTGTCTCTGTACGAACATACTTACAGCCTTTTATTGAAAGGCTAAATAAATGTGTAGTTAACTTAAAATATACCCTATCTCCAGGAGTTCTATCATATGATTGGAGTGGATGTATCATTAGATGTGTCTTTTATATAAAAAAGGCGTTTTGCTCGTTTTAGTTTTGTAGAATATCATACACTGGAAGCTGGCTGAAAGAACAACCTTGGTCGTCATAAATAAACCAGTAATCTGAGCATAATTATGTTTTCAAATCACTAGGTGCCGCTGACAATGACAACAAAACACATATTAGATTCTGTTAAGATTTACATTTTCTATTATGAGATACAGTTAATGGCATATCTCTAATCGTCTGCATCCTCAGTACCACACCACTAATGGTGTCATAATTAGATGTTTGTTATTGTCGCTGTTTCGAGGGAGTCACAGCGTCCTGGCGGATTAAAACTGTGTGCCGGACCGAGACTCAAACTCGGGACCTTTGCCTTTCGCGGGTAAGTGCTCTATCAGTCTGCCAGAAAGTTTCATATCAGCGTACAATCCGCTGCATAGTGAAAATTTAATTCTGGAAACATCCCCCAGGCTGTGTCTCCGCAGTATACTTCCTTCCAGGAGTGCCAGTCTTGCAAGGTTCCCAGAAGAGCTTCTGTGAGAGGAGGTACTGGTGGAAGCAGGGCTGTGAGGACGGGATGTCAGTCGCGCTTGCGTAGCTCAGTTGGTAGAACACTTGCTCGCGTAAGGCAAAGGTTCCGAGTTCGAGTCTCGACCCGGCACACAGCTTTAATCTACCAGGAAGTTTCATATCAGAGCACAGAATGCAGATTTCATTCTGGAATAGCAATCGTCATTGTAAGACGTCTTCGACTTTTTCGCGACAGCATTAGGTACAATATTTAAGTCACGTTATTTTCACTGTGAACGACGAAGGTATTGTTTTGAGCTTTTAGGACAAATGGCTCTGTTAGACTTGCTACTAGTCAATGTTCATTACCCGTCATACCTTTCTTCATACCAAATTCATATAAGGCGGGGTAGGACATGATTTAGGTTTGCGAAGGGGGGAAGGAGGGGACAATTGCACCCCAGCGCCCATAAAAAAAGCCAAAAAGAAAACATTTAATGGATTCAAATGTCAAGTGGTGCTACTTGTCAGGCGACAGATACTCGACACCGGGACGCTATTATGAAGATGAGAGCCTGTCGCTGGTACTCACGAAACCACGGTTACAACTATACCAGTAACCATGCAGGAGATGTTGCTAGTCAAGCAAATGAGCTGATGTCTCAAGAATTCTTGTATAAGACTCAGTTCATTTTCATCGACAAAGTCATTCCGAAGAAGTGGAGTGATTGTCTTCCCTAAATGCACAGTTATAAATTGGATGGCTTTAAAACCTCACTTCTCTGCGATGCGGTGGCTAACTGGAAAGAACATCCATCGTAATTCAGTGATACGATTATGTTTGTTCCCACCTTTCTATTACACAATCTCACCCTGTTGTTGTTGTAGCTTTCAAAGCGATGGCTGGATGGACGGATTTCTCCACACTCTTCATCTCTGCATACCTGCAGTAACCAGCATCCACTTGAATCTGCTTGTTTTGTGCAGATCTTGGTATCTTTCTACAGCTTTAAGAGCACCTCCTCCCCCCCCCCCCCCCCACTTCGTTCTATTACCAAATTAAGTATTCCTCACTGCCCAGAGTGTGTGAACCTGCCAAGCTATTCAGCTTTTCCGTGCACTTCTATCACAAAACTCTTTTCTATTCAGCGGAGTACCCTCAATGTAAATGAACGTAAGGTGTTGCGCATAAACGCAGAGCTATTACCGTTCGATTATAGTATTGCCTATAAATCAGTGGTAGCTGCAGAATTCGTAAAATATCTGGGAGTAGCCGTCCGGAGCGACATTGAAACGAGCCCATGAAACTAGTTACAGGAACAGCAGACGCTAGACAAGATAAGTGGTACAAGAAAATCGTTCTAGCGATTCTTTACTAATGCGAAATAGCAATGCCAACGATGCAGGCTACTTCGGACATGCATGCATCCTACTTCTTAATAACACAGCCACCGCTATCCGTATTTATTCGCCAACACCAGGCCATCGACTCTCAATAATTTTGTCGTTCCTGAACGGGAATGTACGTAACGTACGACAGCAGGTTGTGACTCGCGGAAGACGATGTATGGAAGTTTGGGTCTGTCCGTGATTCGTGCACCGATGGTCGAAGTGGTTAAAGAGACCGGGAAATCCAAATTGGAGCCCCGGTCCTGCATAAATTTCCATTGTCGTCATTCTAATATACAGCGGAAGGTGATTTATATATGCAGTGGCGAATACGTTTCGTGTCTTTAGTACTGCTCAGTCAGACAGACACTCATCAATTAGGAACAGAGAATATACAAATAAGAGTAGCGCTTTTTATCGCGGTATCATTTAGTACGTGAATTATGAAGATTATCATCAGATTACCATGGCACGTGCTACATGAGGGACATTGTGCACCACGGAGCAATTTACTGTTGAAATTCCGAGTGCTTACGTTCTAGGAAGGATCAGGTAACACATTACTCCCACCTATGTACATGTCAGTGAATGACCACGCTATCTAAGGAAAGGTTTTCCTCGCTGCTGCTATTTTATATTCGTTTACTCGCCCAACTGCGACTTATTTTGTTGCCTTTATAGCAACGACAGCGAAAGAGATTGCGAAACAAACTGAAATCAGTTTTCGCTTGCTATGTTCCCCTGTCCACACCTTCCACATCTCCACTCCCGTCCCCCGAAAGAGAAAATACCAGGCAATGCAACGAGGCGCTATGTGGAAGAAACGCAGCTCAAAAAACTTACTTCGCTCAAATTCCCCCTCGTGCTGCCTTTCTGCTGCTTGCTCTGGGACACGACCCCCGTTCGCTCTGCACGGACTTCTCGTTAGCCTGGCCGTAGATCTGCGGAGTCTGCACTGCCTCTTCTGGTAAATAACAGCCAACATCCCCGTTGCTTCGCAAAGTATACCACAGCACTACAATCTGTGCTGTCGGATACGGGCAGGGTGCAACTGTCAGAGCTATGTGTACCATTCGCTAGGGCGCCCGGGAAGAAAGGCATTCGGTAGCTGAATTATGAGCCTTATTAGCATCATGCCCATTATGCGACATGTATGTATGTTGGACAAAGTAATATGTTGAGTATTTTGTGATATTATTTTGCTGACTAAAGATACAAACGCTTGATGAATCGTTCGTCTCATCTACGATCGTATTCTTTCTTCCCTTAATCCATCTTGGTAATAGTCTAAAATTGACAAATATCAGTCAGTATTTGGTAGACCTCATTTGTGCCTGAATGGTATTAGGACACATAACAAGTCTGTGAGCAGCATGTGCCTTCCACAAAGGTGTTAGTTGCACGTTACACTTTAAATAGCTCCATACATAAACCATCATATTTTGGAGGTTGTGGCTGATCACCATTTGCATAATCAAACAATGTCGTACTTTTCCATCTATTACATTTACGAATGTTTAGAGTCAGCTGCCAATCTTTTAATCCTCTACGTCCTTAAATTTTCGTTCTTCTCTTCTAGTTGTCTGAGCAGCACCCTACGTACCACAAAAAGCAAGCAGTATGAATGTGAATGCTTTCGTTGTGATTCTGCGAAGGAAGTAACACAAAATAGAAATTCCGATTTAAAAATCAAACAGTGGTGATCATGTCCCATGAGTTAAATAACGTGGGAACGGAGCTGCAGCGAAATGTGAAGCCATTTGCGACGTCCTGCGTCACAGAGCCGTCATGGACGGGCAGCGATGGACGGGTGGAAGGGGGGGGGGGCGAGAGGGAGTAGGAGGGAGGGAGGGAGGAGAGAGAGAGAGAGAGAGAGAGAGAGAGATGTTTGCTACGGGCATGAATGCGTCATCAGGGCCACGCACCAGCACGCCGCGCGGTCCAGGCTGATTTGCGAGGGTTTGTCTCGCTTCCGCTCACGCAACACCCGCGCTAACTTCATTACGCCGCATCCGCTGTCAACACAATCGTTTTACAGTCCCTCAAACAGATAATGATTTTTAATTCCGCCTTCCCTCTTGTGGGTCCGTGGTCTACATCTCTTATCGGTACTTTACTAGCGCAAACGCACAGCTTTCAACAGCAAACAGTTACATATTTCCGCACTTCCATTTCAGTTCTCCCGTTGGAAATGGTTCGGTGTTTGTTCGGAGGTATCGACACTGAAAAAAAGTTTTTACCTCTGCGTTTCAAAACGTCATAACTCGCCAGAAGGTTGTGCGCCGTAATGAAACTGTATGGTCATCTCAGGGACGCTATGCTCGTTCACCTAAATTTAGCATGTTTGCCTGCGCGAACACGTGGACGGACTAACAACATACGTGGGTTTACCTGCGCACGCAACAGTAGCAAATCCGGATGCAATTTAATATACCTGCGTGGTCTTAATTGTACAGGCAAAGAGTTGCGTCTGTTTGATGTTACCTTCTAGGCTAAATCGCTGAAAGGTAAATAACAGGATAATAAAAAGGAAGCAGATTAGAGTTTAACATCCCATGAACAGCGAGGTCATTAGAGACAGAGCACAAGCTCGTGTAACGAAAGGATAGGGAAAGACATCATTCGTGTCCTTTTTTTAAAGGAATCATCTTCGAATTTGCCTGGAACAATTTAGGGAAATCAAGTAAACGTCAGTCTGGATGGCCGGGCGGAGATTTAAACCGTCATCCTCCCAGATACGAGTCCAGTGTACTGAGTTCAGCCTCTCTTGCTCTGCGTAAATAACGGGATCGCGTCATGAAGTCAAAGAGAAAGGATTGATGAGTTTCTTGATATCCACCCCAATATGTCTTGACTGAGTCAAGTTAAGCGCAGAGATTCTTACCGTCGCAAGCAGAAACAAGATGCTTATTCGAAATCAGAGTGATTTGATAAGTCTGGTAAAAAAGCAAGAAAAATGTTTGTTTCGAAAACAGCTCACCTCCACCTCTACATATTCACCTCTGAGGGAAATACTCTTGATTCAGCGATCCTCCAGCTTTTTCATCCCAATGGAAAAATAGGTTCTGTCACACTTTCCAAGATACTCGTTGGTTGCAACTATAACCTTTTCATTTCATGAAAATTTCTCCCCAGAAGTCAAAATTTCAAGGTATGGAACAGAAAGAAGTTCAAAAAATGGTTCAAATGGCTCTGAGCACTATGGTACTTAACATCTGAGGTCATCAGTCCCCTAGAATTTAGAACTATTCAAACCTGACTAACCTAAGGACACCACACACATCCATGCCCGAGGCAGGATTCGAACCTGCAACCGTAACGGTCACACGGTTCCATCCTAAAGCGCCTAGAACCGCTAGGCCACACCGGCCGGCACAGAAAGCAGTGACTTTGGGCAATGTCTGGTGAATAAGGTGCATGAGGAACCAATTAAAAGCACAATTCATGCACTTAAGACATTGTTATCGTTGACATCTGTAGTGATCCAGTATCTTTGTTAAAGGGCACTTTCCTGAATGCCAACCTTCGTCTTTTTTTCAGCCAACGTAATTCCCAAACTATCCAGCAATGAAGCGTGATGGGCCTCCTTTATGGTTCTGCCTTTTTCCAAGTAATCTACGAGCACTACTCCTTGGGAACTTTACCAGCTGACAAAACGGTCTATGCGTTATTCGGTGCACTTCACTAATATTTGTCCATTGTTTTGACTGTCGTTTTGACTCTGGTGTTTAGTGATGGATACACGTTTCATCAAAAGTCATCAATCTTGTGCAAAAAGTCTAGCGGATTGCGATTAAACATCGCCAGACATTGTGTTTTATTGTGCCGCATGTGATTCTGGTCTACTGTGAGCTATCGCTTCACCACTTCGCCCTCAGCTTCTTCATAGCCAATTCTCCATGCAGGGTATTATGCACTCGTTCAGTTGAGATGCCTAGAGTGTCAGCTATCTCATGAATTTTTATTCGACAGTCTTGCACTACCATATCATGGATTTTGTCGATGGTTTCCTTTGAGGTGACCTCAACCGGACGGCCGGGGCGCGTTTAGTCTTCGCTGCTTGTCCGACCACATTCCAATTCATTAATCTAAAAGCAAATGGTCTTCAAAGGTGGGGCAGAGTCCGCGCGAAGTACATCTAGTTCTTTTTTGATCTGTGCTGCAATCCAACTCTTCAAATGAAAATCTTTAATAACAGCAAGAATCACGGTTGTCTCGATTTTCAATCGCAGCAGAGAAACTGACCAATTCAGACGGCTGTCAATAGTGAACTGTACACGTAGATTGTTGAAACTCTTCATGCGGTCCTTGAAATAATCAAGCTTATCAATCATGAACGCACAACAAAAATGTTCCATTCTCTCATACAAATTTACCAAACTAACAAAACCATAATAAATTGTACCCGCAGCCAACAAACAGGCTATGTTTTTCAGACCGAGCAAAATTGGGAGCCATTCTTAGAAGGCAGTGGAAAACGAGCAGGAATACTGGAAAAAACCATGTGGTGGTTTGCATATATGAACCAAAGCTCTGTTCTCAAAAATTATTTGAGTTACTTGGATGGTGAAGACATTCCACGATATTTATACTCAAATAATGAAAGCGATGACGTGGATACTGTAACTAGAAATTCGGTATTTAAATACAGTAACACTCGTTGACAATGAAATATTTTCTTGACGGTACATGGAGCTTTAGCATAGTTTGTGTGTTGATTTCAGATAAAGTATTTAAAACGTCCAATGATACACAGTTTTGAAACAAAGTGAGAATTTCTATGAGGTATTCAAATTGTAGTCTTGTTTTGTTACATCCTGTAAAGCAACCTGCAACAAGAAGTCGTTTTATTTTACAGTTGACAATACAGGTACCTCTGAGTTTCTGTAGTATTGTAATGTCTAAGTTTACACTTTTGTTTTAGATATCGCTTTTGAGCCAAACTTTAGGTGAAACGCGTGGTAAACCGACTGGGGTCTGCTTTTGTGAGTTTCATGGCTTCAGGAAGTTGTATTAATTCACCTGACAGCTTCTCCGCAACATCTCGGAATCTCCACTGTGGCCAGATACCAGCGTCCACAGTGAACGTCTGCATGCCACACGTTAGAAATCAACTACAGATAATTACAAGACGTGCTTTAGGCTATCCCCTTAGGTTGACGATTCATTGTTTTGCAGAGCATTTCTACGATTGACATATTACATTAGGTAATGCGAATGATGGTAAAGTAATCGCTGACCGCAGTCGGCCCACATTGTACGAACTCATGATGACAAGTTGCTTTTTATACCACATCGCCAGTACCGGCCACGTCCCTTGTTTTAAATGCGTATTTGTGTTTGGCCGTCCCGTGTCTCGGAAAGTCTGACTTTGGGGAGCTGGATCCTGGGTCGTTAACCAGACATGTGGGGCACACCGTCAGAACAGTGAAGGAGAGGTGCGAAGGACCAGACAAACTAGGTGCCGCTCACCAGTGCCTGGAACACAGTCGGGATGCGAGGTAAGATAAACCAGTATCGTGGCCCACGCTCCAAGTTTCGAGCAAAGCTTAATTAAGAAGCCTATCAAAATCTGGGATGCAGGAAACCTAATTAACAGGGACGGAGGATTTCATTTAAGACAAAGGTTGGCATCGGCACTTAGTTTATTAAGCTCTCGCCTGCCAACAGAGAGAGCGCCGAGTAAGGCACGTCTTTCGGGACTATGTCGCCAGCAGGAGAATGAGCAGTTAGCACTGAGTCGTGGTCGACGTCAGGAATCCAAATTACGTGCAAAAACATGGTCACCCAAGTTTAAAACACCCAAGGAGATACTAAATTAACTATTTATATATGAAGATAGTAACTGTTCTCGAAAGAACAGATATCATTGATGACCGTGCACCGTCTCTAGAATAAATTATAATTAATTGAAACCCTCAGCTGCCGACAGATGTTGTTGACATATCTTGATGGGGACAGCTGAACCCCCCGTCGGAGGTTCGAATTCTCCCTCGGGCTTGGGTGTGTTGTCCTTAGCGTAAGGTAGTTTAAGTTAGATTAAGTAGTGTGTAAGCCTAGAGACCGATGACCTCAGCAGTTAGGTGCCTTGGAATGTCACACACATTTGAACATGTGGACAGCTGAAAATGTGTGCCCCGATCGGGACTCGAACCCGGGATCTCCTGCTTACATGGCAGACGCTACATCCATCTGAGCCACCGAGGACACAGATGAATAGCGCGACAGCAGGGACTTATCCCTTGCACACTTCCCGTGGGACCCACATTCCCAACTACATACGTAATATTCCTAATAGATATTTGCCCATCCACTCATTACTCGCGCACACTAAGGCGACGATTCCCGTAAGAGTTCGGACAACCTGTGCGCATTCGCACAGACATAGGTCAGTGGCCGGGTAGCCATTAAACTATATATGAAGATAGTAACTGTTCTCGAAAGAACAGATATCATTGATGACAGTGCAGCTTCTCTAGAATAAATTCATCTGTATCCTCGGTGGCTCAGATGGATAGAGCGTCTTCCACGTAAGCAGGAAATCCCTAGTTCGAGTCCCGGTCGGGGCACACATTTTCAGGTGTCCCCATCAAGGTATGTCAACAATACCTGTCGCCAGCTGAGGGTTTCAATTAATTATCATTTATTAACTGTTTACTCATATCTGGGCTGCGCCTCCTGCTGTCCTGATCCTCAAGCGGAACAGCCGCACTCCCTCTCACTGACACGTCTGGGTTTACAGCAGATGCCGCGACGGAACTGTCAGATGAATAAGTTCGATGGGTGTTCAGTAAGTAATGTAACACACTTTTTCCTCGGCCAATTTCCGTTGAAAAAAATGCGAAATTTTCTGTGGGACATGGTGGAATAGTCCCGCTTCAGCCGCTATAGTTTCATGAAGTCCTTATAGGTGGCTGTGTTATACGTGACCTTCAAAATGGGGTCCGTAAGGGAGGTGTGTCTGAAGCAGACAGCTGTCCTCGATTTTGTTTTGGTGGAGGAACAGAGCTTCGCGGACATTTACAGGCGCTTGCAGACTGTCTACGGAGACCTGGCACCGAACAAATGCTCGCTGAGTCGTTGGGCGAGGCGTCTGTCGTCGGGCAACGACGTCTCGCAAACTTATCGGAACTCCCGCGTGCTGGCCAACCGCACACAGCTTGTACTCCCGCAATCTTGGAACGTGCGGACACTCTCATTCGAAGTGATAGACGGACCACAGCCAGACACCTCGCTGCTCAACTGGGCGTCTCTGTTGGCAGTAGACACCCTCGTCCAGCAGTTGTACTCAAAGGTGTGTGCCCGCCGGTTTCCTCGACGCCTGACAGAAGGTCACAAAGAGCAGCGAAGGACCAGCTGTGTGGAACTGCTTGCGCGTTACGAGGCTGATCGTGGGAATTTTTTGCCGAACACCGTCACAGGCGATGATACGTGGGTTCATCACTCGGCAGTCCACGGAGTGGTGCCTTACCACATCTCCTCCTAAGAATAAGTTCATAGCCGCACCTTCAGCCGGTAAACACATGACGACGGTCTTCTGGATTCTGAAGGGTTTATTTTATTTGATGTCGTCCCTTATGGTGCAACAACCAACTCTGAAATGCACTGCGATATTCTCAGAAAACTGAAGGAATGCCTCCACCGTGACCGTCGCCACAAAAATACAAATTTCCCTTTCTCCATGACAACGCCAAGTCCCCGCACTCAACAGGAGCTCACGAAACTTCACTGGACTGTTCTTCCACATCCTCCCTACAGCCTGGATCTCGCACCTCCGTGTCTCAGTGTAGGCAGTACTGCACTGGACGCAGTACGTGGATGAGGTCGAGGTCAGTGACGCAGCAACACGTTGGCTCTTATGTCGATCAGTAGAATTGCGGGCGGGCATACACGCTCTCCCAGTAAGGCGGCATAAGGCCGTCGCAATGAACGGAGACAATGTTGGAAAATAGAGGTTTGTAGCCAAAAGAGTGAGAAATAATCTGGTGTATCGGAATCTTGAATAAAACCAGTCTGCTTTCATAAAGAAAATTGTTTTTATTAGTTACTGTACGGCCCTGGTAGCTATGGGAGCACACCAAGATGCTGTTGTAGAGCCGTTCTGCTCACGACATATCCGGGGCTTTCCTAAGAGTCGTCAGAAGCCTCTTCTCTGATATTTCGGTTAATATCAGCAATTTTATTTGTGCAAGTGTACACGGAGTCAGCGCAAACAAACACTGCACGTCGCGTTTTTCATGTGATCCCCAGCGTCGATGGAAAACTTCGGGTTATTCCTCATTCCGTATATATTTATATAAAAACTTGAATTTTATGTGCTTATTTGATAGAGCGGTCCCTAACTGGTCTAGTACGATATTACGGTGTCAGGGACAGCAAAACACGAATAGCTAATACTCCAGCAGCGACTTGGTAGTGCTGCCGCATGGTGGTGTGGGGCGAAATTTGTACTCCTTCGCAACACAACCATTGTTTCTTCAAAATAAAACCCGATGTAATCACTAGATTTAACCTTCTTTTCTTTCCTCTGGAATCCATTTCTTGTTGCCTTTCGAAGGCCAATTTGCTCCACTTTCAGTGGGCAAGTCCAAGCACATTCCGAATTTCCAGCAGGATAGTAATATGTTGCCCTCCTTTGCGTGTTTCATCTATATGTTTGATGTAGCTCTTCTAGGCTTTTCAGACTTTTTTCCCCTTTCTCAGTATCTGTCCTTTTCAAATATTAATTTTACCTTTGGTAAATACTACATTACACAGTCATCCTGGAAATCAAGAAATCAATAAAGAAAAGGCTTAACAATATTATTAGCTATAAAAGTAGAATTCCTATTCCATTCCCTACACAACGTAACGACTTTTGAACATTTGTAACATTTTTTCCAAGTCTCTTAAAAGTTCTCTCCCATGGCAAACTAAACGTCATCTAAGATTACCCAGGAATGCTTTTACAAAGAAATATTCTTATGGGTGTGACTACAGGGTATTACGACGCAGCAAAGAAAATTGCTACCAAATAGTTTCGTCTGTGATGTGAAGGATGGATCCGAGCTGGCCAGTACCTATGTTATAATAGCCCACAGTAATTTTTGCTGACTACTGTAGAAATGATACTCGTCGTGTAGAACACTTGGCTGCCAGATAACTCAATCCCACTGAATGCTAGAGAACTCTGCTGAGAGCTTGCTCACTACCTTGGTTCTCAGCGCAGTCAGAAAATGGCCGCTGGATGCCGGGTCAACAAACATTGCTAGAACTGTCATAAGCTCTAAATTACTCTGGCGATTCTTGCACTCAGCAACTTAGTGTCTTGCACAGACAGAACAGATCAACTGATAGCGATAATCACTGAAGCTTCTACACTAGAGTCATTCTGGCGAAGATCCACCTGCCTCAGAGGAATAATGAAATCCTGGAAATGTGAACCTGGGGGTTTTATTATTGTAATGGGTATATTACAGTTTTCTTATTGCAGCGTGTGATGGAAAAATATTGATTGTGTCACATTTAAGTTTCGTAAAGGGTAACAGAACTGTGGTTGAAAACATACACTGCGTGGAAAGAAAAGCTGTTTGTAAGCGACATCACTGTCGCCTTTTGACTTTGAAGTTATTTGATTGTACAACAACACACTATTGCATTTTCAGTCGTGTGGCTATGATCAAGTGGAAACAATAGTGCTTTAGTACACATCAAAACTAAAAAAAAACAGCTAACGTACAGAGTGTCCGAGGATGGAGGGCCAGTATTTAGGTAACGTATATGAAAGAAATGATCATTCGAAGCAAAAATGTCCAGTCATCGTGGGCTCTAAAATACATACGTCAAGAGCCGCGAGCGCTTCTTCACTTTGGATACTGTAAAACATATCAATTCCTCTACAAGCTCTTTGCTTTTCATATTTTGAAAGGTGATAATACGCACCAAAACAAGAAAAAAAGTCCAGTATCAGGTGACATGACACAAATGGAACCATTGCTCTTTTGACTACTTAGCAAGTCATCATCGGATGATCTGTTTAAAAAGAAAGAAAAAGGAGGAGAGTAAAAAAAAAAAACTAGGAAATTAAATTTCAAAGTCAAATCAACATCTGTACCAGCTACTCACGTGTTTTGCCATTTGCACAGTTCATGTGGTGATGACTTGCCAATAAGTCGATTGACATCGGCTGTGACACCATTTGTGTCAACTGAGGTTGAAATGCATAATGTAAGAGCTGCGTTTAAAAAACGGTCACTACGATCGCATAAGGCGAACATGTGCAGTCTGCGTGAAGTAATACTAATGTACTGTATATACATTTCTGCAGCTAGCGTATCTTCTCTTCACATTTGTTACTGCTATCAAATACCGATATCGAGGGCATATCATTTTATAATTAACGTAAATGAGCTTCACAGTGCGGGTTCTATCTAACTGCAACGTCACAGAAGTAGCACATGTCGCGTCTCGGCAGTCTCCCTACACCATTTTTGTTTTCCTTTTGGTTTCGGCAATCAGGACGTTAACGACGTTACGGTTTAAGTGACCTCGTTTGTCGACTTTTATAGCAGAGATGACAGGGAGGAGCTCTGCTTGGATGGTATGAGTGTTCGGTTACAACAGGTTGGTAATTCTCGTGGAGTTGGCAGGAGTGCTCTGCTGAAGTAGCAAGTTATTTCTTTTAGTCAATTCGTTATTGTTCTAGCCAACGCATTTGTTTATTGAGATGTCGGACCAAAACCTCTTCGCGGAATGTCAGATGCTTTCGAGGACCTTTATCACAGACGAGGGCTTTCACTGCCACTCGGTCTGCCAACCGCCGCCCACTTGGCCTAAATCATCAATCATCAACACTTTGAACTACTTCATTATCAGTCAAGCGCCACTTGCTCTATAATACAAGAGGCAAGTACCAATCGGTAGCTTGTTCCAGCTATTCACTGAAACCTCTCTAGCATAATTCTTCGAGACAGACAGAGGCAATCTCTGTTCAACACTATTCCAATGAATACTGAAAATTTCTACTTAGTCCTGCAGTTGGGGTGTGCCACCAGAGTGTATCACCGTCTTCTCGTAGCTGAAACGTCTATTGCTACATAATGTGCTTCTGAGGACCTTCACGGTGCTCGGCTCACATTACTCGCTGAATCTCTACTCTCTTTTAATCTGCCCCTCTCTGAGCTTTTCTTCCGTTCTACATTGGTTCTGGGTGCACACTGTCCTCTGCAGTATTTGTCGGGAATATTCTCTAGAAAGCTCTCCTCGACATGTGATCGTCTTAACGTATGACTGTCAGTTCTAGCATCCACTAGAAATTCCTCCACTATGTGCATCGCAAGGTTACCACAGACACTTGTGACCTCGACCCTCGTCGCCTTGGAGATCTGTCAAGAATAACCCTCAATCACGATCTAACGTATAAGTAAAAATTATTAAGATTTTCTGATCTGACATGAATTAAAACTATTAACATTTGCTACGATCATGACGCACGTGCTGCATTGGAGGTTGTCACAGTGAGCTTCATATCGCGTCTTTAACACTTTTTCCACTGTGCCGACGGAAGGCCCGTCTCGCCAGTAGCAGGCGCGTCTTAAAGCTCAGCGACGGCGCATCAGCGCTAGGATTAATTAATTTCCGACAAAAGCACGAGGCGCGCCCGGAATGCCCAGATTTTGCTCCCGCGGACGTAATTATCCGCTAAGCTGGTGCGCGGCTAGTATTGACATTAAGCCCCAATGTCTCTCTCTCTCTCTCTCTCTCTCTCTCTCTTCCCTTTCGTCTTCCACTCGCGTGTCGACGCTTCAGCCATGTTCGGTGTTTAAGAAGGCGCCGGCAGATCCATTCTACTCCCTTCCCAGCATTAAACTGCTGGCCGTTTGGAGCTCGCACCAACTGCTATGACGTGCGCTTCGGAGTTTGCATCTCCATCGTCGGATGAAACGTCAGACATTTTTCTGTGGCAGTTGTTAAGGCTAGACGCGCACCAGGAAGAAAGAGGGGAAAAAAGATTGGAAGGCGAGTGGAAACGTGTGATTCCTTAAGGTGCGGTATATTTACGTTCATTTCAGTTCCATTCACTGAGGCATCTTGGGAATAATGACTGCTTTTACGCTCCTGTGATAACTGTCAGTTGATTAATTGCATCCGTACGATTTCTTTGGGATCGATCTGTAGGAGGGTTGAAGGATTTTCGTAAATTCTGGTCTGAAGGATGATTCTTGAAATTTTCTACACAGGTTCTCGTGAACTGCAGTTCTTCGATCGTCTGCCAGCTAAGATTTCTCAAAATTTTTTGTTGCACTTTTTCGCCATTCAAAAAAACCTTTCACCATTCGCTCCACCCTTCTTTGTACATATTCCACGTCCCCTCTTAGTCCGACCTGGTATGGTTTCCATTCATCACAGCAGTAAGCATGTAAGGGCCGTACAAGTGTTTCGTATACAGTGCGGTAACTCCATAAACGAAGTAGACGATGATGAGACAAGTAGTTTAAAATAACACACATGGGATCGCAAATGTCGCGAAATATCTCAAAAGTGAATGACAAATGTTAAACATGTAGCGTCACCAAAGGACATACATCGCCGCACGTGCAGAGGTTGGGCTAGTCGATCCTAACCTCGCCAGCTGAGGGCAGTGCTACACATCACTGCGATAAGCTACCCTGTTTTCGGCCTTGCGTTATCTTGCGGTAGCGGTAATAAAAGACTACGATGAAACGGTTTACATTAACGAAAACAGGGTAGCCCACGCAGGTATGTCATCTGGTGACGTCACATGTTCAACATTTGTTATCCACTTTTGGGTATTTGCCGACATTTTCGGCCTCATGTGCCTCACATTAAATTACTTTTTTCAGCGTCATCTACGTCGCTTCAGGGGCTTTTCAACGTTAATTAGAATCATCCCGCGTAATCTCTTTTGTAGACAAGCTGTAGCTTCCCGGCATCGTACCAACGAATCGCAGCCAGCGATTTACTTCACCTACCGCACTTCGTATCTATCTCTTCATCATATTGTTCACAAATATTTGTACTGTATGACTACTGTAGTTGTAAGTTACCCTTGTGGTCAAAGGATGTCAAGCAATTACGTTCGCGAATCGCCCGAATTGCATTTCTCTCCGTTTAGTGGGGCTGCCTGTCTTTGCAGCCAGGCTGATATGTTGTCGATGGCCAACTGGATGTTATTGCAATTTTCATAGATGAATGCATTAAAATTCGGAGTTTCCAACTAACGTCATCCACTAACAAGTGGATCACACGGAAGTCGGTTGTTTGTAATTTTTATATTTATGGTACTGAAGTTCAAAGCTGAAATATAAATCTGCCAACGCATTTATTTGCAATTCTAAAAATTTCTCTAGAAAATCGACATTGAAATTTTCAGAGCGTCGATAACTCAATAAATACAAGGTACGTTTCGACAGGTTGAGCAGCTCTATGATAGAATGTCTGGCCGCCTGTCAACGGTCTGGGTTCGATTACGAGCAGAAACAAAACTTTTAAACAAAGGTGCATGTTCCACGAGCATTTCCGTTAAGTGTGAAAATACGTAAAAATGAAAAAAATCTGTACCGTTCGAGACTGGTAATTGCTAGTTCGAGTATCTTGTCGATATACGGGGTGTCCCAGCTATCTTGTCCACCCAAAATATCTCTGGAACAATAACAGCTATTGGAAAACGACTTTCAACGGTTTTAAAACGAAAGCATATGTGTTTTTTAACACAAACTTATGTTTTTTTCAAATGGACCTCCTATATTTTTTCTGCAGCAATCCATAGCGTGACAAAGCACATACACAATGGCGTTGATTGCATCGCAATATTCCCATTACATCCCGAGATATTAAGACGCGAAGTTGACGCTTGAAACACCCGGCATACGCTGCTAGCGCACGTCCTGAGGCTCAGGCGTGAATCCCATGCTGCCCGTAATCGCGATGTGATTGACATGCGTAATCACACTTCCATACTTATCTAGAGGTCCGAAACGAATAATACGGTCTGCTGCCATCTTGCATTAACGTCGTACATTCCAGCAGGTATTTATCCCATAGGCAAGGGGTGATGCGGTTCTGTAACATATCTGTGTACCGCAACGTTAATCACAAAGTTAACTTCGCTTATCGTTAATCCGTTACTTTGTGACTAACGTTGCGGTACACAGATATGTTACAGAACCGCATCACCCCTTGCCTATGGGATAAATACCTGCTGGAATGTACGACGTTAATGCAAGATGGCAGCAGACCGTATTATTCGTTTCGGACCTCTAGATAAGTATGGAAGTGTGATTACGCATGTCAATCACATCGCGATTACGGGCAGCATAGGGTTCACGCCTGAGCCTCAGGACGTGCGCTAGCAGCGTATGTCGGGTGTTTCAAGCGTCAACTTCGCGGTTCAATATCTTGGGATGTAATGGGAATATTGCGATGCAATCAACGCCATTGTGTAAGTGCTTTGTCATGCTATGAATTGCTGCAGAAAAAATATAGGAAGTCCATCGAAAAAAACATAAGTTTGTGTTAAAAAAACATATGCTTTCGTTTTAGAATGTTTCCAAATATGTACATTCATGTGCTCCAGCCCTACATTGATACCGGTGAAGGTCGTTTTCCAATAGCTGTTATTGTTCCAGAGATATTTTGGGTGGACAAGATAGCTGGGAACCCTGTATATATGGTGATTAAGGCACACAAAAAAATTCACATTTTCTTATTTATAATTACATACCGCAACCGAAATTCCAGTTTCCACCTCAAATATAAGTTCTTAATTATTCATCTTTTATAAAAGATTTTTTACTTAAGAAACGTTACAAATTAAAATTTTTGGGCAGAAATGAAAAATACAACACTCTTTATTTAGACTGCGTCCATTGTCTTATGCTACACATGTTGTCTCACATGAGCTAAGGTAAGAAGTATTGTAAAAACATGGAAAACAATAATTTTCATAGTATGGAACACATTGTGCAAATGCTGCATTTTTATCGCGTTTTCCCTCAACTCACACGCAACTATAGTGACATATGTGTTAATTTGCCTATATCTGATGAATTTGATGTATAAATGACAACGGTATTCTAAATGAACAAAAAAATAGAAAAAAAATTAATGACCGAAACGAGATTCGAACCAGTATAACAAGTTCCCGATGCTACTATATTTTTTTCCATTTTTATGTATTTTATGCTTTACGGAAATTGTCGCAGAACATGCACATTTGCTTAAAAAGTAGCAATTTTAGTTTTGGACTTCTGAAACGATGTTTCAGGATGGCGGTGTTTTCCAGAATTTCTTCGTCACTCTGTCTATAAGTAGAGAGTAAGTTTCCGCCAGAGCATTACGCTGAAACGTGCCGCTCCTCAGACGTATAAAATTTATTTGTGAACTCTTATTGATCGAGAACAGTGAAGTGTTGCCACAGCAGCGACTTGCTTATAAGAAGAAGCCATTGGGTGCAGAGAATAATTACAGCGAGCCGTACTGCCGATATTCGGGCTGAGTTTGCAACCCCTGGTTACCACTTGCATTAATTGAAGCGTACTTGGAAGCACACACGCCAACACCCCATTCCCACTCCCCACTTACACCAGAAGCTAGTTCCAGCATCCCCTCTAGTTCCAGCACCTCCTTCCATTATTAACAAAGAGACGGCCGCTACAATTATTTCCAGGAGGAAAAGAGGCGAGGAAATGATACACCGCCGCTTCTCAAAGCCTGCTTTCAACCTTTCAGTAACTGAAACATTTCATCGTGAGTTCTGAAAGAGATTCGAAGGCTCTGCACGTCGAAGGCTGATTTGGATTTATTTGTGACACTATTCTCTCTTTGGCTGCTGATGCACCTCCTCTCTATCTAACAGACATACAATGTAGCCCTAGCTCAATGACCTGTTTGTCCAACCCGGAAATTTACAAGGCTCTTATAAAACCCTACGAACAATGTGCTTGGCTGCACAGAAAAGCCGCTAAAGTTACTTCTGTGCTTGGTTCGGCGTATGTGTCTGAACGAATTTTCTTTCGCGTTTAACAGATTTTCATCTGTGTAGTTCCATATATATTACGTATTCTACACTCCTGGAAACTGAAATAAGAACACCGTGAATTCATTGTCCCAGGAAGGGGAAACTTTATTGACACATTCCTGGGGTCAGATACATCACATGATCACACTGACAGAACCACAGGCACATAGACACAGGAAACAGAGCATGCACAATGTCGGCACTAGTACAGTGTATATCCACCTTTCGCAGCAATGCAGGCTGCTATTCTCCCATGGAGACGATCGTAGAGATGCTGGATGTAGTCCTGTGGAACGGCTTGCCATGCCATCTCCACTTGGCGCCTCAGTTGGACCAGCGTTCGTGCTGGACGTGCAGACCGCGTGAGACGATGCTTCATCCAGTCCCAAACATGCTCAATGGGGGACAGATCCGGAGATCTTGCTGGCCAGGGTAGTTGACTTACACCTTCTAGAGCACGTTGGGTGGCACGGGATACATGCGGACGTGCATTGTCCTGTTGGAACAGCAAGTTCCCTTGCCGGTCTAGGAATGGTAGAACGATGGGTTCAATGACGGTTTGGATGTACCGTGCACTATTCAGTGTCCCCTCGACGATCACCAGTGGTGTACGGCCAGTGTAGGAGATCGCTCCCCACACCATGATGCCGGGTGTTGGCCCTGTGTGCCTCGGTCGTATGCAGTCCTGATTGTGGCGCTCACCTGCACGGCGCCAAACACGCATACGACCATCATTGGCACCAAGGCAGAAGCGACTCTCATCGCTGAAGACGACACGTCTCCATTCGTCCCTCCATTCACGCCTGCCGCGACACCACTGGAGGCGGGCTGCACGATGTTGGGGAGTGAGCGGAAGACGGCCTAACGGTGTGCGGGACCGTAGCCCAGCTTCATGGAGACGGTTGCGAATGGTCCTCGCCGATACCCCAGGAGCAACAGTGTCCCTAATTTGCTGGGAAGTGGCGGTGCGGTCCCCTACGGCACTGCGTAGGATCCTACGGTCTTGGCGTGCATCCGTGCGTCGCTGCGGTCCGGTCCCAGGTCGACGGGCACATGCACCTTCCGCCGACCACTGGCGACAACATCGATGTACTGTGGAGACCTCACGCCCCACGTGTTGAGCAATTCGGCGGTACGTCCACCCGGCCTCCCGCATGCCCACTATACGCCCTCGCTCAAAGTCCGTCAACTGCACATACGGTTCACGTCCACGCTGTCGCGGCATGCTACCAGTGTTAAAGACTGCGATGGAGCTCCGTATGCCACGGCAAACTGGCTGACACTGACGGCGGCGGTGCACAAATGCTGCGCAGCTAGCGCCATTCGACGGCCAACACCGCGGTTCCTGGTGTGTCCGCTGTGCCGTGCGTGTGATCATTGCTTGTACAGCCCTCTCGCAGTGTCCGGAGCAAGTATGGTGGGTCTGACACACCGGTGTCAATGTGTTCTTTTTTCCATTTCCAGGAGTGTATAACAGAAACATGTATAAACATATAGACATCGCAACTCAATGTTGAATGCTGTATGTAAAGTTTTTTGTAGTTATGATCATTGTATCAGCATTGTCTAATGTACTTACTGAATTAGATAGTACAATTATTGCTTTGGTAAAAAAATAAAACGTGATGAAATACTGCTTACGAAAGCATGCTGCAGTATTCTCCCCTTAGAAGTAGGCGCACTGTATTGCAAACAAGTCTTCTTAAGTTTCCCGAGTATGCAACTTTCGGCATACATCTGTCCCACCCACACACCTGCTTGGAATTGCGCAGTGCTGGGGGAAGCAGGAGCGCTCAGCAGAGACAGCAACACACTGTGTGTTGGAAGGTAGGAGGCGAGGTACTGGCAGAAGTAAAGCTGTGAGGACGGGGCGTTGAGTCGTGCTTGGGTAGCTCAGCTGGTAGAGCACTTGCCCGCGAAAGGCAAAGGTCCCGAGTTCGAGTCTCGATCCGGCACACAGTTTTAATCTGCACGGAACTAATTTTTTTCCAGCGTCAATCTGTTGCGCACTCCGGATTCGAAGGTCTACCAAGTTTCGCTGCGATACGATATTATAGGTCTCACTGGATCTGGGCGGGTAGCTGCAGTTTAATTCTAACCACCCGGTTTTACAGCGCACGCTGAGCTTCGGGGCGTAGTTACGAGCTATACGAAGAATGCGACAGTACAAGTTTTCCATATATTGAGGTTATGCCAGACCCACCCAACAGCGTTTTACTTAAATCGCGTTTAGCAAAACTGAAGAGGTGCTAAATGGCACGGTACGTTCAGCTTAAGGGACATGTGAATCCCAGGGATGGAACCGTGTAGCACAGCTGTTATCTTTGTTGTCCTACTTTGTGCCCTGAACTCTGAACGGAGCACAATACAAAAAGTACAAAGACGCCAAAAAGATTCCATCAGGTCAACGTCGCTCGTGGAGAAATAGATGAAGGGCGGGCCCCTTGAAGCTCAGCAGAGATATGGCTTTTAATCCGCGCCGATGAAAAGGCTCTCCTAAACACGGTGAAGAGCGGAGAGTGCTTTGATGGAGATCGGTGTCTGCGTTTCCTAGTCATCCCCGAGTAAAAATGCTTGCTAGTCACCGACACTGTCGCAGGAAGATGAGTTTCCTTCGCCCGTTCGGTTCGGCGTCCTTTCCAGAAGGCTCATGCCTTTGTCCCTGGTCGCCGTTTGTCGTTGACAGGCGCATTTCGCGTCGTCCGCTTCGGTTGTCAGCCCTCTTCATCACCTGTCTTTTGCGACGCGTATTTTCCGGTTTACTGCTCACTTCTGACATTCACCAGCTTCTCTCCACTGGTACCACTTCCGAAAGGAGGAAGAAAAGTTTCGGTTCAACGGCCCGTCACTTCGTAGACTCTACTGGCGGCTGTCGCTTCCTGAGTCTCGGATACGTCTGCTTCAGGTAGTGAACGGACAGGGTTACAATTAATGAACTATCCGAAGAAAACGTAAATTAGTTACAAACTATAGCGTGTACACAGATAATTCAACATGTAAACGTCGCTACAGATATTCGGATTTAGGTTATGACATGTTCGATATGCCTGCCATCACTGGCGGTGATGTGGCGCAGACGAATATCGAAATTCTGCATGAGCCGCAGAAGTGTCGAAACATCGACGCTGTCGATGACCTCCTGAATGGCTGTTTGCAGCTCAGCAATGGTTTTGGGGTTATTGCCGTACACCTTGTCTTTACTACATCCTCACAAAATTGAGTCACATGTGTTCAGATCGGGAGAATATGGCGGCCAGTCGAGGCCTATGCCAGTGGCCCCTGGGTACCCCAGAGCCAGAATGCGGTCCCCCAGAGTGCTCCTCCAGGAAATCCAACACTCTCCTGCTTCGATGGGGTCGAGCATCGTCTTGCATGAACCACATCTTGTCGAAATCAGAGTCGCTTTGGATAATGGCGATGAAATTCTCTTCCAGAACCTTCACGTACCGTTCGGTAGTCAGCGAGCTATCAAGGAATATCGCACCGATTATTCCGTGGATGGACATTGCGCACCAGACAGTCCACCATTGCACCAATTTTGCTTATTGACGAACCCATCCACATGAAACTGGGCTACACCAAACCATGCCCATACGCTTACTAATTCCCATCACGGCCCGCGGCCAACCGCAAACCTTTCAGGAGCTATGATGACTATATTTGCGTATAGTTCAATAATTGCCACCCTGTATTATGTCAGAAATTTCTCCGATACTTTATCCGTAGCACACAAGTTCTTCATTGTGCAAAAACTACACTAGAAATCGATGTACTTTTTCTTTTGTGATTTTCTTTCAACAATTAAATCTATAACGCCTTCATATCTGGTAAAGCCCAACAGTGACATTAGTCTTACATAACACATTGCGAAAGGAACTGTAAAGTTCGCGCCGGCCGGTGTGGCCGAGCTGTTCTAGGCACTTCATTCTGGAACCGCGCTACCGCTCCGGTCGCAGGTTCGAATCCTGCCTCGGGCATGGATATGTGTGATGTCCCTAGGTTAGTTAGGTTTAAGTAGTTCTAAGTTCTAGGGGACTGATGACCTCAGATGTTAAGTCCCACAGTGCTCAGAGCCATTTGAACCATTTGTAAAGTTGGCAACCAGTAGGTAGAGGAATTACTCTCTTACCCTTCACTAAATTAACGTTTATGTGAGAGGAGGATGAATTATGTTACAGCAAAAAATATAATAACTCCTTTTCGTAGATATAACGTGGTATAGTAAGTATTTCTTTAAAACGAAGCAACAATTTATATTGAAACTTTTGCCAGTGTAGATGTAATCCTCTCCTGCAACCAGCTGCGTTTGGGACGCAGTATGTCACGTATTTACACTTCTTCACAAACACGTGAAGCATCCATAAGAAATAGTCGGATGTTAATGTATCTTCGTATACTTACACAAAAACGGCGGGTGTGAAAATGATAAGCGATGCAATTCTCTATGAAAGACAGAAAAGTCACCAGTGTGCATTAGTGGTGTTCGTGGCTACTATTGTGCCAAGTCAGGGACGGTATACGTACAAGGCGTGTGAACAGCGTCAGGTGTTGAGCGATGACTGTGACGGACACGAAGACACCTATACCTTTCCGTACGACCTCAGATTTTCCTTATTTTATGGTGGTGATCGTTCCTCCCAATGTAGGTCGGTGTCAACAAAATATTTTCGCATTCGGGGGAGAAAGTTGGTGATTGGAATTTCGTGAAAAGTTCCGTCGCAACGAAAAATTCCTTTCTTTTAATGATGTCCAGCCCGAATCCTGTATCACGTCTGTGACACTTTCTCCCATATTTCGCGGTAATACAAAACGTGCTGCCTTTCTTTGAACTTTTTCTACGTACTCCGTCAGTCCTATCTGGTAAGGATCCCACACCGCGCAGCAGTATTCTAAAAGAGGACGGACAAGCGTAGTATGGGCAGTCTCCGTAGTAGGTCTGTTACATTTTCCAAGTGTCCTGCCAAAACAACGCAGCCTTTGGTTAGTCTTCCCCACAGCATTTTCTATGTGTTCCTTCCAATTTAAGTAGTTCGTAATCGTAATTCCTATCTATTTAGTTGAATTTGCGGCCTTTAGATTTGACTGGTTTATCATGTAACCGAAATTTAATGGATTCCTTTAAGCACTCATGTGCATGACCTCACACTTTTCGTTGTTTAGGGTCAACTGCCAATTTTCTCACCATTCAGATAGGTTTTCTAAATCGTTTTGCAATATGTTTTGATCTTATGATGGCTTTATTAGTCGATAAACGACAGCGTCATCTGCAAACTACCTAAGATGGCTGCTCAAATTGTCTCCCAAATCGTTTATATAGATAAGGAACAGTGCAGGGCCTATAACACTACCTTGGGGAACGCCAGAAAAAACTTCAATTTTACACGATGACTCTTCGTCAATTTCTACGAACTGTGACCTCTCTGACAGTCACATAACGGAGTCGATATTCCATAAACACGCAATTTCACTACAAGCCACTTGTGTGGTACAGTGTCAAAAGCCATCCGGAAATACAGAAATCAATCTGAAATCCTTTGTTAATAGCACTCAACACTTCATGTGAATAAAGAGCTAGTTGTGTTTCATAAGAACGATGATTTCTAAATTCATGTTGACTGTTTGTTAATAGAGCGTTTTCTTCGACGTAAATAATAATGTTCGAACACAATATATGTTCCAAAATCCTGCTGCATATCGACGTTAACGATATGGGCCCGTAATTTAGTGGATTACTCTTACTACCTATCTTGAATATTGGTGTCACCTGTGCAACTTTCCAGTCTTTGGGTACGGATCTTTCGTCGAGCGAACGGTTGTAAATGATTTTTACGTATGGAGCTAATGTATCAGCATACTCTGAAAGGAACCTAATTGGTATACAGTCTAGACCAGAATACTAGCTTTTACGTATTAAGTGATTTGTTTCAGTACTCCGAGGATATTTACTTCTACGTTACTCATGTTGGCAACTGTTCTTGATTCGAATTCTGGAATATTTACTTCGTCTTCTTTTGTGAAGACATTTCGGAAGGGTGTTTTTAGTAACTCTGCTTTGGCAGCACTGTCTTCGACAGTACCTCCATTGCTATCGCGCAGAGAAGGCATTGATTGTTTCTTGCCGCTAACATACTTCACATACGACCATATCTCTCTGGATTTTCTGCCAGGTTTAGAGACAAAGTTTTGTTTTGGAAACAAGCATTTGAACATTTTGAATATCAATAATAATAAGATGTTTAACATAACAATAATTATAATAATAATAATAACTGGTTTTCATTAGTACTTAATACATCGCTAAAAACTACTACTGCGGAAGTGTGTAAATGAGGAGAACGGTGATTCTTTCAGTTGTTCCCACCTACATTGAGGGAGTGCGTTTTTCTGTTTAGGGCCTTTCCCTTTCTGTCTTCCCTTATTCACGATCCTGTGGTTTGTCGGTGCCGTTTGTTGACGTATGAATAGCGGCGGATTTGTTGTTGACAGCGGAAACAGTCAGCAACCGGTGTAAAATATAGTTTTTAATTTCTATAATTCCTTGCCATTTTCGATACTCGTACATTACATACTAATTTGTTCTCGGAAAGTTAGCGGTGAAATTCGATATATGCCAAAATATAAACACTTCTACTGAAACGTGTTTTCCGTGGGTGGGAGGGTGGCGTTGGTGGGGGCAAAGTAGGCGGAGGGAGGTTGAGTCATGACCCACATGACCAAGTGTTAGGAAATTCTGATCGACTCACAAAGAACATTTACTTGAGTAATGAATTTTCTGCACTAAAATACTGTAGTTCATCATTATTGCTTGAGGAAATGGACAATAATATCAAACAGGAGCCAATTTACAGATGTTGTACACAACAATTTATTTAATCACAAACCGATTTTCGATTTCATAAATCATCGTCAGTTGACAAATGTGAAGCGAAATAAAGCATTAATTTAAATGCGGATAAACGGAAGATACTGTGCACGAGTAGGAAAAATAATCCGGTAGATTTTGGGTACGGCGTTAGTGATCTGCCATTTGTTTCAGTACACACCGATGAAAATTTTCAAGTCACTGCTTCGTAGTGATATAACGGGGGACAGACATATAGAGGATGTTGTGGAGACGGTCAATACTCAGTCAACAATTACTATGAGCGAATTTTCAGGTACTGTAGGGGAATCTTATGTGGTCTCATGGAAGGAAAAGATTAAAGTTACTCAAAAACATGCTTCTGCCGTTGTAATCTGTCGGTCTACAAATAACGATAGTGATAGAGTGACTATTACGAATGGTAAGGTAAGGAATGAGGAGGTTCTACGCAGAATCGGAGAGGAAAGGAATATGTGGAAAACACTGATAAGGAGAAGGGACAGGATGATAGGACATCTGCTAAGACATGAGGGAATGACTTCCATGGTACTAGAGGGAGCTGTAGAGGGCAAAAACTGTAGAGGAAGACAGAGATTGGAATACGTCAAGCAAATAATTGAGGACGTAGGTTGCAAGTGCTACTCTGAGATGAAGAGGTTAGCACAGGAAAGGAATACGTGGCTGGCCGCATCAAACCAGTCAGTAGACTGATGACCAAAAAAAAAAAAAAAAAGTAATGTTTGGAAGAATGCTGACTACAAATAACGATAGTGATAGAGTGACTATTACGAATGGTATATGGTAATGTTTGGAAGAATGCCGACTTTCATTTCGAGAAGCGGTATTGGATCACTTTAGAGAACCAGTATTAGAGACAAACTGCGATATTATTCTACATCTTCCATCAAACAGGGAGATGTTTTGCACTCATAGAGAGCACTGGTCCAAACATAGATTTTTCACGACTGTTTCTTGTCACAGGGTCTACATTTTTGTGCGTTATCGACTGTTTCTTTCCATCGGGAGCTGTTTGCCTCATACAATCCGCGCTACTACGTTTTCGAGCCTGTTCCTGCCCTATCTATTCTGCACTTGAGATAACAAAATTAATCCTCATTCTCAAGAGTCTCTTGTTCCTGGCTGCGCACGCCCTAACCTTACCTTTCTGTGTTGTAAGTAGGTGTGTTGTAAGTAGGCTGTTTAGGTTTTCTTATTGGTAACGCCACGTAGCGCCCTGTATGAAAATCACTGGCTGTGCTGTGTGCAGTCTGTGGCTGGTTGGCATTGTTGTAATACTCGCCATTGTAGCGTTGGGCAGTTGGCTGTTAACAGCGCGTAGCGTTGCGCAGTGGGAGGTGAGCCGCCAGCAGTGGTGGATGTGGAGAGAGAAATGGCGGAGTTTTGAAATTTGTAAGACTGGATGTCATAAACTGCTATGTATATTATGACTTTTCAACACGATTAAGGTAAATACATTGTTTGTTCTCTATCAAAATCTTTCATTTGCTAACTATGCCTATCAGTAGTTAGTGCCTTCCGTAGTTTGAATCTTTTATTTAGCTGGCAGTAGTGGCGCTCGCTGTATTGCAGTAGTTCGAGTAACGAAGATTTTTGTGAGGTAAGTGATTTGTGAGAGGTATAGGTTAATGTTAGTCAGGGCCATTCTTTTGTAGGGATTATTGAAAGTGAGATTGCGTTGCGCTAAAAAAATATTGTGTGTCAGTTTAAACACAGTCATGTATAATTTTTCTAAGGGGACGTTTTAGTGTGTTATGCGCATATTATTTTCATCAAGTAGCACGTTTCATCAAGAACCCGAACCAATACGTATAAACGTCGGCTACCAACAGCTGCGTCGTCAGCGAACTCTGCCTGAAACCAAATTTTCTGCCCGTAACAAAAAAGGAAAAAAAATTCTCCCACAGCAAGACAGACCTTTACTTCCGTCATTGTCTCGCAATAGAAACCGGTACACAGGAATTGAAATAGACTGTGATTTTTGTTGCCAATGAAAAGCTATCGGGTTTCCAACCGGGCGTGAGGATTTCGACCAAGTCCGCTCTCCTGGCGATGTATCGAGACTCGCTGCTCGCTGGCACTAAGTTTCAAAACAAGTTGGTGGGGAGGGGGTGGGGGGGGGGGGGGGGGTACTGGCGCCGGAGACCTCACTCGATCCCTGCAGGGGCATTCTTCATCTGCGCTCGCGGCATGGCGTGTAGCAGTTAATACACGAGTTGGTGTACATCCCTGGTACGTGCAGTTTCAGTGCGGTAGGCCGGTACTTTATTTAGTGAGACGTGAGTTCAAGCGGACGACAGCGATAGCGTGGAGGAAACCTGCTGATCTACACTGGTACGTGTCTGTTATTAGACATTCATCGCGCGCCATTTTCCACTTGTGAGAATACTACAGCACACTCGTTTCTCTTTCTGACTATCTCGAGTAAGTATCCTGTTACGAATTTGTCGGCCGTTGTCACCGGATAAGAGCCAGCCAGGAATATGGATTGGTACCATAATAATTCGAAACTTCACATTTGTTCTATGCATAAGTCTTGAGCCAGAAGGGAAATATCAGAAACCACATTTTTTGATTTGCTAACTCAGTCACCGATTCGCCTTGAAACTGGCTGTACGATTAGCAGCCGAAATGTCTGAATAAGAAATGTTGCTGTTGAGGATCTCGCTCGAAAAACAATGAAGTAAAGAAATTGAAGCTTTTCATTAGAAGCATCGCCATGCTGCAATTACAGAAATATTTTCTCTGAAAGGAAAATCCCTTGTTGGTACATATTATTCCGTTCACCATTTACTCTCTCTCTGTCTCTCTGTCTCTTGTTACAGAATCTCTCTCTCTCTCTCTCTCTTGTTACAGAACATAGAAATGTGCGTTCTTAAATTAATAAAACGTCTGTAACGCACAGAAAATAATTGCTAGTCGACTACAAATAAAATACTGTAATGTTACAACTGCACACAGTTGGTTGAAAGTTGCGATGCATATGCTACGATTACGTAACTCAAGTTCGAAAATATTTTCCAGTTATACTTTCAAGCTCAGAAGCATCAACTTTTGTGTGTTTAAAATATACTGCAAATGAAATAATATCTACAAAGATTACCAAAGCTTACTTTCGGCTCCAGCACACAGCATTTACAACACTTGTACACAATAACATTTACTAACTTCCAGCCGACCATCGTTTCTAACAAGTACGCGTGTAGTTTGTCATCAGAAAAAATACCTAATGCCGATCCGTGAAGCAAGCCATTAGTTCACTGTTCTCGTACAGCAGTCTCTTAGTTGAATATTGGTTCGTAATGTGACAAACTCCGTATGTTTCATGAGTTCCGATAAAGTATGCCTTCTAGAAGTTTCCAAGCGAAAGTTAAATGATTAGTGGTCTGTGATTAAAACTCAGTTTGCTGGCTTATTCCCCGTCCCTCAAATTACTTACCCATTAGGGTCAAACATGCTAGCTTTAGTTACAAGTTTGTTCTCAAACCCAGTCGTACCCACATAAGTTGCAAGCTTTCTGCGCCGACGCAGCAGACAGAGTTGTGCAAGAAAGCTTTACTTGTCCTTGCCCTGAAAACTATTCTCAATGATGCCACAAACACAGAGCGGATAGAAAATATCAGCAGCAGTGCTTTCAGCTGGGCTGATAGCCACATATTAGAAAGCAGTTGGTAGCTGTGTAGAAAGGTCTCTGTCACGGCTTGCACTGCCGCCTGGCTCAAATCTGCAGAAGAACTGCGTGCATGGCAGAGGGTGCTTCATACCGCTGTCCTGTACTCTGCTCTAGTCGCGAATGCATAAAGGGAAACGTGCCAGTCTAATCTTCTACATATATTTTGCAGTAAGCAGTAGAAATCAAGACCATAATTTGTAAGCAACAACAGTAGAAAACTGTATCAAATTAACCTGCAGGGTTGATTAAGGATAAAACAACTGGCTACTTTTTCCCCTGAAACATTCCTCGCCAACTCTGACTGAAGCTATGATGTTTCACGCGGACTACATATCTCCTTATATTTCCCAGAGTATAGTTTGCTATCTGGTTTCTCACCGCGCATCAAGGATATACTCGAGACCACACTTCGTGTTCTTTATGGTTCATACTCCAATTCTCTTCATCTTGTCGCGTACCTCCTTCCCTATTGTGCACACCATCGGCTAGTCAGCTTCAACATTGGGTAAGCATGGTTCATTGCCTTCTGTGTCACCATATTCACTCGTTTATCCTCCCAATCCACAATAAATATAATGTTTTAATAGCAAATTTCACAACTACAGGCAGAGTCATTTTGTGATAACACTTTCCACTGCGAGACAGTGTTTCAGTTAAGCTGAGAACGTAGTTTTCTCTGTCGAGTAGCAAAACTATGCGCACAGAAATAAAGCTTAAACGGACGAGTGGGAGGAACCATCGCAGCTGCTGTTATGCTTGTCCTTGTCAGAAACCACGATTCGTTGTTGTTGTTGTTATTGCCGTCCACACTACACTATCAAAATGGCTCTGAGCACTATGCGACTTAACTTCTGAGGTCATCAGTCGCCTAGATCTTAGAACCAATTAAACCTAACTAACCTAACGACATCACACACATCCATGCCCGAGGCAGGATTCGAACCTGCGACCGTAGCGGTCGCTCGGTTCCAGACTGTAGCGTCTAGAACCGCACAGCCACTCAGGCCGGCTACTACACTACCTTACACAAGACTTTTCATATCTTCATAATTACCGAACCCTACATCGATCTGAACCTGCTTACAGTATTCGAACCCTAACTCTTTTGAGGAGACTTCCTAACATTTACACACGGTGATGTTGCTAAAAGGGGACACTATTCAAGAAACGGCACCTGAGAGAATAAAGAACAAAGACGTCATATCTCAATTTTGGACGTATGGTCGGAAATGTATTACAACGAACGTACACCCTCTTGAAGGTGGACATAAGACTTCTGACAGGTTAGGTTTCAATGACTAGGCACACATGAAAACATACCAGGCAAGTGAGAATGCTCTGACTATACTAGTGCTTTAGTGATATGGTGGCAGTGAACCATCAGCACCGGGTCCGTCTTAATGTGTGTTTGGGGGGGGGGGGGGGGGGGGATTTACCAGTGACCGCCTCATGGAACCAGTCTTCCTCCCACTATGCTTCAGTCAGGGCATATCTGCGTGTGACCTTGTCTCCTCCTCTGGAAGACGTTCCTTTGGTGGTTCGAAAGATATTGTGGCTGTTAGGCCTATATGATGGTGCTCCAGAACACGTCCGCGTTTTCGTGCGGAGCCATCTCAACATCATCTACCCCGACCACAAACTGATGCTGAACACGTGCTAATGGTTCTGTCACCATACCACTAAAACGCTAGTACAGACAGAACATCCTTATTTCCCTTGTGTGATGTCATGACTGCTTCCAGTCACATTACGTCAGCAATGAATCTTTGAATGTAACTCATCAGAACGCAAATCGATTATCTTCTTTTATGTCAATTTAAGATTACATATTGTAACACTTTGTAAATTCCCAGTGTAAACACCACAGTCAATTATGAATCTTTTGTTAAACTAAGCGAAACCGGTCGAAAAACCGGCCGAAGTGGCCGTGCGGTTCTAGGCGCTGCAGTCTGGAACCGCGAGACCTCTACGGTCGCAGGTTCGAATCCTGCCTCGGGCATGGATGTGTGTGATGTCCTTAGGTTAGTTAGGTTTAACTAGTTCTAAGTTCTAGGGGACTATGACCTCAGAAGTTGAGTCCCATAGTGCTCAGAGCCACTTGAACCATTTGAACCGGTCGATAACAAACAATAATTGCGACTTGTGGGCGTCCCATAAACTTAATTTCAACAGTCGCTGTCTCTTCAGCAGAAACCTACGCCGTCGAAGATCTTTCATCTCCAACTTCAAGTGGGTATACCTTCCTTGGAGCACTTTTCCGGTGATATGTCCGCATGATATTTTTTGTTCCTTATCCTCTCAGGGCCGGCCGGTGTGGCCGTGCGGTTAAAGGCGCTTCAGTCTGGAACCGCGTGACCGCTACGGTCGCAGGTTCGAATCCTGCCTCGGGCATGGATGTGTGTGATGTCCTTAGGTTAGTTAGGTTTAATTAGTTCTAAGTTCTAGGCGACTGATGACCTCAGACGTTAAGTCGCATAGTGCTCAGAGCCATTTGAACCATTTGAACCCTCTCAGGGAGGGTTTGCTGTAGTTTATCCTCATTCGGCAACATCACTGTCTACATTCGATGCTAACACATTTCTCTTCTTCACGAAAGATATTTCTCTTATTTCCAATCTACATTTTGTATCCTCCTTGATTCTGACGACGGCTGTTATTTTGCTGCCAAACAGTAAAACGCTTCTACTACTTTTAGGGTCTCATTGCGAAATATAATTTACGTACAGTCACCTGAGCTAAGTGCACTGCCTTCTCGTTGCTCACTTCATTGCTAATTACTGCTCTCCTTGCCGATGATGAACTGTTTCACCATTAGTAACAGCTGATGGTCTGTTGGGTAAAATTCGTTGGGGGCAATGGATTCAACTACTGTTATACCATTTGTCAAAATTTATTAATAAATTGTAGTAACGAAATCGTGCCATGGGATCGAAAGAAACTTCAACTTTCTTGAATGTTTATAGCTTGAGTGACAATCCCTAATTGCCAATACTGTTCAATATTTTTTCGACACGCGACCGTAAAATTAAGTACACTATTTCGCATTCTTTTGAATACCTCGTCAGTGTGACCATCCGACCGACAGACCGACCGACCGACCAACCATCGACAAACAGATTGAAAGATCAATCGACCGACCGTCCGACCGACCACCCGACGGACGTGTTAACCTAGTTTTAGCTGTTTTCTCCTTGTCACCTCTTGTCAGGGCATTATCAATACCGCTTACAAGATCTACGAAATTTGTCGTCCCTGAACTACGGAATATGAACGGCTGTCACCCCTTGCAACGACACTAGACTGGAGTTCCTGCGGCCCCCTGCCTGCTTCCCACGGCCTCCCTTGTCCCTCGCCACCAGCCGTGTGGCGGACAAAGCCGCCTTCCAACGCACCGCTCGCGGCCGGGTCGCTTATTTCGCCTTATATCTCGGCGGGAGTCTCCGCCTTCCACTTCTGTCCGCGCCGATGGCTGCGTCGCTCCGATTTCGCATCCCGGCTTCCATTTGCTCGGCTGAGCGGAAAGCCGCCATCGCAGTTCGGATTACGGCCTCGGCTTCTGCCAAGTTGGGCCGGCGCGGCCAAGTGGCTAGTTTTGATTTCAGCCTCCGCGGCGCCGAAGCTCTCAGCGGGTGGCTACCGCAAATAAAGCGGGCCAAGTTTTAAGTGAGTTCGCCTGCCGCTTGGCAAGTAATAACCTCTCTCCGTGTCCTTTGTGCAGCGCCGCACCAACGGGCAAAGGAAACAAGCGGAACATGAGCGGTAACCACTATAACGAAGCAAGATTTACGGCTGCTTCCTGAGATAACGGAATTTTTCGATGCCGCCTTCTTTTTCAATAACGTTTTATCTGAATTTCCAGATCTTTACGCTAACACTGGTGTTTTAGGTAAACCTATCTTTCGAAATTCGCACACAATTATAACATGTTATCCTGCAAGGCATTCCTCAGGAAATCTCGCGGCGCCAGGAACTGGTTATGAATGCCCGTGTTCGTTGTATCTGTGACGTTCGACTCTTTGATCGTATTTCACCGTCATATACACAGCTACCCTGGCTATGTGCAGAAAAGCCCAGCTATTTCCAAACCCTCTGTCTTCTGTACCGTCTTATAAATGAAAGCTGCCCCTCACACCCCTCCTCGACCTTAAAACTAATGACTGAACACACGGAAAAAACACCAGTTCCCACCAGAGCAAAATCCTTTCTGTCTCACTCCACAGTTCAGTCACTTTTCGAAGTCTTTCTCAGTAGCAGGAACCCGACTCTGGAACAACCTCCTGCTTTATATTAGAGAGCTAAATAACACCTCCAGCTTCAGAAGACAGGTAAAGTATCAACTGAACTAATAATAAGAATTACCATTGTCCCTCTACGCACTTGTTACCCTTTACATCCCTCCCTCCAAACTGATCTTCTTCATTTCAAGGAATTTTTAGTTGATACAGTCTCCTTAAAATTCCTTTTCCCAGGACTCGCTATATCAGAGAATATCTATTCTGTAAATCTATAAATTCTTCTTATATATGTCACTATCGTTATTGTTATTAGTATCACAGTCATTTTCATTATTATTATTATTATTATTATTGTCACTATTAGCGCCAGCAGCTGCTGGAGTACAAGTAATGCCAGTACTGGTTCAAATGGCTCTGAGCACTATGGGACTTAACATCTTAGGTCATCAGTCCCCTAGAACTTAGAACTACTTAAACCTAACTAACCTAAGGACATCACACACATCCATGCCCGAGACAGGATTCGAGCCTGCGACCGTAGCAGTCGTTCGGTTCCAGGCTGAAGCGCCTAGAACCGCTCGGCCACCGCAATGCCAGTACTAAGATTGTTAGTTCGTAGTCAGTATATTTTGCTCACAGTGTCACTTGCAGGCTCTCAAATCATTTTAACAGTAGTTGTCATACTAAAATTATTATTTCTGAGGCAACTGTGATGTAATATATACTGTGTGTGAAACCCTGGTCCGAAATAATAGAGGGCCTGATGGCCCTACTCATATTAGGTTAAATAAATTAATATATAAAAATAAAATAAAAAAACTGAACAATGGAGAAATTATGAGTGTGAACTCAGTTGCCTGAGACGGCAGTCGTGTGTGTGTGTGAGTTGCGTTTGCGTGAGTGTGTGTGTGTGTGTGTGTATGTGTGTGTGTGTCGTCGTCGTCGTCTAATTTTGACGAAGGTCTTACTGGCCGAAAGCTATATTTGTGAAAGTCGTTTTGTTGTGCCTATCTGCGACTCAGCATTTCCGCTATAAGGTGAGTGGCAAATTTCCTTTTGAGAATAAAAAAAAATGCGTATTTCTGTGATGCAATCTTGTATTTAGAAACTTAGTTATCCTATAGATGCCATCTTACGTGAGTTACCAAGAAGCCCACGTATTTCAGATAATTTCCAACAGATCATTTACGTAATTAATCGCGAAACTTATATATTGAGTAAATGGAAAATTATTGATATATATTTAATTAGGCCTAATTCTTTAGAAAACAAACTCATGGTGGAAAAAGCCAAATATCCATTGTCTTACACAAGTGTCATGTTTAGAAATTTTAAATATTACATTCCTTAATTATTTAGAATGAACTATGTTACTAAATTTATCCTTGCTTTTTTTTAACCTTCAAAAGATGTAGCTTTATATAAATTATTCGCTCTTGAAAAATAGGAAATGAATACACTCGGTTATCTAAATCATTACAGTTTCTAGAACATTTGAGAAAGTTATGTTCCCAACATATGGAACAAATGCCGCGCCAAATCAGGCAGTCGTTTACAGCCGTTGTTGAGGCAACATTTACCGCTTCAATTCTGAGCCAAGCGCTTGTAGTTTGTCTCAATTAGTAGTTGGCAAAATGTATGTGAGAATATTGCGTCTGTGTTCATATGCGTGCTCTGTGAAACGTGGTTATCACGAAAAAGCAGCAGTTATAAAGAAGCTCTATTTATCAAGAAAAGAATTTTCTTTGTGAAGTGTTGGTATGGTAACAAGAATCAGAAATGTGAAATTAACCACCAAACATTACGATCGATGAAAGGCTTCCTTACTATGAATTAGAAAAACCTGGGCCTCTTTTTCATCCCTAAACAACGTAGAAAAGAGTCTCGAATCTGCAACTGTTATACAGATGAGTACAAAGGCATAGTCTAAACTTAATATAATGTCGACGTTTCCTGTCATACTAGAAATATGTCGTAGTAACAGTATCCATTCCTAGAAGAGTTCATATTTTAGTTTCATATCTGCAAAAGTGTTTATATAATTAAAACATCAAGGTACGGGAGATATTAAACTACAGAGTTGCCTGTTGTCTCAATCTTTAGAGGACTCCACTACGTGGCGCGTCCCCGTCACGCCGATATAAACTTCCATGGATGACTGAGAAAGATAAATGTCTGAATGGGAATATGAAACCTGGTCCAAGAACGACCGACCCAAAAGTGTAAGCGAAAAAAAAGGGACGATTTCAAATTTGTCGTTGCTCTTCTACCGATGACAAAAATCTGTGTAGGAATGAGCCACTACTCATCAGTGACGTTACCAGCTGTTTGTCCACTACGTAACTGTGTTCAAAAAAAGCCAAAGTGTTGCAGTGTAGTGGCTGGGCCACTCAGGCATGCGGGCGCTCAGCAGCGTTCCGAGTCCGTCCAGCGAGCTGTGAAAGGAGGTGAGGTACCCATTTGGCTGGCTGCAGTGCACTTGCTACTTGAAAACCCCATGATGAATAGGGTTAACTGTAACGCCGTGTATGTATTTACGCAAAGCAAAATGGCCAGGTTCTGACTGTGCTAAAACTGTAACTTCGAATATTCACTAATCGTACAAAAACAACTTCCAGATATCTTACAGAAAATCTGAAGGTAGTGTTGAAATCGCAATAAAGAGACAAACGCTCTAAATTTACTGTCATGTACGTAACGTTATTAACATTTAATACTGTAAATTGTTTATGAAATTAATAACAAATAGTATGACATACCAAAATAAAGCCCCATCTCCAATTTCAGCATTCGTAAAGCGCCTTCAGGCCTTCAGTCAAGTATGTAGGGGAGAGGATTGTAGCAAATGAGACTGAGAACTTGCCAGTAGATAGCAGATATGCCAGATTAGAGAGGTTTACCGCTCCTGTAAGACCATTTATTCTCCAAGTACCTTTCCAGGAATCTTTAACTCACACATTACAACACAGACATACGACAATCCGTATCCCATGGCTCTGACTGGCTCCTGACGAACAAGTAGGGTGCACGTGCCACACCTCTCAACGCGTCTTTAAGGGCAGGAAGGGTCCAATCAGGAAACTAGAGCTTAACGAACGCAAAATCCTAAGGAGAATACTACGACCAATACAAGAGGAGGATGCACCTACAGAATCAGACACAACAGTAAGCTGTACCATCTCCAAGAAGATATTATCTCATCTGTGAAGAAGAGGCTACGGGTTCTCTATGGACATTTGACCCACATGAGCCCCTGCAGACTCACGAACAAGAACTTCACAGCGACAGGCAGAAGGAATGTGTGCAAGGACAAATGGATCACCACGGCGAAATCAGACTTGGAGCAATTTGGAATTCCGAAAGAAACCATACAGGACAGGCCCAAATTCTGGAAAATCACTCTGCTAGTGGTATATCCAGTCGTCCTCACCAGCAAAAAGAGTATGGCACCAGCAGACCGAAGTTGACAAAGGCGAGGAACCTTCCTCACAACCAGAAAATCCAGTCTTTCTAGACGAAGAAGAAACAGAAGAACCGCGTAAAGAGTCAAAATGAGCCCCATGCTCGTAAGTAGGTCGAAACGAAAAGAAGATGGAGAAGAAGAACAGATGGTATAAACACGCAGAATATGCTTACGAAACACAGATAAGACTTGATGACAAGGAATGGTCATGTTTCTATTATCGGTGAACAAATACACACATTGTTATAAATAATTTACTAATGAAATGTTCAAATGTACGTGAAATCAGATGGGATTTAACTGCAAAAGTCATAAGTCCCTAAGCTTACACACTACTTAAACTAAATTATCGTAAGGACAAACACACACACCCATGCCGGAGGGAGGACTCGAACCTCCGCCGGGACCAGCCGCAAGGTCCGCGACTACAGCGCCCCTAAATAATTGTCTTTTTATACTTTGCACAAATAAACGGAAAGGCGGGGACCTAGTCAGGCTCACATCGTTATTTAGCTTGCCGTTCCAGTACTACGTTACTCATGTGGTCACCTTACTAACATTGTTGTTGTTGTTGTGGTCTTCAGTCCTGAGACTGGTTTGACGCAGCTCTCCATGCTACTCTATCCTGTGCAAGCTTCTTCATCTCCCAGTACTTACTGCATCCTACATCCTTCTGAATCTGCTTAGTGTATTCATCTCTTGGTCTCCCTCTGCGATTTTTACCCTCCACACTGCCCTCCAATGCTAAATTTGTGATCCCTTGATGCCTCAGAACATGTCCTACCAACCGGTCCCTTCTTCTAGTCAAGTTGTGCCACAAACTCCTCCCCAATTCTATTCAATACTTCCTCATTAGTTATGTGAGCTACCCATCTAATCTTCAGCATTCTTCTGTAGCACCACATTTCGAAAGCTTCTATTCTCTTCTTGTCCAAACTAGTTATTGTCCATGTTTCACTTTCATACATGCCCACACTCCACACAAATACTTTCAGAAACGACTTGCTGGCACTTAAATCTATACTCGATGTTAACAAATTTCTCTTCTTCAGAAACGCTTTCCTTGCCATTGCCAGTCTACATTTTATATCTTCTCTGCTTCGACAATCATCAGTTATTTTGCTCTCCAAATAGCAGAACTCCTTTACTACTTCAAGTGTCTCGTTTCCTAATCTAATTCCCACAGCATCACCCGACTTAATTTGACTACATTCCATTATCCTCGTTCTGCTTTTGTTGATGTTCATCTTATATCCTCCTTTCAAGACAATGTCCATTCCGTTCAACTGCTCTTCCAAGTCCTTTGCTGTCTCTGACAAAATTACAATGTCATCGGCGAACCTGAAAGTTTTTATTTCTATTAACATTGACTTACTAAGTTCTCATTAGATAAACAAATCATTCATGCTGACGGTAATCTTAGGTGTTCACGTCGAGAGCCCTCGGCTTTAATACTATGTTAGGATTTAATTAGTAGTGCGGGATTAACCGAGCGGTTTAGGGCATGCCGGCACGGTAGCTTAGCGTGTTCGGTCAGAGGGTTAGCAGCCCCCTGTAATAAAAAGAAACTGAGCTAATCGATCAACAACGAACTTAAACGGATGTTTTACGACGTCCGCCCCGAGCAGATGCAACGAACAAAGGCGAACAAAATGAGATTTAAAAATAAAAAAAAAAAGGCGCTGCTGTCACGGACTGTGCGGTTGGTCCCGGCGGAGGTTCGAGTCCTCCCTCCGGCTTGGGTGTGTGTGTGTGTTTGTCCTTAGGATAATTTAGGTTAAGTAGTGTGCAAGCTTAGGGACTGATGACCTTAGCACTTGAGTCCCATAAGATTTCACACACTTTTGAACATTTTTTACTTTGCAACATTTCGATAAAAAAATATTTTGGAACTCTGATTGTTAATGGGGATATCAGTGACTGAACTTTACAGCCGAAGTGAATTTTGTAATTGTATAAAATACTGAGTGAATTTAGTCTTCGTGAGCTATCAATATTGTATTTTACACTTCTCACGTACGTCTTGCAACGGCAAGACCAATCATTAACCAAAATGTGGGTTCAGCAAAATTTGGCCGACAATAAAGACAAGTCAATACTTCGAAGATGACACCAAAATTCGATATACTGTGATGTGCCATAGTAAAACTAGAAGAATTGGGACGATGTCCTTGAAGTAACTCTCATACGATCATCTGTTCATACGATTAAAACCAAGCAGCTTTGTTTTACCATTTTCAGTACTGAATGTAACACAGAAATAGTCTAATTAGTATGGGGATTATCGACACAAAAAGTGGGAACCGACAAAAGCCTACAATCTTTCAAATATTGCGCTATTTTATAAACTCAGTTGAGGTTGTCCACCTCATACCTTCTGTTATTTTTGGTGAAAACTGCACAGTGCCTTTTAGAAGCGTACGGAATACTTTCCTCTGCACTTCAACTCATATACAAAACTACTGTATTCTAAAATTTATGCACTTTCCAATAAAATGAAAATAACTTGAGTGAATTTTCTGCCGCTGCGTAATTAGCAGAAAAAGCTTTCCGCGATACTAGTTGCGTAATATTATTTCTACTGTTACGAACAGCAGACATGATTTTGTTCCAGTTTCAACAAATGACAAACGCTCAGAGCTTCAAATATTGGCAGAAAAGCAACATAATTATGAGAACCGAAATTAAAAAATGAAAATGTAGTACGTAGATACCAGACATACTTGGAAGTTTGTTTTAAAAAATTTGTATCACATTGCAGAGAAAAATTACTGCACTTTGCTGAACGCTTAAATATGCTCACAGTGCATCATAATTTCGTATTAATAACCGTGCAGAACGATCAGACATCCAAGAATAAAAGGAAATAATATCTACAGTACAGCAAAACCAAGAGAAATGCATATAATGCTAGAAAGAATGGAAATAATACGTCGAAAATGAACGGCTAATTAAATATTAAACGCACGAGAGAACAGGAATTGTCGTAACTTTTCATCTACTTCATTTTATGGAAGGAAACAGTCGCTTATCGTTATTTCGAGCGACACACACGAGCAATTACACACAAGTGCAATATGGACGCAGCCCTCTACAAAGATTCCCCATATTCCATTTCCACGTATGAGCAATACAACGCAAAATTCGTAGCATAAATTTACACGCGCATGTATCCTTCTGTGTTAAGTATACACACTCATCCAGTTTGGCTAACGAGATGTACAGGAGAGCGCAATCACTGAAATAATATCAGAGTTTAAATTTCCTATCAGACTTTATTTCTTGGATTTTCTGTACGTAGAATGTCACTGAAATATGACATTACTTCTTGTCAGTTTTACCCTGTCGAAATCGTCATTGGAAGATGCAGAATTCAAAACACGAAACGTACATTTTTACAAAGAGGAAAAGGGAGTTCGTAGGCAGTAAATGTAGAATGTGAGTAATATTCTAAAGCGTGATTCACTGCTTGTGCAAAGAGTTCACACTCACAGTGTACAACAAATATTACAGAGGAAAACGAAATGCCTACACTCTAATGCGATCTACCGGACAAGTTCAGCTGAAAATTCAGCATCTCACACGTCACAATTTCACTGCTGGAACATGTACTATAACTAGCTGAAATACGCAAATAAGAATGTTTAGCATGAACTTACGAGCACGATTTCGACGTTCGATGCTGGGCTCGGGTAACATATGAATGGCGTCGTCAAAGATTGCTACCTCGACTCACACGTTAGCGTCTTTGTCAGACAATAAAGTTACGCTATCAAATAAAAGTAATCTGTTCAGAAAAATAAGTAAAGAGAACACAGTTACGACTGTGAATGCCAAATACAAGTAGTTTAGGACCTGCAGACGCAAATTTCTCCACTCACAGAAGAAATTAGAGGGAGGTACAGGCTGAAAGCCAACACGTTACGCAAATAAACTGTAGAACAGCATCCGTAGTTTTGCGCTCGATTTTGAAACAATACACCGCCCCAACCACAAGCATCGGGAGATTCATTACTAACAACACATATTCTGCTCTGTTTGTTCCCGGGTTTCACTGCTAGGCTGATATTGTGCTCGGATATGGCGGGAGAAAGGTCGCAAATGAAACGTTGTGATAATTATAAATTAGTCGCGTCCTTCATTTCGTTTACGGTGTAAGGCAGAAAAAATTACTATCTGTACGTAATGCTTTTGTGTTGAGTAAACAGATGTTGAGCAAACAAATTCTAGCGTCAGGTCTCTGAATTTCTTCGACGTTTTTCTTCTGTCCTAAAAACTAGAAAATTACTCAAAACCACAGAGTATATGACTGTTATATGTGTTCTTAGTATTCATTATCCGAAATGCTCATAAGAAATCAGAACATTTTATTCAACTTCTCACGGTATTTGATTTATTGTTTTAGTAAACGTAAATTATTTGGAACCTAATTATTATGGAACCTAAATCACACCCTACTCCATTGCACCCCGACGAACAGAAGGAAATTCTTTCAGTATATGAAGATTTATGACTGGATCAATTACTGAAGAGATGTTTAGGTGGCCACACAGAGAATGCGACTGAAAGTTTTAATTCCACTATTTGGCGATTAGCGCCTGAACACTTGCACTCCGGACTAGAAGTCGTTGAATTTGCACCGTATTTAGCAGCGGGCGTGTTCAATGAAGGAAATTCATCCCTTCTGATGGTCATGAACGAAGTAGGAATTGTAGAAGGCAGGCAAAGGTTCAGTTACGCCAAACAAATGGATAGCCAGCGCGTGAGCCGGCAGAATCGACGTAGTTCACTGGAATCGAAGCTCGGAAAGCACTGCTGCAACAGCAAAACGAAGCCCATGAGGCAGAAGGATTACTATATGGTGCTGGAATCGCAAATTAATCGGTAAGCATTTTACATTATTGTTAACTTCACTGAATTTCTAGTTTTCGAGAATTCATTTTTCAAACGCGTTTCTCTCGAAATGACTTTTTTCACATTTACGCGTAGTCTAGCTCAAAAAGTATAGAACCGGCCATTATGAAAAGTGATAGTATGATTCTTTATAAAATTACGAATTATTTGAACCAGTTTGTCAGATGATATCACGATTTGAAGGGTATTTTTCTGTGTATAATTAGAGACAAAATCGTGAAAATCGAAGTAAATTGATCCAAGCCCTGCAAAATGTTTAATTTTCATTATTTTCACCTGCATTGAGGTTCACATTCTTAGAAAATTAATTAATGTAAAATGAAAACCTTTTTGATTTCAGATGAAAATCGGAATGGCTACACTGCACGCAATTGAAGAACTATTCACAAAAACTGTTCAAAATTTGATTAAATTCTAATTAATTCTTCCCACCCAAAAACTCAGTGTCAAACGGCCTCCTAATGTGGTTTCCCCCCTTAAAAAAAACTCCCCGATCAGCCTAACGAGATAGTTACGCGAAGCTGGGAACAGCATCACAAGCCCTTCAGAAAATTTAAAAACAGTCCATAAAAAAAGCCATATTTTTACGAGAAAGTTGGCTTAGCAGATACAAAAAAGAAAATGCACAGTGCACGCTGAACATTCAATTAGGATTAAAACACCTTAGATTCTGGCTCATTTGACTGTTTTCACAATTAAGTATTAGCACGTAACAAAATTCAGTATTATTCTCCCTTGTAAAGGGGAGACCCAGCACTCTTAGACCAGATTACACGACGCCACGTCGTCCACACGGATAATCCGTTCCGGCAGCTAGATAGCTAGTTAGTCCGTCTTACAAGTTAGTCATTTGTGCGGCTCGCTTCTATTCTTCCCAACACTGGCTTGCCCTGCCGTCAGGACGATAAGAAAGCGCCACCTTATATCATTCCACACAGCAATCAGCATTGTGTCCCGAATAACCATGTCAGTAGTAACATTTTTTTATTGCCAGTCCGGCCTTCAAAAATTTTTAGCGTCCACTCACTATGAAGTATATTTTTCTTATTTCTTTCTTCTTTCATATGCGGACTAATTTTAAAACATGGCTCTATAACTACATGCTCCACCCACCATCAATTTATACGAAATTAATTTATCACGTCTTTGTCATCCTTTGTTCGGCAATGTAGTGTAGACAATACCCACTGAATAATACGAAATAACAGACGTCATACATTCATATAATGGACAATATATTTAGACGAGGAGCTATTGGCACACCTATGTCCCTTTAACTCTGTGTGCATATTTTAGATATCACCTTACTAATTTTAGTACACACAAAGTTGAGACACTGTATATTACCTTTTACCATGTAACTTGCACTGATGATACGGCTTTAGGCCGCGAAACCGGCTGTGTTTCAATAAAACAACGCTCTTACTATCTGTTAGCGAAATGCTTCCGAACATCATACCGAAACGATAAGTGAACTTCATATTTATTTCAATTTGAAGGAAATAGTTTGTTACTCCGACCCACTAAATTGTTCGCATTGTTGCTAAAGTGTCTGCATTGTTAGAGCTGGTTTTGCGAACTGAAAAAAAAAGTATTTGATGCGCCGATAAACGCTGTCTGGTAGTCGCGTGGGATTACAGAGCCTTTTTCGAGCCCCTTTTGATTGAGCGTGTCTGTATTTTCTCCTCATCATCATATGAAGCATTCGGAATAGAAGTGGCGCAAGTCCAGAGAAATTATTTCTGAGATACCAGAGAATAAAGACATACGGGAATAAAAAAATAGCGTATACTTTGCAAACATAAATCTACTTTATTCTGAAACATTGGTGACTGCAACAATGTTTGAAACGGAAAATATGGCCTTGCTTCAGGAGTCTCCTGAAAATAATTGTAAACAACGTATTACACAATACAACAGTTCCATGTTTAATATTTGTAATTCCATATCCATTCTTGTACTGACTACATTTACCTATATATTCACACAGAGAACAATTCATCATTGTCTTCCGATTCGGCATCATCAAACAATTTTTCATGTGTGTTTGCAGTGCAAGGAAGATGTTTGAAGAAATGGTGCTAAATGGAAGGAATAAAAGGTACCTAAATCCAGCACATCCTTCTTCTTTACATCTGTAACTGCACGTCGCCGCACGTAAAGCCTGTTTTGTTCTGTTAGCTGATGTGCTGGTCCTCCTTTACCTTTCTCTGCCAAATTAATTTCGTGGAAGTTTATGTTAAGATCAAGGCTGTTTTTGTATTTTAGTGAATATGCACATCTCTTTTCGTACCTCAAGGAGTGCTGAACTGAGGAGAGCTATCGAAGTCGGTCGGTGAGGCCTGGCACGAAGTCGGCGTTGCGAAACATCCCAAAGGTGTTCTATAGGATTCAGGTCAGGACTCTGTGCAGGTCAGTCCATTACAGATATGTTATAGTTGGTAATCACTCCACCACAGGCCGTGCATTATGAACAGGTGCTCGATCGTGTTGGAAGATGCAATCGCCACCCCCGAATTACTGTTGCACAGTGGGAAGCAAGAAGGTGCTTAAAACATTAATGTAGGCCTATGCTGTGATAGTCACGCAAAACAAGGGGTGCAAACCCCATCCATGAAAAACACGACCACACCATAACACCACCGCCTTAGAATTTTACTGTTGGGACTACATACGCTAGCAGATGACGTTCACCGAGCATTCGCCATACTCACACGCTGTCATCGGATCGTCATATCGTGTACAGTGATTCGTCACTCTACACAACGTTATTCCACTGTCCAATCGTCCAATGTTTACGCTCCTTGCACCAAGTGAGGCGTCGTTTAGCATTTGCCGGCTTGATGTGTGGCTTATGAGCAGCCGCTCGGCCATGAAATCAAAGTTTTCTCACCTCCCGCCTGACTGTCATAGTACCTGCAGTGGATCCTGTTGCAGTCTCGGATTCCTGTGTGATGCTCTGGATAGATGTCTGCCCTCTTCAATTGTCGGCGGTCTGTCAGTCAACAAACGAGGTCGGCCTGTACGCTTTTGTGCTGTATGTGTCCCTTCACGGTTCCAATTCAGTATCACATCGGAAACAGTGTACCTAGGGATGTTGGGAATGTGGAAATCTCGCGTACAGATGTATGACACAACTGACATCCAATCACCTGACCACGTCCGAAGGCCGTGAGTTCCGCGAAGCGCCCCATTCTGCTCTCTCACGATGTATAATGACTGCTGAGGTCGCTGATATGGAGTTCCTGGGAGGAGGTGGCAGCACAATGCACCTACTATGAAGAACGTATGTGTTTGTAGGTGTCCGGATACTTTTGGTCATACAGTGTAAGAAACCTATGGCCTATGATATCTGTTTCCGTGCCACGTTCCTGTAATAGTTTCTTCAAAGCAAGTGCCATTTTTATGGTTCGATTTTGTACTGGGCAGCTGTCGAAATACACAATCACATGCTTGTTATGTTTCAAAACAGGTTATATTGTTGTCAAATGATGTATACAAATCATGTAAGTGATAAAAACGTGATATGTTTTGAATCTGTAAGTTTACCTTCATTTTCTTCTGAACAGTTGGCTCTGTCCATAGCAACGATTATTTGGTGTAATGGAAATACAAAGCTTCGAGGCACAGCGTATGTCTGGCCGGAGTGGCCGAGCGGTTCTAGGCGCTACAGTCTGGAACGGCGCGACCACTACGGTCGCAGGTTCGAATCCTGCCTCGGACATGGATGTGTATGATGTGCTTAGGTTAGTTAGATTTACGTAGTTCTAAGTTCTAGGGGACTGATGGCCTCAGAAGTTGAGTCCCATAGTGCTCAGAGCCATTTGAACCACTGCGTATGGTTTTTACTGGCTTCATTTGTCGTCTGAAACAACAAACAGCTGTTTGTGCTGCCAAGTAAAGTGCTGTCATCCAGCACCACACAACTCAGCTAGGGACTTCATTCGCAAGTCTACGGAAAAGATCCCGTAATGCAGAGCGTGTCAGGACTCTGTTCTCAAAACACAGTTTTTGTGGTCTTACACTACTTGTACTCTGGTCACCTTACATGCAGAATTGCTCAGCCCGTTGTCGGTAATGGTGGGAGTACACGGCCACCGATGTGGGTGGACATAGCGAGCTTCTAGGCCGTGCAGCGCAAGCTCCGCCACACACCGGCGGGCACGCTGGCGGCGTGTCAAGAGGAGGCAGCTAAAAGCCACGGCTACGGCCTCACCCCCACCCACCCTCACCGCCCACAATCGATGCCCGTGGCCTGCACCCCGCGCGCTACTTTCAAGGGGTCGGACAGAGGCAAAAACGGCGGGCAAGAGGTGGTAACAGAATACGGCCAAGGGTGGGGATGGGAAAAACCCACCGGTATTTTAGTTGTGAATAACCGGTATTTTTCAGTTTGGGTTACAACAGGTACATCCTTTATTCTTTTAATAATAACCGAAGAAAAAGACGAGACAACAATTAGCCATAGCAGCACTACTAAAATTTTTCGTTTTTAAACAAACCTTTTTTAACAAAGGAGTAATTTTTATTCGCAAAATTTGCATTGGTTTGAAATACTGCGTTGTCATAGAAAATGGAAACAGCGATCACTGCTATTTTAATAACAATGCCGGCAGAAACGAGGGACAAACATATGGCGCGAGAATTGGTACAGCATTGCTGAGATGATAATGTCCCTGTTGTCGCCGGTCGTGCCTTAAGCAAAGCGTGTGTGTGAAGTGTGCAAAACATGCCCTCCCACCTTGTCTATACTATAGTTTCTCGCTGTCGTCACGACACATCTGTAGTATGCAGAATGGGACCAGCCCTGGTCTGGAAATATTTTTACGAAGTGACGTAGCTGTGTCGTCAAATGCTTCGCTTGCTTTAAAAGCTTAAAGATTTGTCTGCCATTTCTATGAAGTTATAAATGAGGAAGGAAATTATGGTAACAGTAGTAAATTAAAAACTTACCAATTCATTCATAGTATAGAATAAGAATGGAAAGAAGCTCATTTGTTGCCTGTGTCTACATAATACCATCTTATCTGCATGGAGCCATAGACAACAGACAAATTAACACGAAAAACAGAGTTCACCTTCTACTTTCACGCTCCAGCATTGACTATACGTAATGCCATTCTAGTGGTATGACCCCAGATACATGATTTTATATATATAGTGTCGATGGGAGACTACTGGCGATTTTTTGTGATATTCAACCACTCGTCACTTTTCGAGAAAAGCAGCCAACGGTGGCTGGACTGCGTTTTCTTTTATTTGTCTTTTTAATATAATATTTTGATCTACTTATCTTTAATCTGAAAGAGTCGAAAATTTTCAATCTTCGGTCGATTGCTACGTTTATTACACGAAATAATGGGAATAAAAAGCTGAAATTCGGTTATTTCAGAAACAGGTTATTTTGAGCGGTTTTAACATTCACGTTAAACTGGCGTGCAAAAACCGATAAAACCGAGAACCGGTTGTTTCAGCGATAACGTCCATTCCTACCAAGGGATAATACTCACGGTGGAAGGAAGACGTGACGATCTGAAACAATTCTTCTATCTAGCAAAGGAGATTACATACAATGACCAACGCAAGGAAGATATCGGAAGCAGACTGGCGTAACTGAGGAATGTTTTCTTCAAACATATCCGATAGTGCTGAGCTTTCTATCACTTTCAAATGGCTCTGAGCACTATGGGACTTAACTGCTGAGGTCATCAGTCCCCTAGAACTTAGAACTAGTTAAACCTAACTAACCTAAGAACATCACACACATCCATGCCCGAGGCAGGATTCGAACCTGCGACCGTAGCGGCAGCGCGGTTCCAGACTGTAGCGCCTAGAACCGCTCGGCCGCTCCGGCCGGCTCTATCACTTTTACCACTCACTTTGACTCTAGGGTTGTGTTCTTCTAGCCGGCCTCTTCAATATGTCCGAATTTGCGTATTCCTACACAGAACTTTAAACGTGTCCATTGTGAACTGCTCCCTACCAGGGTCTTTGTAACGGGGATGAAACGCTTGTGTGCGGTGATAACTTCCGCGGAGCCTGGGGTTCTTGATGTAACAGCGGCTTTTCGCAGGTAATCGGTTTGTGAGTTGGCGAAGTCATCGACTGTGAAAGCAAAAAACCTGGTTGCGGTCACTGACTCATCTGTAATTTAGCCTAAGGTCTAGGTTGGAAAGTGACTGTTCAGTTATGAACCAATGAAGGCGAAAGCAGAAACTACTTCAGGTATGTTGAGCTCAGCACAAATGTTACCATATTCCATCACCGCACAGACAGCACTCCGCGCAACTCTCACATACTCGTTTCCAACTATAATTATCTGTCTGCCCCTAGCTGCAGTCTTTCGTTCAGGGCACTGAGGTAGATGGAGAGGGGACGCATTTTGAAGCTATACTATAACGCCTGTACTTAGAGCAGTAATTTTTGTATGGAATACACTCTTCTCGTTTTATGATTTCAGTGGAAATAAAGGGAGGGCGGCGAGTTCTCTCGCACTAGACACTCAGAAGCTAAATGAACAAGCTCGGAAGCCGGTAGTCGTCAAATAAAGTTTGGTTAGAGATATTGGTATGTAAATGAAGTAGTAGTTTTCGAGTTGTAAGATTGAAGTACTGCTTTGCAAAGAAATGGAAGTTGTAACACCCGACGCTGAGATGAAACCGTATGCATTTGCAATGGGATTCTATCGAAGAATACTAAAACTGAAGTGGATAGAGAAAGGACGAAATTAAGAAGAATAAAATGAGAAAGTGAGGAAAGATGTACATGAAAGACTCGCAACAGAAGAAGAGGAAAATTAGTGTGGTGTGTGCGACACCACTCAGGAATATTGAAGCAGAGATAGGAGCAGTAAAGGAGGACAAACAGTAAATCAGGAGGATAAAAATGTCATAAAGAGTGATGGGCGTAGGAAACGTGGGAAGACGGAAGATTGGAGTTTAACGCCCCCTCGATGACGAGGCCAAATGAGAAGGAACACAAGGAGGCATGGCGAAGAAAACCGGTCGTGCCACTTCAAAGGATTCTTCGCGGGTTTTGCCTTAGAGGTCTAGAGGAATCACGGAGAACCCAGGGGTCAGTCCCACCGCGTCATATGAACAGATTAGCACAAGATAAGCCAATTACATCCAATTTCATTAGATTTGGACCATTCACTATTTACACAACCTACAACACACCGAGAGCTATCTAACACACACATTTATTACGCAGAAAATACACACTGTCTTAGAATACAGTGACTGTATTGTAAAGAAAACTTTTGTTAAATTTTTCAGCACAATTATCAAATAACTGAGGAATGTTTTCTTCAAACATATCCGATACTGCTCAGCTTTCTATCACTTTTGCCACTCACTTTGACTTCTAGCGTTGTGTTCTTCTAGCAGGCCATTTCAATATGTCACGAAATAATGGGAATAAAAAGCTGAAATTCGGTTATTTCAGAAACAGGATATTTTGAGCGGTTTTAACATTCACGTTAAACTGGCGTGGAAAAACCGAAAACCGGTTGTTTCAGCGATTACGTCCATTCCTACCAAGGGATAATACTCACGGTGGAAGGAAGACGTGACGATGTGAAACAATTCTCCTCAGACTTCTTAGCAAGTTATCATCAGATGGCTTGAATACGTTAACCAGTAGCTGGTCGGAGTGCATCTGAAAACGCTTGTTCAGAGAGGTCTTAGGAAGCCAGAAGCAGATCATAAGCGTTACATACGTTAGTAACTCGTCAAACTGGAACACACGTGTTTAGTTGTACTTTCAAGTATTACGATGTAACGAAATCAAATCATCTGATAATGACCTCATAAGGAGTGGAAACCATTTATGGTACACTTTGTGTGACCTGAGACTGATCGAAATTAAAAGTAGCTCAAGGTGTGTTGTTAAGCAGATCAGGACTCTCTCACATGGTAAGAGGGTCTTCACTCCAGACGAGTTTTCGTGACCCATATTATGGATCGTATCAGATGTAAACGACGCAGATCCTGCGGGTATAGCTGCAACAAGTGCAATCTTTGAAGTTCTTTTACCGTTTTCTTCATCACCACCTACACCTCCACATGCAGGGATTAGGTTACCTACATGCTCCGCCTTCAAAGGTTACTATTGAGCCCATCTCATTTAGAGCCTACCAGGGTATCTTCATCCTCTAGGCTGGTATCTCGATAGTGTTTCATCTGCCATTCTGCTTGCATGCGCTTACCACCCGTTTCTGTGTTCATAGTGTTCTTTATCCCTTCAATCTTTATGTTATTCTCTAATCTGTCAATCCGTAATCCAGTCTCGGCGGTACGTGCAAGCATTTTTAACGCCCTAAAAACTTCCACCTTTATCCGCTTTTGAGAAGAGGAGAATTAGTCTTGAGTGACGCGTCACTCCGGCCGTCACCCCAACCGTATTCGCTGAGTCGCTGTCGAAACAGAAGGAAAGGCGCAACGCTGCAGCTGCCGGCTGGGAAAGAAACGCCTGTGTGCCCACACGCCTGGGATCCGGCACGCTCGGGCTTACAACGGATGCCCCGGAGGGCGAGCAAACACGCGCCGCGCCGCGACGACTTCCACTCAGGTCGGGGAAAAAGCAGCGCCGGGCCGTTCGCCACAGAAGCGAAAACAAGTGCCAACACTGTGATTTATTTGCTTACGACCGTTGTCTTCTGTCGTAAATATATGCTAACCTTCTTTTTATTCTCACCGTGGCTAGTTATTGAGGAAAGACGCATTAACAAAGCATGGAGCGGGGCAGCTTACAATCAAGTTAAGGCCTGAGTATGACAAAGATTTACTTATCCCACGAACGTGTCAGCAATAACCTACATCGCCAATTAACTGTTGAGCTTAATTTAAATGACAACAGTCTAAGTGCAGTCCTATCAGTTCTAATCTCATTATTCACACTTCCAAAAGCTTTACCTAGTGTTCCCCTTTTGAAATACGATCGGGTTTAGATAACTCCGGCTCGTGAGTTGGTAGGACTTTCAACAAAGGTCGGGCTTTATTTTCTACATCTTCATCTATACTCTAGAAAATGCGTGGCAGAAGGTACTTTTTATTCCATCATAAATTTAGATTTCTATCCCACAATTCGTGGTTGGAACCCGGGAAGAACGTCTTTTTCCAAACTGTTAATTGCCTCTGTAAAAGTGTCCACACATGTACCTGCGTACTTGACAAGCTCACAATGTCTAAGCGTGGTTGCCCAACTGTGCTTGTAGGATAAATTTGCCCAAGCGTAGGTTTGTACAAGCAGCTTGATGCTTGATCGAATTTCGATAATGCATGCTTGAATGTGTATACTACGAACAGGGGACGCTTGTGCAAGCATTCGTCTGTGATTTGATTTGGTTTAGATCTCTGTTTCAGTCCGGAACCGCGCGACTGCTACGGTCGCAGATCCGAATCCTGCCACTGGCGTGGATGTGTGTGATGTCCTTAGATTAGTTAGGTTTAAGTAGTTCTCCGTTCTATGGGACTGATGACCTCAGATGTTAAGTCCCATAGTACTTAGAGCCATTTGAGCCATTTTTAGATTTCTGTTTCCCCGTTTGTTGCTATTAAATTACAACTGTACAAGCGTTGTAGTACGATGTAGGGCTAGTCAAAGAACACAATATTATATGGAGAAAAAAAAACAAAAACAACAATAATGTGAGAGCATGCGTACCGTGTCTAGTTAATATGGGAGTGACCTTTTCGTTTCTATAGCCATTCTTTGCTCCACGTATCATGTTTCCTCTTCTTTTCTTTTCGTAGCACAAGTATAAAGGCTGTCAAAGCGAGCGCATCGTCTTCTGTGCTCTACATTTTCTGGTAGACAAACTGTTTGCACAAGCATGTTTGTGCAGTATGGAGACGCAAGAAATTTGCGCGTACTTGCACATTTGTGCATGCGTGCTTGTCATGCAGGCAATTCTGTGTGTAGCCGCCTTAAAGAATAAATAGGCTGAGATCTGAAGAGTATTCGTAGTTTCTGCACTAAAAGACGGCTTATGAAGTTTTATACGCAGCTCCTCGCGCGGTGTACGGCATCTTTTTCGACTATTTACGACGAGACAAGATTTTCCAAAATTTCTGTTAAGACGATCCTACATGTAACTACGTGCCTGAGAGGCACGCATGGGCAAGCGTGGGCGCCCAAACATGTACAACTTTCTCGCACCTCCGCATGGCTCAAGCTTGTTTGCACAAACAGTTTGTTTACCAGAAAATGCCGATTCAGACGACGGTGCGCTCTCTTTGCAAGCCTTTTTGCTTGTGTTAAGAAAAAAAATGAGGAAACATGATATGTGGAGTTAAGAGTGATTAAAGAAACGAAAATATTATTCCCATATTAACTATTCGCAGTTGACACGAGACGGAAACTGGCTCAAAGTACTGCTGTTCTTCTTCTCTTTTCCTCCACGTCAAATTTTATTCATTGCCTTCTTCTGTATGTGACAACAACTTTTGAGCAGAATTTAGCTCAACAGGACGACATCAAAATAAAGTCAAATCAAATCACTCACGAATGCTTGCACAAGGCTCCTATTGTCGGTAAACACACTCTAGCATGTTCACAACTGAACGCTTGCACAAGAATGCACAATCGAAATTCGAGCGAACATCAAACTGCTAGTAGAAATTTATTGTACACACGCTACAGCACGGATGCACAAATACGCTTATGCAGTTACGCGTTTGGCCGCCTTTACACTCTCTCTTGAAAGTCCCGAAACAAGTTCTTACTGTATCGATGGCGGTAAACAAGAAAGAAAAAACTGATTCACAATCGGCTTATGAACTTAAAGGGCGCCACAGAGCATGCTGGAACTGGACGTTACGAAACATTCAGCAGCATGGCATCCATCTTTGTATTATTACAACCACTGCTTTTTGAACAGTGCTTCAACTTTGTCTCCCCTATCGTCCACTGACAGAGCGCGTCGTCTGATGTTGCAACAATTAGTACTTTGCTGATTTGTGCCGAAGCAGGTTGGAAACTTTTAATCGGATCAAGTTGATGCTTGCGGAGAACATAACAATATTTTTGACTACAGCTGTGTCATTGTACTCACTTTGTTCGTAATGTATTATAAGGAAATTCTTCTATAATGGCTGGAAATTTATGTTCTTTTATTTATGTGCCGTGCCCGCTTCTGTAGCGTAGCGGTAGCGTTACAGCCTACCACGCAGGGGGCCCGGGTTCGATTCCCAACAGGGTCCTGGGTGTAGTGTGTCCTTCATCACCATTGACTCGCAAGTCGCCGATGTGGCAAGACTTCCAAGACGGCAGCCGAACTCACCCGAACGGAGCCTCTCGGCCAACAATGCCATACGATAATTTCATTTATGTCCGACTTTTAGGTTCTTGTCCCGGCGAATTTTTAAACCACCAGTCGCTAACTCCTATTTTCTGCAAATATGATACGGCAATCTAAGCACTGATGAGTTCCATAAGCTTGAGCAGTATCCTAGTATGGATTTTCAAACCGTTTTATATGCAATCTCTTTTGAAGGCATACAGTAAAACTGCACTTTCCCAGTAGCCTCTTAATGAATCGAAGTCTGACGTTTCCTTTCTGTATAACTGAGCCTGTAAGGTTTCCTGAAGAGCACAACTTTGCATTAAAAAAATTTTTTTTTTAACTTATGTGCAATTTGCCAGTCTCTTCACTAGACTGATATTATATACGATGCGATATTGCAGTGCCTTTGCTGTTCACGAGTGCGGTGCAATATTCGATCGTACATGCATGCATGCCGACGCAGGGCAAGCGCCTTTCAATTAAAATGTCTCCCTTGTACGGGAATGTACGTAATGGATGCACAAGTGCAGGTTGTAGACGCTTGCGTGACCACATACGGAAATTTTGGTCTGCCCGTGAAGTGTGTTCGGATAGTCTAACGGCAAAGCGACCTGTCGCGATGAGCTGGAAAATCGGGTTCGAGTCCCGGTCCGGCACTTATTTTCATTGTCGTCATTCCGTTATACAGCTGACGGTCGCCCATATTCGCAACAGCGAATACATGTCACATAGGCTGATATTATGTCGAGATCTAACTGGATATTACAGTAATTCTCACCGGAGAGAATTTTCTCATAGGTAACAGCATCACCAGCAAGAACACTAGGATTTCAAATAATACTATTTGAAAGTTTGCTTGTTGCGCAATGTGTCGCTGATACGCACCCGCAATAACTTCATTCTTCACAAATAATCACAAATCGGCAACCCCAGAACCAGCTTCTGTATCTAATGTCAATCGATGCGACCGTACAGCCTTACCACTCCGCCAAGACTCACTTCCACAACTTCACTGATACCTCAACGACGGTATCGTTGACGATGGCGTCCAGTAAAATGGTGAACAAAAAGGCTTCAGTGTAATTGTTTTTAGTGGTTTTTTTGAGGGGGGGTGGGGGGTACTGAACACCAATCTGAAGTTTGCCTCGGGCATGGATGTGTGTGATGTCCTTACGTTAGTTAAGTTTAAGTAGTTCTGCGTTCTGCTGACCTCAGTTGATAAGTGTCATAGTGCTCGGAGCCATTTGAAGCATTTGAATCTGAAGTTGTTCAACAAATATTTTCCCCGAAATATGAGAAATCATCAAAAATCCACTAAAAATAATATCTTTTAGTGGTTATTTACTTATAATTTTCATAGCAAGCTATTTACGCAAAAAGGGGAGGAAATTACCAACAATTTCTGTCTGTAACATCGTTTTGTGCGTTGTATGGTTTCCACTCAAAAGTTTGTTGAAATATCGGGAGATTCATAAATTTTTGGAAAACAGCAAAAAAAAAAAAATGCAATTTTCCCTTGAAGTGAACTATTTCATCTGCAGTTCCTTGGCTTTCAACTTGTTATCTGCCAGACCATAAAAAAATGGCTTTGAGCACAATGGGACGTAACATGTGAGGTCATCAGGCCCTAGACTGAGAACTACTTAAACCTAACTAACCTAAGTACATCACACACATCCATGCCCGAGGCAGGATTCGAAACTGCGACCGTAGCAGCAGCGCGGATCCGGACTCAAGCGCCTAGAACCACTCGGCTACAACGGCCAGCGTCAGACCATAGAAGAAGCCCTCCTTTGTGTCCATTTGTGACCTCGAACTTCCCTTTACTAAACCACAGAGGGAAAGGGGGAGTGCGGGTCATCATGCCTAAATGTCTAGTGGTCCTCAGTACCCCAATTTGTTTACATTCACTGCCGCGGTCGTGTCATTTTTCTCTCTCTGCAACAGCGTGATGTTCATTTCGTTTCTGAGTGTTATCGTCACACTGTGCAGTGATATGTGTTTTATTTGTCAAAAAGATTTGAGTTAGGGTGCACTAAAAGTAGTCGCGGAAAAAGGAATAGAAACTTAACATGGTGCTAGTAAAGTCAAGAAATAGGAAGGGACCGAGCGAGGTGGCGCAGTGGTTAGCACACTGGACTCGCATTCGGGAGGACGACGGTTCAATCCCGTCTCCGGCCATCCTGATTTAGGTTTTCCGTGATTTCCCTAAAATCGTTTCAGGCAAATGCCGGGATGGTTCCTTTGAAAGGGCACGGCCGATTTCCTTCCCAATCCTTCTCTAACCCGAGCTTGCGCTCCGTCTCTAATGACCTCGTTGTCGACGGGACGTTAAACACTAACCACCACCACCAAATAGGAAGGGAGATGTTTTGGAGGAAAAATCGTATATTAGCGTACGTGTTTCATGTCAGAAAAGTTACATAAATGAGATAATTACAGCTGTTCACGTGAAAAAAGAAGCTGAACCAAGCACATTTTCAGGAAAGGTATTCCTGAGGATTACGCAAGGTCACAACAACGACTGCTTCCCCATAAATGTACTTTTGGTGAATCTCGTGACGAAAATGCAGATGAAAGACACGCTTGTTGAACAGCCTCAGCCATGTAGAGATGATTTCGGTGCTGCAGTTATCAACAGAATCCTCCCGACAACAGATGCATGGTGGCTGCTGATTTTCAGTACCATGATAAGTTTTAAAATAACTGTACATTACTAGGTCCAAGGTCGATGACAAGAAATGGCTGAAGAGGTAGAGGGGGGGGATATGAGTAACATTTTCACTTTTATGGAAAACAATTACGAGGAATTTCAGTTGCCATTCGACCAGGTAATGACTCAGATAGGGGGCTACTACAGACCTCAAATAAAAACCGTAACCCATCATTTTATGGAGAGATATCGGAAATAAGCTATCACATCAAAGATCGAACAGAATGCAATCGCATATTTCAAAAATTCTGGTCATAAGATTTTGACAGATGCGTAGTAAATTGAATAATGTTCAACAGAACGGAAAGAACGCCTTCAATTAGTTGAGACAGCGGCGTAATTCCTGAAGAGATGCGATCAGTACCGTATGCCATGGGTGACTATCCCCCTCCAGATTCTATCTGGACGAAAATGAAAGCCTTGTTCCGGAGGTTCTCGAAGTTTTCTTAGGAAGACCGATACTCGAGAAGAAGCGAGGGAACACTGACAAGCGGGGAAAAGTTTTAGCCGTTTCACCCAGAGTTATTAGCGCTGTCAAGCCAACTTCTTTCCTCCCCCCCCCCCCTCCCCACCTTACAAATCAACCGTTTCAGTACGTGCTTGACCTGCGAGAACAGCTGCGATAACATCCCCGTCGCAGAAACTGAAGAAGCAGGGGACTCACCCGGAGTTACCTGCATTACCTGAAGGCAACTGTGCATAAATAATTCTGTCTCAGCTTCATTCCTTCACTCGCTACTTATTTGTGTGTTCAAAATATGTTTCTTAATAGGTATTCCATCAGTGGTCAAGTATTTGAAATTAGTCACTTGTTATTTGTTTTAGGTGTATAAGAACTGGAAGGCTGTCCTGAAAAAATTGTGGAAACTGTGTCTGGGCGTCATATTATTACTGAAGTACATATAAATTGCACATAAATAGACCTCTTTTATTAGTATTTAAGAGTAATTTTTTCCTACACGAAATTAATAAAGATATGTTAATCCTTTTTTGCTATTTTCAAAAAAGTTATTACAGATTTGTTCGAGATTTCGACACTTTTTTGCGTGCAAACCATACGACGTACAATAAACGTTACAGACATAAACTGTAGGTAGGTCTCTCCCCTTTATTTTACGTATTTTGCGTAAATTATCTTGCTTTGCAAGTTACAAACCGAAAACCACTAAAAACAACTTTTTTATGATTTCTCTTATGTGCGGGGTGAAATTTTGTTCGACGGCTCCAGATTCGCTTTCAGCACAAAAAGCGAAATAAACCACTAAAAACAATTAAACCATAACTTTCCACTTCGAACTATCGTTTGACTGGACTAATTCTTTAAATCAAAAGCAGTGCACATCAAAAACACTTGCAGCCCTCTAGAAAACGTGGCAGCATATTGTCGCACAGCCTTTAACCTTGCAAGTCTACGGAACAAGCTTCCACCAAACGTAAACGGATGTCACATAACTGGACTCGACGGCGAGGTGTCTGGGGATAAGCCTCTACAACCGACCAACCTGGAAGCAGCGTGCAGACGAAGTCTGCAAGAAGACAGTAGCCACCCTTTGAGTTCACTCCACCTGCTGGTTAACGTGCGATCAGTAAGTTCTATCCCTGTGGAACATGCAAAGTAGGCCTATAGGCACTTCCTGCGACCAGTTATAGATTACACCAGGCCCCGGGGAGCGAAAGTCTCAGACGGATTTACCACATACGTACGAAGTTCTCCACCCGATACCTACCTAAAGCAGCAGACGCTGAACACGTGTTCCATCGATTCTCGGAATACAGCGTGAGATTCTACGACAAGGCGCGAACTCGCATAACTAATTCGCCGCATTCTGCAGCGCAACGGAAGTGCAGACCGCCTAATAAGCAGGTATCTCTAGTTGATAGGCAGTAACTCCTAAGACGACGACGATTCCGTCTCATCAGGGATGTCACGAACAAGCGGGAGCTACTGGTCCTGGCACTGAGAAGACTGTCCCGGAATTTATTTGCAAGTAGCTGGAGGACTGGAAGTTATCAATCTTCATTTGGTCCTTTATGGTTGGAGCACATGATAGGAGGTTGTCAGCTGCTGGCGAATTTATGCTATCCCCATCGCTCTACGAACTTCTCGGTGTGTGTGTGTGTGTGTGTGTGTGTGTGTGTGTGTGTGTACAGTGTGTATTATGTGAAAGTCTGCTGCGCGGTCAGCTCTATAATACGGAAGTGACTGCAGCGAGTTAGCTCTGTATTCTCTGTAACAAGCAACTCTTACGCCGTGCGATATGAATATGAGCTTGAGAGATTTTATTCGCATTACTTCTGCTTGAGATTATGTACAGACTCGAAGAGATTCTATAACGTTAATTTAGTTAAGCTGCATTGTTGGACGCCATCAAAGGAGAAGTTGTAGCTTATCAAAGTACGTCCGATGTGGAACGCCGGCCGGAGTGACCGAGCGGTTCTAGGCGCTACAGTCTGGAACCGCGCGACCGCTACGGTCGCAGGTTCGAGTCCTGCCTGGGGCATAGATGTGTGTGATGTCCTTAGGTTAGTTAGGTTTAAGTAGTTCTAAGTTCTAGGGGATGATGACCACAGCAGTTGAGTCACGTAGTGCTCAGAGCCATTTTAACCGATGTGGAACGAGAATCTACTCCCTGCGTTAAATGGCATTAAAGTTGTGATCTGTGAAAATTACAGAAATATGCAATCATCCATATTAATAAGGTATGTTCAATGAATTCCTCGATAATTATAAGCCGGCCCGGTGTGGCCGTGCGGTTAAAGGCGCTTCAGTCTGGAACCGCGTGACCGCTGCGGTCGCAGGTTCGAATCCTGCCTCGGGCATGGATGTGTGTGATGTCCTTAGGTTAGTTAGGTTTAATTAGTTCTACGTTCTAGGCGACTGGTGACCTCAGAAGTTAAGTCGCATAGTGCTCAGAGCCATTTGAACCATTTTTTTGATAATTATAAAGTCCTATTTCATCCACTAGGAACTTCCTCTACTTAAGATAGGGGGATGTGTGGAGGCTGACGGGTTGTTTGAATCCTGGAACGCGATCATTGCGATTTACGTAAACTTTTAAGAAACGGAAATTTATGTCAATGTACATAGCTACAATATCCGATCATCCTCTACGCTGAGATTTCTCATAGCACATTAGCCGAACTCTCTGATTCTTAGATCAGACGCAGCATTTCACTGCAGAGACAGTCATTCACCGATAAATGATTTCAGTAAAACTTTTCAGGTTTCTTTAGTACATCTATTATGCTCTATTGGTATTTGTTGGACTGCAAGAGCTCATGTTGTTCAAATGTGCTTGATCTTTAAGACAAAGATTCCACACTTGGTGGACGATGAAGACACTAAAATTATTTTCTGCAAAAGGAGAAATCTAGTCACAGTTAAACATTATTAATTTAATTTAATCTGCTTCACGTCTGACAGACTATAAACTTAATTCACAACTACACCAGCAACCTTTATAGACATGCCACTAATTTTCTAACTTGTCTGTTGTCATTTAATTAAATGGATATTGTTAGACATTCGGGTCAGGTACAGCATAATTTCAGCGCACAAGCAGTTTTCCTTCCAGCTGTATTTTTTTATTATTATATTCATTTCATAGCGCTCTCGATTTTGAGATCATAAGACGTTATCTTCAGGCAGCATGTAATAACCAACTTTAGCAATAACGGGATACATTTACTCGTCTTTCATGGAACCTTATGACTAGCAGAACCCGATGAATGTTATCATACGGCTCGAGTAAATATATTTTCCGCAACTTCGTTACACCATACATCTCTAGCATGTGCCTGAAGATGGCATAATGATCCTGAAATCGATAGCCGTTCCAGCAACGTCTCAGCCTATCCATCTCAGAGAAGGCTCCCTGTGAGTGCTGCGTGGCGGGTGTGACCGAGGAGTCTCAGCAAGCAGTCTGCCTGGAAGTGGACAGACTGTCTGCTGGAGTGGGTCGGCGAGAAATCAGTCTGTGTACTCCAGCCACCGAGTTGCGAACGTCCAGTAACGAGGGCAGGCTGTTTGTTTCCCTTTGTCGCTGCTGGGTGGAATAGGGCGCCCTGCCTGTCAAGTTCTCATACGGATGGATGCAAAAGTGGCAGAATCATGCTAATGTGGTTCTCAAAACAGGTCAGAAATGAGCTCCGTGTCACTTCAAACTTGACAGTTATTCCCGTGCTGAGCCTGTTGCCGGATACAAGTGGACTCGACTCGTTCAGAAACGAGAGCAAGAGTTTGCAAGTACAACCGCGGACTCAAGGCGTTCCCGCTCGACACACAACTGTTTTGAAAGAAATTTCCGCCATTAAACTTCAAATTACTATTCATTTATGTCACGTAATCACGATTTCAGCTTTACAGCTTTTCTCAAGTGCAAGTTGAAGTGTCAGAAATCATCCGACTTGCCTAAATGACAGAAGCAACGCATGTATATTCTCTAGGCGGAGACGGAATAAGCAACAAGACAATCATTTTATTTGCAGTGGACGAAATTTGTATATTTTTCGCCTGAAGCGTGGAGTATAGCGTGAAACTTATTCCAGATATCAATCCTTTAATGGAACACATTCTCACAAAATACAGCTTCGTTAACGGTCATCTGAATCCGATGATCGGTCATTTCGCCTTGTCAATCCTACTTCACAGCAGCAAGATCGTATACTCGTCTTGCGTACAAACAATAATAAGTCACGACTAGCCTTACACTCTGCTTGCTTCAGTATAGACATCGAGTCGACGAGTACGAAGCGACCGCAAATCGATAGTTCCGGAACTACAGCGGCAGCAAAGGAATCTCATTAGCACTGGCGTAAGAGTGGCGCCTTGATGTGTGAAGTATGCAACCCGCAACGTTGGATTCGCTCCGTTCCTGATCTTAACTGTGCTTGCAACAGGATAAATAGCCGCCAAAGCCAGTGATCGACAGAGTAAGTGTTGTCTGTCTGCCATGCTTCACCATGCGTTCTCTTCTGCCACAGGCTGTTTAGCCTGTTTTCCTCTTTACTGCTGTGCGGTGGTACAGCAGTGTGACAGTACGCCAAGTGTGGTTCATCAGTGTTTGAGCGGCGTTGTTTGACAGACATTGTCGTTGATCGGTGTATGAGCGACGTTATTTCAAGCTGTCGTGGTTTATAATGGCGTAGTTCCTTTTCGTTGTGTCTCTTCCGTTATGTTGTGTAATTGATTGGGCCGATTTAATGTTGCCTCCTAATAAAAATTCGCGTTTTCTTAAATTATACCTATTTGTCTCCAGTGAGGAGCTTGTTTTGGAGGTCAAGATTCTTCCTCGTCCATCCCCTGTTTAAAATTAGTATTAAGTTTGGCTTTTCTTTTTTTACCACATATGTTGTAACTGTATTTCTTTCAAGTAATGTGAACGAACATGATATTTTATTGGAAGTTTACTTAGGAAAGTTGGCACCATGTGATTGCTTTTCAATATTTACTGTGCTAGTAACGTCGAGATTGTATAACAGATAGTGCAATACATGTGAGAGCTGTTGATGTAAGGTTGCCACCATTTAACTGTGTTAATATTTAGTGCACTATATGCGCTAAGGCTACATAAGAGTCCAGTACATGTGAAGCCAATTGATACGTTTGTTCAAATAAGTTACGGGAATGTAGCCCCATGACGTAGTGGACAACCGCCAATATTTCGACCGGTGACCACCCTATAATTTTCAAGGTATAACTGCAGAAAGTAAGCGCTGTGCAATGATTCTGCTATTGTCGAAAACGTCTCTCGGCTGTATTTGCGGAAGTTATTTGAACACTGTGTACGCCGGGGTGGTGGGTAGTGTTTAACGTCTCGTCGACAACGAGGTCATTACAGACGGAGCGGAAGCTCGGGTTAGAGAAGGATTGGGAAGGAAATCGGCCGTGCCCTTTCAAAGGAACCATCCCGGAATTTGCCTGAAACGATTTAGGGAAATCACGGAAAACCTAAATCAGGATGGTCGGAGACGGGATTGAACCGACGTCCTCCCGAATGCGAGTCCAGTGTGCTAACCACTGCGCCACCTCGCTCGGCGTACGCCGGGGTCTCACGACATGTTTGTCATCTGCGTCTATAGAGTTGTGTGTCGAAGAGTGGTTTTAAAAGAAATCGAAAACTCTTAAACGTCTTTGTTGATCCGTAAGGAGAAATACTTGTAGAGAACTGGAAAACAGTAAGATGATTAATGTTTTACTGTGGCATAAAAGCTTATTTCGGCTCTGTTGCCTTCATCAGTATGTACTGACTTTGTAGATGGACATACGTCAACTTTGAGCAAACCATTATTGCTGTCTGTAATTGATGATTGCAATATTATTTTTTCAGCAACCTTTTAGAGCTGTTGCTTCTCTGAGTAAACAACTAGCTGTCGACCTTGAATTTTTGCAACTGTCAGATATTAAAAAACGTATTACCATATACGTGCAGCAGAAAATTACGCAATAGCTTTAAAACGTTGCGGACAGCAATAATGATTTACTGAAAGTTAACGTAAGATCTACAACGACAGGACATGTTCTGATAAAGGCAATAAAGCCGAAATAAGCTTATATGCCAAAGTAAAATATGAAGCACCATACTGTTTTCCAGTTCTCTACATAATGTCCTTCTGTTACATTATACATGCTGCAGGTCCCACAATAAAGATTTGTTTTCCCTACTGCAAATGGGATGAAATGCAGATGGCTATTAAACTGTGTTGTGTTCAGTAATTGTGGAACTGCGCTTACAAAGAAGTGTAATATGCTGACTGTGTGTTCATCAATAAATGACGACTACACACGCTCCACGCTCCCTACTGCACAGCGAACAGGACAATAAAGAATGCAGCTGTAACGAAAATTGTTTGTACATTGAGATTAGGAATCTGCATTTCTAAGGCTGTGGTAGCGTTCTCTTTCCCACTGCAGCTATTTTATTTATTCTTAATACTTCTGATTACGTAGCCCGAGAGAAGGGCGGCCTGTTTGAGATCTGAACCATTTCAGAGCACAGTTCTTTTCAGCCGTTACCAGACGGGGTAGTAGTAAGTCAGAGGAGATTCCAATTACTAGAGTGTTGCTAATACGAACCTCGATAAATCGAACTAGCTGCCAAGTTCATTCGAAACAAAAGGACTGCGGTAAATCAGAGAAACCCTGTGTGTTTCGGCAGACTCGATAAATAGAAGCAATTGTCGCGACTGACCATCCCGCAAACACACTATAATTCGAAGTCCGCAGCTAAGTGACACTCGGTAATTCGAATCGTTCAGTCGGCTGTTCACATCATTATTCCCTCTTTCATCTGTTTGCAATACCTCTTTGTTTTCTCAAACGTGAATAACTTACTAAAGTACATGACTCAGTTGTAAAAATTACTTCAGCGAAGTACAAGCGTTTAACTCTCGCACAGAAGAAGCAGTTATGGAGGCCGTAGAATGGTGGGGGAGTGGAAAACAAAGATGATGCAGCAAAAACTTTCGGGATTCCGTCATCCATGTTGTCGACAAACTTGCATCAGAAAGACTGGATTGGCGGAAACCTATCATACGGAGAGAGGAAGCGGGCCCGGCAAGCTGACTTCCTGCGCCTTGAAGAGTGTCTACCGAAATGGCTTACTCGGCGCACAGGACAAAACATACCTATCGAAGGTCAGATGCTTAAAAAAAGGCAAAGTACTCAACGGTTCGCTGCTACTCAGGAGTGGCTGTATAAATTTAAATAAACGCACATAACATCATTTTAAGGCGATCAGTGGAGAAAATAGTAGCGTTGATTAAAGTTTGTTCAGCACGGAAAAATGAATGAAACTAAAGTTTTCTTATGTGTCCTTGGAATCAGTACATTACATTCGTTTGAAGTGTTAAAATAAATAAAAACTAATTAGGTGTTAAAACAGACCTCCTTTTAATTTGAGTTTTAATTCTTACTCTCTGCTTTCTTTTGTAAAAAGATACGACTGTTACTGAAACTACAGTACTATTTCGTAACTTTTATTTCGACTTTTTCCTGATTCCACGTAGACCAGTCAAACTTTCATTAAATCGAAATCTCTATTATTCGGAAGTTTTGTTAGCTCCCTTGAACTTGAAATTATCGAGAGTCGACTGTACGTGGGGGAATGGGCTTTCTAGATCGGGTATTTACCTTACAACCAAGGAAGACCTCCAAAAACCTTGATCGGTACCTGGGGATTGGATCTATTTTTAATTTATTTCTGGTACAATATGTTCCAGACAAATACACAAAGGCTTAGAGTGTGTTCGAGTATTTTTCTATGGCTGTAAGAACCGCTAAAACAGGCGAGGGATTAGAACGGCTCATGTTGCTGATGCATGTAAGCGATGTGGTTTGCTTAAGGTGGCCTACTTAAGTAGTGTCCAATCCCCAATCTCACCCCTCCCCCCCCCCCCCCCAAACCAAGTGATAAACGTTACATGTTCCCTATCATTGTGCTAGGAGAAGAGCACGAACGTGTTATACTATATATTATAATATAATAATGTTAAAAACCTAAAGACCGGCCTTCTGAGCTAGAAATAAATTGTGCATATTGCTAAAAGACCACGACTCGTGACTCAAGACATGCTCCAGCATGAACCGCAACGGATACAATTAAGTTACGGTAATTGTTCCAAAAAGTTAATTTTTCATGTTACTGAAGAATGGTAGTTCTTTCGTTGGCTGTGAACACCATATGCACATTGACTGAAAATCGGTAACTTGATTCTCTTTACTGTATTTATTTTTTGAATATGACGTTCCAGGTTCGAAACATCTAGTTTCAAGTGCAGCTGTGCAAATCGTCACCGCCTGTCGCAGCGTCCGATGTGAGCCGGCCATATGTTTATGACGTCCAGGCTGTAAAGAAAAGCTTGAAAGTGGCATCGTGCCCCAGACCTCGCTTTGGCGGCAATTATTTATGGACTTCAACAGGGGCACTCGAAAATGAAATTTTACATCTCGGAAACCGTTGTGCTATAAAAACATATGTAGACAGTTTATCCATTTCGGGAATCGAGGATACTGACGAATTTTGCCTGTTATGTACGTTGATATTGGCAAGAATACCTAGACTTTCGAGAATTTTTTACTTTCAAGTTTTAAGTCAGAAATACTTTTTTCGTGTGATGTAATTACCAACATTGTGAAACCTTTCCTCTTGCCAAATTTCATGATTCTATATCAAGGGGGAGAACCCAACATATTTTGATGAGTGTTTGCCAATATCAGTGACATAAATCGCCGTAATTTTGATTGCACTGACTTAGAAGCTTCACTTTTTCACGTCGCCAAGGGATCATAAACGTTATTATGTAACACAAACTTCAACTTGTCATGTCTATCCGTTACAGAGAAAAAGAGGTTCTGAACAGTTGGACAGACAGACGGACGGACAACAAAGTGATCTAATAACGGTTACGCTTTTACCAACGGAGATACGGAGCCACGAAAGGGAGTAAATGAAGCAGCTGTTACAAGGGAAGTTAGGGTTCTCCACATTCAAGCAAGATTTTGTACCTCTGGGGCGCAGCACCCTATCTTAAACATGTCAGGAAAAATTACGTGAAAATCTGTAGTAGAGGAGAAAGGTAAGAATAATTTCCCGAAACGTCTTTCAACTTGATACGAAGTCATTGTCTTTAACGGTGAATTGAACTAAAATAAAGTTCTCGGGTTTCCGGCTCGATGAGTTCGTTGAAATGGCGCGGCGTTTCAATAAAGTGTCTTATCATTTTCAAGCGAAGTGTCGAAACGACGTCTGGATCCTTTCAACACTTCGCCAGAAGATGATAAGGAGGAGAATCATTTCGACGAACGCAAGTTAAAGGAAACCTGAAAACTTAATATTAGTTCTTTTACCGTCCTTAAGAATTAACTTCTTGTAATATGGGTCCGCAGCGTGTACGAACTGTTTAAAGGACGTCATTTTTCCGCTTATAGATGTAGAAGATATTTTCATTTTTCTTTTTCTGCTGCCATAGGCAGAAATTGATGTTGTCTAAAAAATTCTTATAGAACGTGAAGGCAGTGAGATTACTCTTGGTACACAATCAGGCCCACCAGTTTAACGTTCGGAAACTCTTTTGAGGTCCCCAGCATTAGGTGTCGGTGGTTTTAGAAAATCACAGCTATCGTAGTTGTAACAGGAAGACACCACCGTGATTCTCAGATACTTAAATATAGACATGAATTGATGTTATTAAGTGAGAAATCTGAGTATTTCCAGTTAATACGTTATGGAGTGTTACGAGTGAAGGTGTTTCTTTTTATGAAACAATGACACCTTCTACCTACTTCATGTGAAAGAATGTTCGCCATTGGGTTGCTGACACGGTCTACAGTTGCTAGATGACACGAAGCGTCAAAGGTCAAGATCGGCGGTGTTGTGTTTTACTAGCGAGATCTGTAACATGTGGAACCGTGCTAATGTGATTTAGAATTTACTTTGTCGAAAATCTGACTATGCAACGCCGTTTCTGTGCGACAACGGAGGAGAAGGTCGAGGACCCGCGGTCTCGTACCTAGGCAGCAATGACTGATCACAGGCGTAGAGGCCGCAGCGGGTGGAAGAGGCGACGCCCATGCGGCGGCGGCGTCGTCTGCGTTGCGGGACGCCTGTCGCACGCCGCACACGACCGGCGAGAAAACACTCCTCTACATTCCCGCCATCTAACGCGCTCACTGTCGCATTTTCTTCTCTTCCAGGTTGTGCAGGCAGCGGTCCAAAAACCGCGCCGGGACACCTATGTCGGTACGCGCGCGGTCAGAACCGAGACGCGACGGGGATGTTTCGGAGTACTGTACGAGCGGCGGCCGACGTCAACTGCCGCGAAACTCACGCCTCATAACTGACCATATAGCGAGTGCGTCACGTTGCTCGCGGCGGCAGAACGGCGACTGACCGGCTCACCGGTTACCACAGCCGAAGCCAGCGCGCTCGCCCGAGCGCTGACGAAGTCAGCCGAAGAGAGCCGAGCGGGCGGCCGAGCACTGGCAACCGAAGCCGCCGCCAGCCAGCCAGCAACAGGGCGCCCGAGGTGGCTTGTCGCTAGCGGTGAGGTCCGCAGGACGTGACTAACATCTCTGCACACCTTACATCAGAAATAGCATTCAGCACAGAACAACTTTGTACGGATTAGGCTTATCCACTGATGATGATTTAAAACCTGTGACTGTTTGTTCAATACAAATACCGAAAACTGGAACCAGTCAATTTTTTAAAAACATATTTATTTATTCCATGAACTGGTTCTCGAAACTTTTCAGGCTCATCTTCAGATGATGTACAGAGCACTTGCCCTCGAAAGGCAAAGGTCCCGAGTTCGAGTTTCGGTACGGCACACAGTTTTAATCTGCCAGGAAGTTTTATATCAGCGCACACTCCGCTGCAGGATGTTACACAGTTTTTTCAAAGCTTAATGTTGGGTGCTGGCTCTATGACAAGAAGGTGCAACAGGCTTTAGTGCATCGCTGTGAGTATTGTTAATATGCCGATTTGGATCCAAAATTTAACTTAATACCTGCTACGACTGTATGGGCAGCTTTGTTGTTAATATCCACCTGTCTGCTTTCACTGTGATGGATAGTTGGTAACACACCCTTTTTTTACAGAATGTGAATATGTTAACATCGTGGTAACGAAACTTTGCCGGCATCGAGTATGTGCTGCGCAATTGTTGTTTGTTACAAAGATGTTCACAAGAAGATATAACACGGAGATATAACGTAGACCTACTTTGCTTGGAGATATTAATTGTTTTTGTTTGCATCTATTAAAGTCGATGCATGGGCAAATACTTTAATCAAAACTTGCGTTAACATGTACGCCCAAAATCACATAAATAAATAAATAAATTACTACAATAACAGACTGCAACTGATGTATTGTCTTATTTCTGTTCTTATGTTAACATCGATACACTCCGTCTTAACAACCTGAATTATCCAGCTTCGCCACATATCTTCTCCAACACAATCATTATGCCAACGTATAGAACAGAAGCTCGACATACTTCGTCTTGCCAACAAAGGCATGACACTTTACCTTCATGAAGAACTCGAAATCTTTATCAATGCAAATACAGCACCCGACTACCTACTCAATGATCAGAGTGAAGTGAGAAATAAATTTTCGCTTCAGAATTTCAAAGACTAACTAGTTCAAAACATGTAATCAGTCAACCAACCACTGTCCCTCACCCCCCCCCCCCTTCCCAAACCCCCTCGCAATGCCCCCTCCCCCTATCCCTCTCTTTACACTGTAGTTATATTGATGTCAATGTAAATCTGCTATCACAAAATAAATCCTCTAGTATATGTCTAAATGTCCAAGCCCTCCAAAAAATGGCTCTGAGCACTATGGGACTGCTGAGGTCAACAGTCCCCTAGAACTTAGAACTGCTTAAACCTAACTAACGTAAGGATAACACACACATCCATGCCCGAGGCAGGATTCGAACCTGCGGCCGTAGCGGTCGCGCGGCTCCAGTCTGTAGCGCCTAGAACCGCTCGGCCACTCCGGCCGGCTCCAAGCCCTCTACTGTTAAAATAAATCAGTAGTGTTATACATATTACCCTTAGGGCAAATAAATGAAATCTGTCTTTACTAATATTCCAGGTCATATTAATGAACGAACAGAAATAAGTCAGCAGTTCAGATTAAGTTTTGTTCCAGTTGTTTTTTAAACATTAAGTTCATACAAACTGCTGCAATTCATTGTAAATACCACTACTTCAAATTTTTTTATTCCTGGGCGTTCATGTTAATGCCAGTTTTGATTAAAGCATCTGCCCCCACATCGACTTCAATACAAGCAAACAAAAACATCTCTGATCAAATTCAGCCTATGTTATATATTCGTACGAAGATCTTTGGCCGGCCGGAATGGCCGAGCGGTTCTAGGCGCTACAGTCTGGAACCGCGCGACCGCTACGATCGCAGGTTCGAATCCTGCCTCGGGAATGGATGTCTGTGAAGTCCTTAGATTAGTTAAGTTTAAGTAATTCTAAGTTCTAGGAGACTGATGACCTCAGAAGTTAAGTCCCATAGTGCTCAGAGCCATTTTTGAACCATCTTCCGACAAGAAACAACAGAATCATCCATTACTTCACATTTTGATGCTTTATTGCTACGCCTCAAAAATGAGATCGACAGGAAGTGCAAAATGGCTAGGCAGGGACAAAAAAATGGTTCAAATGGCTCTGAGCACTATGGGACTTAACATCTGTGGTCATCAGTCCCCTAGAGCTTAGAACTACTTAAACCTAACTAACCTAAGGACATCACACACACTCATGCCCGAAGCAGGATTCGAACCCGCGACCGTAGCAGTCGCGCAGTTCCGGACTGCGCGCCTAGAACCGCTAGACCACCGCGGCCGGCAGGCAGGGACAGCTAGAGGACAAATAAAAGAATGTAGAGGGATATATCACTAGGGGTAAGATAGATACTGCTTACAGAAAAATTAAAGAGACCTTTTGAGAAAAGAGAACCACTTGTATGAATATCAAGAGCTCAGATGGAAACCCAGTTCTAACCGAAGAATGGAAAGCAGAAAGGTGGAAGGAGTATATAGAGGGTCTATACAAGGGCGATATACTTGAGGACAATATTATGGAAATGGAAGAGGATGTAGATGAAGATGAAATGGGAGATACGATACTGCGTGAAGAGTTTGACAGAGCACTGAAAGACCGGAGTCGAAACAAGGCCCCCGGAGTAGACAACATTCCATTGGAACTACTGGCGGCCTTGGGAGAGCCAGTCCTGACAAAACTCTTCCATCTGGTGAGCAAGATGTATGAGACAGGCGAAATACCCTCAGACTTCAAGAAGAATATAATAATTCCAATCCCAAAGAAAGCAGGTTTTGACAGATGTGAAAATTACCGAACTATCAGTTTAATAAGTCACGGCTGCAAAATACTAACACGAATTCTTTACAGACGAATGGAAAAACTGGAAGAAGCCGACCTCGGGGAAGATCAGTTTGGATTCCGTGGAAATGCTGGAACACGAGAGGCAATACTGACCCTACGACTTATCTTAGAAGATAGATTAAGTAAAGGCAAACCTACGTTTCTAGCATTTGTAGACTTAGAGAAAGCTTTTGACAATGTTGACTGGAATACTCTCTTTCAAATTCTGAAGGTGTCAGGGGTAAAATACAGGGAGCGAAAGGCTATTTATATTATGTAAATAAATAAAACAACTGATGATGGTCGAAGTAGAGAGGATATAAAATGTAGACTGGCGATGGCAAGCAAAGCATTTATGAAGAAGAGAAATTTGTTAATATCGAGTATAGATTTAAGTATCAGGAAGTCGTTTCTGAAAGTATTTGTATGGAGTGTAGCCGTGTATGGAGGTGAAACATGGTCGATAAATAGTTTAAACAAGAAGAAATGCCGGCCGGTGTGGCCAAGCGGTTAAAGGCGCTACAGTCTGGAACCGCGTGACCGCTACGGTCGCAGGTTCGAATCCTGCCTCGGGCATGGATGTGTGTGATGTCCTTAGGTTAGTTAGGTTTAAGTGTAGTTCTAAGTTCTAGGGGACTGATGACCTTAGAAGTTAAGTCCCATAGTGCTCAGAGCCATTTGAACCATTTAGAGCCAAGAAGAAATAGAAGCTTTCGAAATGTGGTGCTACAGAAGAATGCTGAAGATTACATGGGTAGACCACATAACTAATGAGGAGGAATTGAATCGAATTGTGGAGACGTTTGTGGCACAACTTGACTAGAAGAGGGAATCGGTTGGTAGGAGATGTTCTGAGGTATCAAGAGATCACCAATTTAGTTTTGGAGGGCAGCATGGAGGGTAAAAATCGTAGAAGCAGACCAAGGAATGAATACACTAAGTAGATTCAGAAGGATGTAGATTGCAGTAGGTATTGGAAGATGTAGAAGCTTGCACAGGATAGAGTAGCATGGAGAGCTGCATTAAACCAGTCTCTGGATTGAAGATCACACCAACAACATTGCTACGTGATCGATGTGGAACGAATACACACTGCTTTCTATTACGCAGGAAAGGTGAAAGAACAATGGGCCTCTTGCCTCTACTATTCAATAATATTTTAGCTTCTGATCGATAACAGAATTATTCATATAATCTAAAATCACACACATGTTACAAAATATTTTCAGTGCTATGAATTTCTGATTTTTTGATTTTAGTATATCATCTGTCAAGGTAAACGTAACGTGTTCTGCTGGAAATCACTTAAGAAATCAAAACTTGCCCCCATTCTATAATGGGTTTCTATAAAGTCTATTGTTCCTAACTAGAAACTTGAGAAAGTAATTTTTGAAATAATGAGATGGAGTGGTAATTCTTAACTTATGTTTTGTCTTCTTTTTTTGTGAAGTGGTTTCGCAACGGCATGGTTAAGTCTATCTGGGGAACTTCAATTGTGGGAACACCCTCTATATATGTAACTCACTATATTACAAAGTACAGCTGATCAATATCTGATTATTTTACTACTTATTTCATGGAGGCCACTTTTTCATGGAGACCACGTGAACATTTTTTTTAAAGAGAGTTGGCAACACTGAAACCTTGCACAGGATACGTGTGCTGCAAACCGTTTCATTATACCGCCTAAGAGAGACGGAGCATTTCGGACATGCTCACTTATTCATGCGGCTGCCACTGAATCGTATTACAGAGGACAGCCTGCCTCTGAAATAAATACCCCCACCTTCCGCTGAAAGCAAGGGCGCGCCTGCCTCAGGAGGGTCTCCATCTGCCTAAACGATTACCGATAATGCCGCCGAAATTCCGAGCAAGCAAAGGGCCGTCTGTCGGCGAGCAGGCTCGGGACGTTTCGCATACTGCAGCAGAATCTGTAATTTACTGTCTCCCAGCATTAATACGAAATAATCGCAGTCATTTTCCTTAAAATGATACGTCCGAACCGATGAAACTGCTTCATCCTACTCGTGATTAAATGTTATTTGCAATGAGAAGCAAGGAACTGCATTTACATAACGGAAGAAGACACCCTTCCGGTATCGGTAAACAGTTATTGATACAGATATGAATTTTCGACCTAGTAAAAGCACTTCACAACAGTCTTGCAACACGTTTGCAAGCTTCAGGAAAATTGTTATACCCTATAGGAAAAGGGTGGTAGTATATTCATGTACGAGGACGAATTGGGAATGTTATGGATTCAAGACCAAAAGAAAAGTGCACATAATAAGACAGGAATGTTGACCTTCCTCCCCATTCCTCAATGTGTACAGGGGAAGAACAATGAAGGGAACAAAAGATAGGATCAGAAGCGCAATTAAAATCAATTATAAGATTCGCTAATGACATATCTGTCCATATCGAGAACAGGATCATGTTTAGCGAGCACAGAGTATTCAGAGCAGTCATAAACCGTTTCAAAAGCTTGTAAATGTGTTCAGGGTAAGCTGTGATGAGAAATAAATGTTAAGAAAAAAATTGTATATGTTGCGTCGTTTCCGAGATAATTATCATTGAAGTTGGCCAGTCAGGTAGTTGCGCACAAATTAAAGCGGTTCCTGTAACGGAACAAGAGAGCAATGCAAAAATCGGGCAAGGGGCGGTAGTAAGGATCGAACCCGAGCCAAAGGCTGAGCAGTCTCGCGCGATATCGTCTACGCTACGAGAACAGCTGACACTAACTGCATCTGGCGGGCCACTTAAATTTGCGTGCGCAACGGCCTGAGTGCCTAACTTCAACGGTAATGAACTCGGAAATGGCGCAAAGTATCGATTTTTCTCCTTTATAGTTATAAGCGCAACATACCCGGAAACGCCGTTACAAGCTTCTCAGACCGTTTCTGACCACCCTGTACGCTGATTACAAGACAAAGGTAGAAGGTGCTGAAGTATAGTAGAGATGGCATCAGCGACAATTTTAATATCAGAATTGGGGGCCACATATTAAACGAAGTGAAGTAATTCCGCTACCTTGGGCAAATCAAGAAGTACCTAAGAAGCGGACTAGCATATGGAAACAAGGCATTTCTCACCGAAATAAATTTTAATGTGTGACTGAAATTTAAGAGAATGGACGATTGGACTACACCATCGTAGGGAAGGGGATCACGGAGTAGGGGAAAACCGGAGAAGAAATATATTGATGTATTTAAGACGGGCCTTACAGAAAGATGTTGGAAAATGACGAGGAGGTTCTCCACAGAAACGGGATGGAAAGGAATATACAGAACACACTTACAAGAGGAAGGGACAGGATGATCGGACATCTGCTAAGACACCAGGAAACAACTACCATCGCACAGCAGGAAGTCGTAGAGGGCAAAATCTGTAGAGAGAAGACGGAGGCTGGAATGGTCTTGGTAGTGTTGTTGTTGTTGTTGTTGTTGTTCCTCAATCTGAAACCGGATTTCATACAGCACTCGACGGTAATCCATCCCGTCTCTTTATCTCTGAGTAACTACCGAACCCAACATCCATTTGAAACTGCTTACCATATTTATGCCTAGGCCTTCTACTACAACTTTTATCCCTCACACTTCTCTGCATTAATATATTGATGTCTCGCGGTCTCAGGGTGTGTACTTATTTTGGTAAAGTTGCGCCATAACGTATTAATGTCCACAGTTCGACGGAGTGGTTCATTCGTTACCAGATTTTCTTTTGTAGAACCACATTTCAGAAGCTTCTATTCTTTTCTTGTCTGAACTGCAACCGCCCACATTTCATTTCGGTAAAAGACTACATTCCCCACAAAAACCTTCCTAACACTTAAATTTATATTCGATGTTTTTCAGATATGCTTTTCTTACTACTGGCAGCATGCAGTTTGTATGTGATAACGAAATGCATTTCTGAAAAAAAGTAATATATATAGAGGTAATCAGTAGACTTAATATATATAGGGGTAATCAGTAGACTGAAAGAAACCAAGACACTTTCACGGGATTTATAGACGTTCAACAATGCAAAATGGAGCAAGCCGTTCGAAATTCTGAGAAATACGGGGGAAGCTACAGGAAAAGACGGGTGATGTACAACATGTCCAAGAACCATCAGGGAACAATAGCACTGTAAGAACAAGAGCGAAATGCTCGGATTAAAAAGGGGGTTAGACAGGGACATAGTCCTTCGCCTCTACCGTCCAAACTATACATCGAGGAAGCAATGACGCAAAAAGAGAAGTTCAAGAGTAGTATTAAAATTCAGAGTGAAGGAGAATCAACGCTAAGATTTGCTGACGACATTTCTATCCTCAGTGGAAGTGAAGAAAAACTGCTGAATGGAATGAACAGTCTGATGGTTACAGGACATGGGTTGAGAGTAAATAACCGAAAATAACGAGAAGTAACAGAAACGAGAACAGCAAGAAATAATAGTCACGAAGTAAATGAAGTAAAAGAATTCTACTACCTAGGCAGCAAAATAACCAACGATGGATGGACCAAGAAGACTTCAAAAGCGGACTAGCACTGGCAAAAACGGCATCCTTAGCCAAGAGAAGTCTATTAGTATCATAAATAGCTCTGAGAAGATACGTTTTCAGCACAGAATTTTATGGTACTGGAACAAGGAATGAGAGAAATCTGGAGCCGAAGTGAAGCATTTGAGACATGGACACTACACAAGAATGTTGAAAGTCAGGTGGACTGCTAAGCTAAGAAACGAGAATGTGCTCCACAGAATCATCGAGGAAAGGAATATATGGAAAATATCGGCATGAAGAAGGGACAGAATGATAGGACATCTCTTAAGACATGAGTAAAATGTAAATGCCGTGTGGCTAGGGCCTCCCGTCGGGTAGACCGTTCACCTGGTGCAAATCTTACGAATTGACGCCACTTCGGCGACTTTCGAGTCGATGGGGATGAAATGATGATGATAAGGACAAAACACAACACCCAGTCCCGGAGCGGAGAAAATCGCCAACCCAGCCGGGAATCGAACCCGGGCCGTTAGGCATGACGTTCCGTCGCGCTGATCACTCAGCTACCAGGGGCGGACACGACATCAGTGAATAACTTCGATGGTAGAAAGGTGAGCTGTAGAGGGTAAAAAGATTAGAGGAAGACAGAGATCGGAATACATTCAGCAAATAATTGAGAGCGTAAGGTGCAAATGCTATAATAACAGTTAAGAATAAAGTACGATACGTTGCCCGTTTCAGAGTTAATTAGCATCGAAGATGGCCAGTCATGGTGCTGTGCGCGTAAATTCGAGCGGCCCCCCGGAGACGGTGTTGCCAAACGTCTACCTCGTTTGGTTTCCTGAAATCAAACAAGAGAGCGATGAAAAAATTGGACATGGGACGGTAGTAACGACCGAACACGAGCCAAATGCGGAACAGTCTCGTGCGCTATCATCTACGCTATGAGCACAACTGACACCAATTCTGCACCTGGCGGGCGGCTGTTCTCCACGTCTGATGTAAGACGAGAACAAATACAGCTGCATGTATTAAAATATATATATATATATATATATATATATATATATATATATATATATATATTGTGACCTAACTGCTGCAATGCTCGTAAAACTATGTTTCAACATCGGAAACTATGTGTATATGAATTGTCTAGGTTATGTAATTTGGTGTTCAGACAATATATAGCGTAGGCGTCCAATCGGGTATAGTGGCCATGACCTGACAGAACATGGACATATTTTAATATATTTAGCTTGTCGCAAGAAACGAAACTGATAATAAGACAAGAGTATTTCATAAGGTAAATATACTAAGGCATTAGTACATTAACAACGTCATGAAAAGCAGTGTTCTCTTTTACAGAACGACGGTTCAAACCCGCAACCGGCCCTCGTGATTTAGGTTTTCAGTGATTTTCCTAAATCGCTCTAGGCAAATGCCGGAATGATTGCTTTGAAGTGGAACAGCCGATTTCCTTCCCCATCCTTTCCTAATCCTATGTGACCGATGACCTCGCTGTTTGGTTCCTTCCTCCAAACCAACCAACCAACCTCCTATTACAGGAGTATGTAAGATGCCATCAAATTATTCAAGAAAATCACTGCATAAATCCGGGGATTCCGAACCTATGCAGCTGGTACCGAATGCTGTACGAAAAGAAAAGATAGATACCGTGTGCTGCTGTAGTTGCCAAACTATTCAGTCTCTCAAGAAACATACTAAACAGAAGAGTTTTTTTAAATAAACCCTGGTGACACTGAAGACAAGAAAATTCTTGGAAACTTCAGATGTGTTTTTAGCCAAGAGGAAGCAAGAGCAAGTACTCCTTAACCCTATTTTTTACACGGAAAGAAGATACTGTGGCATATCAGTAACTGATGTACGCCGCTTGGCACTTCAGTTTGCTGAGCGGACTTATCCGCTACACCCATTCAGCAAAGACAAAATAATCCCAAGCAAGGATTGGATGAAACAGTTTAGGAAGAGATTCCAAACCAGATTTCATTTGATCTGAGTCTTGTTTTTCCTTTTCTCTGGTCACTTCGCCCTAGACTTTCACTTAAGCTCACTTATCGACAGCAAGGACTAAAACAATACAATTATTTTATAGTTACAGGAAATAATACAGTTTATGCAGATGTGTTTCATATGCTAATCTATGACAGGATGTCGGAGAAAAACAATGTTTTCCTTAGGGTGGCCGCTTAACCTAACTTTTCCCTATATATGCCAGTCTTGCTCGTATCGGACTGGGATATTCTAAAACATAACCAAGGTGACAGTGTATTCTCTGAGATTAAAGCGGAACGTTTGATAACAGCAGCTTCACGGTTTAAGTCGCACTAAATTTCTGTGAGAACTGTTCCCATAAAAAAACACTAATCAGCCAGAATATTAGGTTCAATTTAAAATTATAAAGAATTTAGCAACCAGTCGTGGAAAAATAATTTATTTATGTTGTTGAAAATCTATTTCGACTTAATATCAGTCATCATCGGTGCATTTTTCTAAGCGATACATGCCGTAAGTAGAAATACTGTCCTTTGCAGATTTCTATCATGAAGGTCAGTACTTCAACTTATCGCATGTACCGGTTAGAAAAATTCACCGATGATAACTGATATAAGCCGAAATCAATTTGCAACAAGATAAATAAATTATGTTTCCGCGACTAGTTGCTACATTCGTTATAATTTTATACAGGGTGTTACAAAAAGTTACGGCCAAACTTTCAGGAAACATTCCTGACACACAAATAAAGAAAAGGTGTTATGTGGACATGTGTCCGGAAACGCTTAATTTCCATGTTAGAGCTCATTTTAGTTTCGTCAATATGTACTGTACTTCCTCGATTCATCGCCAGTTGGCCCAATTGAAGGAGGGTAATGTTGACTTCGGTGCTTGTGTTGACATGTGACTCATTGCTCTGCAGTACTAGCATCAAGCACATCAGGTTAGTGTTCATCACGAACGTGGTTTTGCAGTCAGTGCAATGTTTACAAATGCGGAGTTGGCAGATGCCCATTTGATGTATGGATTAGCTCGGGGCAATAGCCGTGGCACGGTACATTTGTATCGAGACAGATTTCCAGAACGAAGGTGTCCCGACAGGAAGACGTTCGAAGCAATTGATCGGCGTCTTAGGGAGCACGGAACATTCCAGCCTATGGCTCGCGACTGGGGAAGACCTAGAACGACGAGGACACCTGCAATGGACGAGGCAATTCTTCGTGCAGTTGACGATAACCCTAATGTCAGCGTCAGAGAAGTTGCTGCTGCACAAGGTAACATTGACCACGTCACTGTATGGAGAGCGATACGGGAGAACCAGTTGTTTCCGTACCATGTACAGCGTGTGCAGGAACTATCAGCAGCTGATTGGTCTCCACGGGTACACTTCTGCGAATGGTTCATCCAACAATGTGTCAATCCTCATTTCAGTGCAAATGTTCTCTTTATGGATGAGGCTTCATACCAACGTGATCAAATTGCAAATTTTCACAATCAGCATGTGTGGGCTGACGAGAATCCGCACGCAATTGTGCAATCACGTCATCAACACAGATTTTCTGTGAACGTTTGGGCAGGCATTGTTGGTGATGTCTTGACTGGGCCCCATGTTTTTCCACCTACACTCAATGGAGCACGTTATCATGATTTCATACGGGATACTCTACCTGTGCTGCTAGAACGTGTGCCTTTACAAGTACGACACAACATGTGGTTCATGCACGATGGAGCTCCTGCACGTTTCAGTCGAAGTGTTGGTACGCTTCTCAACAACAGATTCGGTGACCGATGGATTGGCAGAGGGGGACCAATTCCATGGCCTCCACGCTCTCCTGACCTCAACCCTCTTGACTTTCATTTATGGGGGCATTTGAAAGCTCTTGTCTATGCAACCCCGGTACCAAATGTAGAGACTCTTCGTTCTCGTATTGTGGACGGCTGTGATACAACGCCATTCTCCAGGGCTGCATCAGCGCATCAGGGATTCCATGCGACGGAGGGTGGATGCATGTACCCTCGGTAACGGACGACATTTTGAACATTTCATGTAACAAAGTGTTTGAAATCACGCTGGTACGTTCAGTTGCTGTGTGTTTCCATTCCATGATTAACGTGATTTGAAGAGAAGTGATAAAATGAGCTCCAACATGGAAAGTAAGCGTTTCCGGACACATGTCCACATAACGTATTTTCTTTCTTTGTATGTGAGGAATGTTTCCTGAAAGTTTGGCCATACCTTTTTGTAACACCCTGTATACCACGGTCGCTGCACAGACAGGGAACCTTCTGGAGCCCAACGTTCATTATGATCAACTATGTAACAGCCGATATTTCCCACTTTGGCACGGATATCAGCGGCGACGCGTCGTGGCATGGAAGAAACGAGACCCTGGCAGGTCGCTGGAGAGAGTTCAAATTACACCTGCACACACAAGTCATCTAATACCCGTAAATTTCGGGGAAGGGGTGGGGGCTATGAAATCTGACGCCACGTTGAATCGCATCCAAGATGTATTCGGTCTGGTTCAAATCTGGCTAGTTGGGGGGACAGCACAAGAACTGGAGCACGCCACGGTGTTCCTCCAGTCACTCCATCACACTCCTGGCCTTCTGACATGGCACATTATCTTGTTGAAAAATGCCACAGCCGACAGATTGTCTCCGTCCCACACTACAGGTGTCAAGGAGCTGTTGCCCCGGAAGACAACGGATTCGCGCCCTGCCATCGCATGATTAAGGAGGTATCGGCGTTCATCAGACCAAGCAACGCTCAGCCCCTGCGCCAACGTCCTTGTGTTGTGACCATTTCAGTCGTAGTTACCGATGTCGTGGAGTTAACAGTGGCACATGCGTGGGTCGTCGACTGTGCGGGCTAATCGTTAGGAGGGTTCGATGCACTGTGTGTTCAGACACACTTGTACCCTGCCCAGCATTAAAGTCTGATGTCAGTTCTGACACAGGTCGCCGCTTTTCCTGTTTTACGAGTCTGTCCAGCCGACAACATCCAACATCTGTAATGAGGGGTGCCCGACCAACTCCACGTCTTCTGGATGTCGTATCATTTTGGTTTCGCCACAGTGTGAAAGACACTCACCACAGCAGTTGTAGAATTTTGGAACACGCATTATGTTCGAGTATAATGACTTTTCTGGAGACTAGAAATCTACTCTGTAGGAATCAGCATGGGTTTCGAAAAAGACGGTCGTGTGAAACCCAGCTCGCTCTATTCGTCACGAGACTCAGAGAGCCATAGACACGGGTTCACAGGTAGATGCCGTGTTTCTTGACTTCCGAAAGGCGTTCGATACAGTTCCCCACAGTCGTTAAATGAACAAAGTAAGAGCATATGGACTATAAGACCAATTGTGTGTTTGGATTGAAGAGTTCCTAGATAACAGAGCGCAGCATGTCGTTCTCAATGGAGAGAAGTCTTCCGAAGTAAGAGTGATTTCGGGTGTGCCGCAGGGGAGTGTCGTAGGACCGTTGCTATTCACAATATACATAAATGACCTGGTGGATGACATCGGAAGTTCGCTGAGGCTTTTTGCAGATGATGCTGTGGTGTATCGAGAGGTTGTAACAATGGAGAATTGTACTGAAATGCAGGAGGATCTGCAGCGAATTGACGCATGGTGCAGGGAATGGCAACTGAATCTCAATGTAGACAAGTGTAATGTGCTGCGAATACATAGAAAGAAAGATCCCTCATCATTTAGCTACAATATAGCAGGTCAGCAACTGGAAGCAGTTAATTCCATAAATTATGTGGGAGCACGCATTAGGAGTGATTTAAAATGGAATGATCATATAAAGTTGATCGTCGGTAAAGCAGATGCCAGACTGAATCCTAAGGAAATGCAATCCGAAAACAAAGGAAGTAGGTTACAGTATGCTTGTTCGCCCACTTCTTGAGTACTGCTCAGCAGTGTGGGATCCGTACCAGATAAGGTTGACAGAAGAGATAGAGAAGATCCAACGGAGAGCAGCGCGCTTCGTTACAGGATCATTTAGTAATCGCGAAAGCGTTACGGAGATGATAGATAAACTCCAGTGGAAGACTCTGCAGGAGAGACGCTCAGTAGCTCGGTACGGGCTTTTGTTGAAGTTTCGAGAATATACCTTCACCGAGGAGTCAAGCAGTATATTGCTCCCTCCTACGTATATCTCGCGAAGAGACCATGAGGATAAAATCAGAGAGATTAGAGCCCACACAGAAGCATACCGACAATCCTTCTTTCCACGAACAATATGAGACTGGAATAGAAGGGAGAACCGATAGAGGTACTCAAGGTACCCCCCGCCACACACCGTCAGGTGGCTTGAGGAGTATGGATGTAGATGTAGATGTAGACAGCACTCCACGAGTATCCGAAAAGTCGTGCAGTTTCCGAAATGTTCCTGGCGAACATGCGGCCCGTAACAACCCGCCCGTGCGTGTGTGTGACCAGCAGTCATTCCTGGCCAGGTGAGGCTGCTACCGCCGGGACGGGTTTATATCGGTAGTAGGTCGGTGTTGATAGTGTTCTGGCTGATCAGTGTATGAACGCGTATTTGTCTGATGAACCACACAGATGGGTTGTAGTGAAATCCACTCCGGCCCGCTAATGGGACGTGGCTTCAGGCAAACTCTGTCACGCCTGGTGTTCATTAAGAGAAGCCACACTCCTGCAGTTAAGCACACGATATTCCTAACATTGTCTCAAGTTTAGGCGGCTTCACAGAAAAGCCAAGTCTACTTGTAGCCTAACAGCTGCCAAGAGAAATTTGTACCAACGCAACACACTTAATGTGCATGATAAAATGTTAGATAATCAGAAACCAGTACGCTAGTTAGTTGTTTATTCACGCCACAGATAATTTTAATACGTTAGATTTGTCAGATTAACAAACAGCGTAACACAGTAAAAATTAGGAAACCCATGCACGCTGGTATATAATTTCGTACAAATTTAGCTCTGCAAGGGTTTACACGTTCTCTAAAACATCATTTATTTATAAATACTAGCAACAATCTTAACCGATGATGCCAAGACCAATATTGCACTGTTCATTCACATGACAGCTCTAACAGCTAGGCACACGGCCTTCCAGCTGACATCGAGGCCATGTCGATATCCCTGCTTCCCACTGCATTCCTATTTGATTGTCTTCAAAACTGTGTTACCATACCTTCAAAGTGAAGGAGATGTTGAGCTCAGGAGGCAGCATCTTTGTGCGCTCTTTTCACTTCAACTGACAGTGTTCATCCCTAAATATTGAGAATTTTTTCACAATCTTGCTGCGTAACTGAAAAAAAATGTTCCTTCAAAAAATCTGGTAGTTCCCATGGATCACCAACCAACTAATCCGAGAGCGTTATTGGTAGTTAGTTAGTTAGTGAATTTCATGTTCCATGGATCATTTTGCATGATGCATCGTTATGATGTGGAACGAGTCATTTTACATTCATATCAGGAATTAATTGGTAAATGTGGCTGCATGCTGAACATTTCTGTTTTCGTTTTTTTAAGTAAACAGATGCGACATAGTAATTCCTGCACACCATTTTTTACCCATTACAATAATAGAAATTTTTCTACCGAATGGATGGAGTTATGAAGGACAAACTTTTTCAGTTTGTTTCCAAATTTTACTTTGCTACCTGTCAGACATTTTATATATGTGGGTAAGTGATTAAAACTTTTTGTTTTAGCACTGTGCACCCCTTTTGGTGCTGAAGACAATCTTAATGTGGAGTAACAAATGTAATTTTCCCTTCTGGTGTTGTAATTATGTACATCAATGTTCCTTTTGAACTGCAGCGGTTAATTACAACAAACTTCATGAGGGAATAAATATACTGTGGAGCAGTAGTCAGAATGCCCAACTCCTTAAACACCGAAGTAAGATAAGCGAGCACCACATGTTATTCTTAGAGCACGTTTTAGAGCAACGAGGACTTTCTTTCTGAAATATAAGTTACCCCCAGGCATATTCCACATGACACTACTGAATGAAAACATGCAAAATATGTCAAATTACTGATTTGTCTCTCCCCAAGATTAGCAAAGATTCTAAGTACAAATGAGGCTGAACTGAGTTGCTTTAGGAGTTCCAAATGTGCTTTACCCAGCGTAGATTCTCACCAATAAGGACACCTAAGAATTTTGAAGTTTCAACGCTGTTTATTATTTCCTCACCATGTGTGACACTTATCACTGGAGTAGTACTAGTAGATGTTCCGAACGGTAGCTGCCGTGTCTTTTTCAAATTGAGGATGAAATCATTCACAGAAAATCAGTCAATGGACGACTGATTACTAAACTAGTATCATTTGCAAAAAGAACTAATGCTGCTTGTTGTATATTGGATGGAAGATCGTATACATATGTGAGGGATAATAGTGGACTTAAGGTCGAACCTTGAGGAACCCCATAGACGATTTCTTCCCAGTCGGAATTACGTCCCCAGATTATATTGTTGAAACTACTAAATACTACTTCGTGAATTCTGTTCTTTAGAGGTGATATTACCCACTGATCTGCTATACTGTTTATCCCACAAAACTTCAATTTATCTTAGAGAGGTTGCACAAAATACCAACAGGCGCTATTTTATTATTTAATGCTTTTAAAATCAAGTGAGTGAACGTGTAAATGGTATACTCAGTAGATGAACTCTTCTGAAACCCAAACTGTTATTTGCTGAGGATATTATTGTTGCTACGGTGAGATACTATTCTAGAATACCTCACCTTCTTAGAAATTTTGTAAAATGTCGTCAGCAGTGAAACAAGTCGTTAGTGGCTGACATCTCTTCATACTATCAATCAGCCACATTTCACTCTCATATAAGGCAGCATTGCAAGAAATACTTCTAGAAAACAGTTCTTAATGTCTCATTTGTATTGGACGTTAACATATTTCCCATTTTCTTGCTACTGCCAGTCTATATTTTATATCCTCCTTACTTCTGCCCAACTACTGCAGTCTTTCATTTCGCAATATAATTCCTTTAGCATCACCTCATTTAATTCATTTTACTCCATTACCCTCTGTTGTACGGGCGTCATAACCCCTTTTCAGGTCACTACCCACTTCGTCCAACTGACCTTCCGAGTCCTTCGCCGCGTCTGTCAGGTGCCGTGGCGCCCCGTCAGCAGGCAGTGAGCTGAGCTTCTGGTGCCTCCGTAGCTGAGTGGTCAGCTTTGCGGAGGGGCGGAGTTCGCTTCCCGGTACCGCCAGGACGTTTTCCTTGATGGGAGGACTGGAACGGGGTGCACTAGGCCTCGTGATGCCAACTGAGGAACTGCCTGACCGAGTACCAGCGGCTCCAGGTCACGAAAACCGAGAACGGATGGGACAGTGGTGTTCTGACCCCACGCCCATCCATATCGCATCCTATGACGCCAATGCCGAGGGATGACACGGTGGCCGATCGATACCGATGGTCTCGCCAGAGGCTGTGGATTCAGTTTACGTAGTCTGCCAGACTGTCTCACAGAAAAAACAAGTATGAGTCAGGACGCTAAGTGTATTTTAAAGTTAATACTGCGATATATGAGTTGGGGTTGGGTTGTTTGTGGGAAGAGACCAAACTGCGAACCATCTGTCTCGTCGTATTAGGGAAGGACTGGGTAGGACGTCAGCCGTGGCCTTTCAAAGGAACCATCCCAGCATTTGCCTGGAGCGATTTAGGGAAATCACGGAAAACCTAAATCAGAATGGCCGGACGCGAAATATGAATCAGTATATATTTATTTACAGCGACCGAACGAAATCTTAAAGAGCACTGGCTAACTCGAGTGACAGTGTCAACAATGCCGCTGTGCGTGTACTCTGAACTTCAGATCGACCTAGGTGTCTTGTACATGTATTGAAGATATAATAAACCAAGTGTTACTCATAAACTGTCTAATTGCAACTTGCGGATATGTCACACAGGCGCGTGGTTATGGGAATTATTACAGCGATACGTGTACTTCTGGAACAATACTGTCTACAAGTAGTCCTACGCCAAATCATTACGATAACAAACAATAGGTCGCACAAGTTAACGGTCCATATAATCAAATGGTTAAAATGGCTCTGAGCACTATGCGACTTAACGTCTGAGGTCATCAGTCGCCTAGAACTTAGAACTAATTAAACCTAACTAACCTGAGGACATAACACACATCCATGCCCGAGCCAGGATTCGAACCTGCGACCGTAGCGGTCACGCGGTTCCAGACTGAAGCGCCTAGAACCACACGGCCACACCGGCCGGCTCTATATAATCGTCAGAAAGACCGAGTAACTTGCAAGCTAAAGGTCTGTATATTTGTTAGTGTCCCTCTAAGTCGCTCTATCTACTGCAGATTTCAAAATAGATTACTAGTAACATTGGGCTGTGAGACCTTGAAAAGAGGATTTCGTTGCCAGCCAACTGCTTGAAATGGCATAGTTTAGAGACACCACTGGAGTAAGAAAACACACACACAGAGTGAGATGATAGTCACCTTACCGTCACAGCAAAGCAGACTTCCCAAACATTTCCCCCAACATGTGGCGACCGGCAGCTAGGTTCCAACTTACCTGCAACAAAAAAGAACGCCCTTAATATGGTATGCCAGGCGCAATTTTATTTTAAATTATATTAGTTATATTTCACAGATCCTATTAAGAGGGATCTCTAGGATTTGGAAACAAGTGAATGATCCTTATTTTATTTATGCGGCAATACAATGAAATCACATAACATCCTGAAATATTACTACATTAGAATGCCAATATTGGTTATAATTTAGCATTGATTTTAAAAGCCATTGTAAATATAATCTTCGACTGGACAAGGCCTTTGCCCAACAAAAAGTTCGTTGATTTAGTCTTAAACTCTCTTATATTATCCACAATACTTTTAATACGCTCCGGAAGGTTGTGGAATACAGAAGGACTCGTGTATGTCTCTCCTCTTTGTACAAATATTACCTGTTAGAGGTCTTTTAGGGTCTGTTTATGGTCCTAACATAATATTCATGCTTTGAATTATTTTTTCAGAAATACTGGCAGCGACAAAAGACGTCACTGATTGTTTATATACATTTAAAGGACTTATTTCAATAGCGGTACAAGTCCGTTACTTGCTCTTTTCTGCCTACAATGGTTCTGAAATTAATAATCCAAACAAACAGAAAGAAAGGTCCATCTCTAGCTAGAAGCCATATGCTTGAATATTTCTGGTATCTCGCCTGCAGATTTTTCAGCGCTCATTTAACTTTAGGACTCTGTATCTCACAATGAGCAAAACTGGACTTTTACCACTATTGAAATAAGCCCTTCATTTATGAAGTAACTTAGTTGCTAAAATACAAAATTTTTGCAAGAAATGTTTGCAGGGTATTCTAAAAGTAACATGCAATACAATTCTTATAACATGCTTCTATACTCTTTGGAAAAACCGCCTTGGAAGCTCAGTGTCCTCCAAAAAATTAATTCGTTAACTCATTAGCGAAAGGAAATATTTAGACCAAACCGGCTTCCAAAACACCTGTAGCAGAAATCATGCGTACTGCAAATGTAGCTGAACTAAAGTGCTTCGTGAAGTTGCCGATTTCCCATTCCGCCTTGTCATATTTCTATATTTCTTCTACTGTATGATACCACCATCCCAAGGAACTTAGATCACAACAATTATTTGCTAAAACTGCATATACAGCATAAGCTATGTGTAGTGGTGATTTTGATCAGTCACCTGAGGAGCAACCCATCGGTTTGAAACCAATAACGCTCCTACATATTTTTTTTAATAAATAGCATTATCATAGTGGCTTTTTGATGACTTTATTTTACGAATCAACCAGTATCTATGCATCTACAGTTACATAACCTAAACATTGTCTGATCCTTGCATTTCACTGTATGTACAGTGTTTTGTCAACAATGAATGATAATCCATTTGTATTGAACCGCCTGCTGGTGTCCTCAAACCATTAACTGTCTTCTCAGTTTGAGAACTGGTACTTGCTTTCTCTCCGAAAAAGATAAGATTTATGATTTTTGACCAACAAGTAAACAAACAGAACCCCACAGTACACCATATTTTGACTGCCTATTGCTATGTGATGGGCACAGAACTGAAACCCCCTGCTTTCCGTTGTGCAGAATTGATGTAAAATACTATAATCTTTTAACTTTTTGATGAGGGAACTTGTTAATTTAAAGCTTGTTGCAGTGTCTGGTGAAACCTGTGTTGCATTAGATGCCAGGTCTGAACTTGTAATTGGTGGTGCATCGAGCGCGCCGGCTCTATTACCGTACTGTCATTAAAGCAGCGACAAAGTGACCTAATTGCACGCGCGAAGAAGAGCGGTACTGCGGGGGGGGGGGGGGGGGGGAGGGAGGGGGGGTGTTGCCGGCGGGCGAGCGACGCCCCCGCACGAACGTGATACTCCGATGCGGCCTCTGGGCGTATTAGCAGCTACTGAAAATTAATCCTCATTCAGTCCAGTTAGCGAAGCTACGAACGCTGCGTGATCAACAACAAATGCCCGTGCGAAACACGGTTTCTATCACACTTTCATTTCATTCCAGCTCGAGTATACGGTTCTCACATGAAACGAGGTCAGGCGCTAATTGTGTAGTGGATTACACGCACATCAGCATCGCTATGTTACCAGTAGGCGCATTCTTGATTAATTCGTATAAGAGACGTCTCTGTAATCTACAACGTTTGACGAAAAAGAAAATCAAGCACAAAGTAGGGAAGGAGGACATGGAATGAAACTTCACGGGTTACGCGAGTGTGATAGGTTATTTTAGTGATCAGAAAATGAAGTCAAATTTACAAAGAACTAGCCAGAAGAAATATTGACCTTAATTGATGAAAGGAGAAAATATAAAAATGCAGTAAATGAAGCAGGGAAAAAGGGATACAAACGTCTCAAAAATTATATCGACAGGAAGTGCAAAATGGCTAAGCAGGGATGGGTAGAGGACAAATGTAAGGATGTAGAGGCTTATCTCACTGGGGGTAAGATAGATACTGCCTACAGGAAAATTAAAGAGACCTTTGGAGAAAGGAGAACCACTTGCATGAATATCAAGAGGTTTGAAGGAAACCCAGTTCTAAGCAAAGAAGGGAAAGCAGAAAGGTGGAAGGATTATATAGAGGGTCTATACAAGGGCGATGTACTTGAGAACAATATTATGGAAATGGAAGAGGATGTAGATGAAGATGAAATGGGAGATATGATACTGCGTGAAGAGTTTGACAGAGCACTGTAAGACCTAAGCCGAAACAAGGCCCCGGGGGTAGACAACATTCCATTAGAACCGCTGACGGCCTTGGGAGAGCCATTCCTGTCAAAACTCCACCATCTGGTGAGCAAGATGTATGAGACAGGCGAAATACCCTCAGACTTCAAGAAGAATATAACAATTCCAATCCCAAAGAAAGCAGGTGTTGACAGATGTGAAAATTACCTATCAGTTTAATAAGTCACAGCTGCAAAATACTAACGCGAATTCTTTACAGCCGAATGGAAAAACTAGTAGAAGCCGACCTCGGCGAAGATCAGTTTGGATTCCGTAGAAATGTTGGAACACGTGAGGCAATACTGACCCTACGACTTATCTTAGAAGCTAGATTAAGGAAAGGCAAACCTACGTTTCTAGCATTTGTAGACTTAGAGAAAGCTTTTGACAATGTTGACTGGAATACTCTCTTTCAAATTCTGAAGGTGGCATGGGTAAACTACAGGGAGCGAAAGGTTATTTACAATTTGTACAGAAAGCAGATGGCAGTTATAAGAGTCGAGGGACATGAAAGGGAAGCAGTGGTTGGGAAGGGAGTGAGACAGGGTTGTAGCCCATCCGCGATGTTATTCAATCTGTATATTGAGCAAGCAGTGAAGGAAACAAAAGAAAAATTCAGAGTAGGTATTGAAATCCATGGAGAAGAAATAAAAACTTTGAGATTCGCCGATGACATTGTAATTCTGTCATGGACAGCAAAGGACTTGGAAGAGAAGTTGAACGTAATGGACAGTGCCTTGAAAGGAGGGTATAAGATGAACAGCAACAAAAGCAAATCGAGGATAATGGAATGTAGTCGAATTAAGTCGGGTGATGCTGAGGGAATTAGATTAGGAAATGAGACGCTTAAAGTAGTAAATGAGTTCTGCTATTTGGGGAGCAAACTAACTGATGATGGTCGATGTAGAGAGGATATAAAATGTGGACTGGCAATGGCAAGGAAAGCGTTTCTGAGGAAGAGAAATTTGTTAACATCGAGTATAGATTTAAATGTTAGGAAGTCGTTTCTGAAAGTATTTGTATGGACTGTAGCCATGTATGGAAGTGAAACGTGGACGATAAATAGTTTGGATAAGAAGAGAATAGAAGCTTTCGAAATGTGGTGCTACAGAAGAATGCTGAAGAGTAGATGGGTAGATCACATAACTAATGAGGAGGTATTGAATAGGATTGGGGAGGAGCTTGTGGCATAAGTTGACTAGAAGAAGGGATCGGTTGGTAGGACATGTTCTGAGACATCGAGGGATCACCAATTTAGTATTGGAGGGCAGCGTGGACGGTAAAAATCGTAGAGGGAGACCAAGAGATGAATACACTAAGCAGATTCAGAAGGATGTAGGTTGCAGTAGGTACCGGGAGATGAAGAAGCTTGCACAGGATAGAGTAGCATGGAGAGCTGCATCAAACCAGTCTCAGGACTGAAGACCACGACAACATCCAGTATGTGCCCAGTTATGAGTACGACCTCGCACTAATTCAGTTGGGAAGGATGTCATAATGCAACTGTATCCTCTCCTGAGCCAAGACGGTCAGCCATAGATGTTGCAACTGGTCAGTAGGGCCGAGGATGACGTCCCAGCTAGTCCCACACATGTGCTATCAGGGTCAGATGTGAGTAGCTTGCTGGCCAAGGGAGCTCCTCAACATCACGCAGACAATTCATACACACGTGCCACGTGTGGGTGAGCACTGTCCCTTGAAAAATGATATCACAATATTGTCTCATAAGAGGTAACAAACGAGCACGCAGGAGGTGCGTGGTGTAGCACAGGGCTATCGGAGCTCCATCAGTCACTACCAGCAGTGACCTAAATCATCCCAACATCATGATGCTAGGAATAACACCACTGTGATTCTCCAAAATACTGAAAGAGTGAGAATTCTCGCCAGGTGGCCTCTGTACTCGCCGACGATTATCATCCGAGGTAGTTCAAAATGGTTCAAATGGCTCTGAGCACTATGGGACTCAACTGCTGAGGTCATTAGTCCCCTAGAACTTAGAACTAGTTAAACCTAACTAACCTAAGGACATCACACACATCCATGCCCCAGGCAGGATTCGAACCTGCGACCGTAGCGGTCTCGCGGTTCCAGACTGCAGCGCCAGAACCGCGCGGCCACTTCATCCGAGGTAGTGCAGAAGCGCAGTTCACGGCTGAACACGATAAGATGCCATTTATCACTAGTCCAAGCCTACCACTCCAAACCCAGCCGTTCGTGTTCTGGAATGACGTAGAATGTTACCGTGAATCCATTGCTTGTTGTCAGATGGCAGGGGCAGGTGTGATGTACTTGGAGCACAGTAGAGTGGCAGATGTGATCGAGTATGCCTGCCCTCACGGTCCCATCCAGTGCACCATTGAGCCACTGTTAAATCTGAATGTCCCACAAATCTGGACACAGCAGGGTTCAACCAGCCAGTGAAATGGAGACCCACTGTCAGCCTCCTTTCAAAGTCTGTTGCGCTGTCATAACGCTGTCTGACCACTGTGAACATCTGGCAGTGTTCACTCCCCTTATATGCCCTACCACGCCTGGTAACAACACTGAACACGAACAACAGTACTGCAGCTTGTTAGCAATTCTACCTGTCACAAAGAACTACGGATCTTAATCATTGACATGCCCTCCAGTGGCATGTATGTGTCTGAAGTTACATTGAGACCTGACCATATCTCCTGTGAGCATCACCTTTTTTGACAGGCATTGTACGTTGAGTTTACTCATTTTAACTTATCACTATTGTCATAAAAAATGGAAATCTGCACAGAGCATTGACGTACGTTCCGGGCATGCTAAACAGTGCCACTGTAATATCTTTTTTATTTATGTACCAACCTTTCCCTGCAGTTCGGTAAACTGTGTTTGAAACATATATTGAAGACACCTCCTCCTCCCCCTCTCTGCATCCACATCTTACTTCCTCTGATTGTCTATCTCATCCCTGCAGCTCTCTCCTCCTCCTCCTCACTGCCTCTGTCTCTTCATCACTTCTTCTCCACTCTCTTCCTCCATTTCCTCCACCCCATCTCTCAGACAATACGTTCGTCCCTCTCACTATATTCTCCTTCCCCTCTCTCTTTCCATCTTCACATCCTCCCTGTCCTTTTCCACCTGCCCACCACGCCTCTACCGCCTCATGCAACACCCCTTCCTCCCCTCTCTCTATTTCATCCCCCACCTCACTCTCTCCATCCTCTGCTCTAATCACTTCAACCTGTCCACAGCCACACTCTTTGGCACATATTGCCATACAATGCATTTCAATAAAGCGGACTGATACTACTCTGACAACACGCCTGTACTGCGACGCAGCCTGTGTGCTGTGGACCGCCAACCCGGGTGGCCGAGCGGTTCTAGGCGCTACAGTCTGGAACCGCGCGACCGGTACGGTCGCAGGTTTGAATTCTGCCGCGGGCATGGATGTGTGTGATGTTCTTAGGTTAGTTAGGTTTAAATAGTTCTAAGTTCTAGGGGACTGATGACCTCAGCAGTTAAGTCCCATAGTGCTCAGAGCCATTTGAACCATTTTTTGCTGTGGACCAGAAAACCGTTTCTTGGTCCTGACATGTAGGCTGCCCTGCAAAGCACGATGATTTGGCAAACCAATACTGTTCCCAAAGAATATTGTCATTTGGGGGAGGCCTATATATGAGGGTCTAGAAAAACACGTTTTTGTTCTTATCTCCATTCCTGGGAGGTTATAAATGCTACAATAATGATACTCTTGAGGCCTGCTGATTTTTGTGACAAATTTGGTTGAAATCGATCCGAGGGTTTGTAAGGAGTTCCCAGACATACACCTTGCTTTACATTTATAACACATTTGAATCTCTAGGTAGAATGGGTTGTTTTGAATAATGATGCAATGCAGAATCAGAGACTTTACAGCCAAATACTATATAAGGTGGTATGGAGGCTGAAGGAGTCCCAACTGAGAATATTTGCGAATGGATTTCCACCTGTAGCAGTTTCCTTACCGTCAAGGGAAACCTTCTGAAAATATTAGTTAGAATGAGGGAGAGGAAGTATTTGTGACGAAAGGGAAACTGGAAAGTGTAGTGTAGTTGTCTATAAGGCTACAGAGTAAAGCCGATGACCTGTTTGAGCCACCTGTGGTTATAAATTGACTATCACAGTGCTTAGTTACCCTGTGTCAAGCGTGGAGATGATAGACCTTCTGTTATGGCAGTTCCCCGCGTCACCTCGCGCTCTCTACTCTGGAGGCTGTCTCACCTCCTTTCCTCCACGACTGCCGGCGACCCTCCGGAATAAAACCGCTGCCAGCTCGACGTGAGCCGAGCCAGATTCCCGCGGACGGCGGCGTTTAGGGGAAGCTGGCTCGTCCATTAGTAAGCGGCTGTCATTATTAATGTCGCTGGTTTGTGCGGCGGGGAGGCCCGGGGGAGCGCTCCGCTCTTCAGCTCCAGCTCTCACTTGCGAGTGGAGGCTGGAGACTGCGGACGCTCGCCGCCACCTGCTGCCCGCCCCGCAGCTATCGACCGGCGGCGACATCCGACATCCGACATCCGACATCCGGTGCCGCTGATGAGCGCCGCACGTACAGCGCCGCCGCCTCGTTCCGCGGAATAAGATGCAGCGCACGATCCGCTCCTCCAGATCTGGGGTTCTGCGTGCCCTCCGAGAATCGCTTAAGGCACCCGTGTGGCACACTGGTGATGAATAGAGACACACACTCTCTGCAAGGCAATGGAGGTAAAACACGCGGCACGCAGATGAGGGCAGCATTGTGAACGGGACAGAAGAAGTACACCGCCGTAAAAAAATCAGTACACCTGGAAAGACGACGCCGGTTTTGATCCGATGACAAAGGAAAGATGTACTGACAAAGCTTATAGCGTCGTCCGCCAACAGAGAGTGTAGTGGCATAGCTACCAGAGCGCCGTCTGTGTGGCTTTAATAGGGAACGCTCGCAGCCAGAAGACTCGTTGTGTTACAGACGTGTGAAGCAAGCACCACAGGCGCCCGTCAGGGTCGTCGAATTGTAAGGGCAGCAGTGGCAGATTGTACGGATACCACAGCACAGATAAAAGGGCTTTGCACGCTCACCTATAGCTCGTCTCCCACCCACTTCATAGTATCGACGTGCACAACTCTACAGATGGCGTCAGAGGATCACTTGGAAGATGGAATGGCGCGCCGCTATGTTCGGCGATGAAAGCAGATTCTACTTGCTCGCAAGTGAAGTTATCTGGACACGTTTAACAGGGCTAGGGGAAATAAAGTTAATTGTTGGGTGTTATTACCGGCCACCAGGTTCCACCGTGACAGTTCTAGAATCATTCAAAGGGAGTCTACATTCTGTATCGCAGAAGTACCCGAATCATGCTATATTAGTCGGAGGTTACTTCAATCTACCTACTATAGACTGGGATGTCTATGGATTCATTACAGGTGGTACAGACAAGCCGTCGTGTGAATCACTTTTGAACACATTATCTGAAAACTGTCCTGAGCAGCTAAATCGACAGCCAACTCGTAATGGAAATATTTTAGATCTGGTAGCCACGAACAGACCAGACCTCATCGACGGTGTCAGTGTTGAGACAGCGATTAGTGATCATGATGTTGTCATTACGACTATGATTACTAAAGTTAAAACGTCGGTCAAGAAGGCTACGAGAGTATTCTTACTAGAAAGAGCAGATAAGCAGTTGTTAGCATCCCACTTAGTAAATGAATCAACTTCATTTACTTCCGGTGCGATGGACGCGGAAAAATTATGGGCAAATTTTAAACAATTTGTAAATCACGCATTGGACATGTATGAGCCGAAAAAGTGGGTTACGGACGGAAAAGACCCACCGAGGTTTAACAGCGCAATTCGGAGAATGCTCAGGAAGCCAAGACAGTTGCACTCGCAGTACAAGAAGATCGGGAGAATGAGGACAGGCAAAAGTTAGTAGAGATTCGTGCTGCTGTAAAAAGAGCGATGCGCGAAGCATTCAACCACTACCACGTCATACTTTAGCAAAAGATCTTGCTAAAAACCCAAGGAAATTCTGGTCTTACGTAAAATCGGTAAGCGGGTCGAAGGCTTCCATCCAGTCACTCACAGATCAGTCTGGTCTGGCAACGGAAGACAGCAAAATGAAAGCTGAAATTTTAAAATTAGCATTTGAGAAATCTTTCACGCAGGAGTATCGTACAAACATACCGCCGTTTGAGTCTCGTACACATTCCCGTATGGAGGACATAGTGATAGACATCCCTGGGGTTGTGAAGCAGCTGAATGGGTTGAAAAATAAATAGATCGCCAGGTCCTGATGGGATTCCAATTCGGTTTTACAGAGACTACTCTACTGCATTGGCTCCTTACTTGGCTTGCATCCATCGCGAATATCTTGCCCAACGTAAAGTCCCGAGCGTCTGGAATAAAGCGCAGGTGACGCCTGTATATACGAAGGGTAGAAGGACGGATCCTCAAAATTACAGACCAATATCCTTAACATCGGTTTGTTGCAGGATTCTCGAACATATTCTCAGCTCGAATATAGTGAATTTCCTTGAGACAGAGAAGTTGCTGTCCATGCATCAGCACGGCTTTAGAAAGCATCGCTCCTGCATAACGCAACTCGCCCTTTTTTCACATGGTATCTTGCGAACCATGGATGAAGCGTATCAGACGGATACCATATCCCGTGACTTCCGGAAAGCGTTTGACTCGGTGCCCCACTGCAGACTCCTAACTAATGTACGAGCATATGGTATTGGTTCCCAAATATGTGAGTGGCTCGAAGACTTCTTAAGTAATAGAACCCAGTACGTTGTCCTCGATGGTGAGTGTTCATCGAAGGTGAGGGTACCATCTGGAGTGCCCCAGGGAAGTTTGATAGGTCCGCTGTTGTTTTCTATCTACATAAATGATCTTTTGGATAGGGTGGATAGCAATGTGCGGCTGTTTGCTGATGATGCTGTGGTGTACGGGAAGATGTCGTCGTTGAGTGACTGCAGGAGGATACAAGATGACTTGGACAGGATTTGTGATTGGTGTAAAGAATGGTAGCTAACTCTAAATATAGATGAATGTAAATTAATGCAGATGAATAGGAAAGGGAATCCCGTAATGTTTGAATACTCCATTAGTAGTGTAGCGCTTGACACAGTCACGTAGATTAAATATTTGGGCGTAACATTGCAGAGCGATATGAAGTGGGACAAGCATGTAATGGCAGTTGTGGGGAAGGCGGATAGTCGTCTTCGGTTCATTGGTAGAAATTTTGGGAAGATGTGGTTCATCTGTAAAGGAGACCGCTTATAAAACACTAACACGACCTATTCTTGACTACTGCTCGAGCGTTTGGGATCCCTATCAGGTCGGATTGAGGGAGGACATAGAAGCAATTCAGAGGCGGGCTGCTACATTTGTTACTGGTAGGTTTGATCATCACGCGAGTGTTAAGGAAATGCTTCAGGAAGTCGGGTGGGAGTCTCTAGAGGAAAGGAGGCATTCTTTTCGTGAATCGCTACTGAGGAAATTTAGAGAACCAGCATTTGAGGCTGACTGCAGTACAATTTTACTGCCGCCAACTTACATTTCGCGGAAAGACCACAAAGATAAGATAGGAGAGATTAGGGCTCGTACAGAGGCATATAGGCAGCCATTTTTGCCTCGTTCTGTTTGGGAGTGGAACAGGGAGAGAAGATGCTAGCTGTGGTACGAGGTTCCCTCCGCCACGCACCGTATGGTGGATTGCGGAGTATATATGTAGATGTAGAAGTGAGAGTCTTTCGTGCGTACGACGGAGACCTAGTGAGCGCTGCCTCAGAGTGCATTCGTGGAAGACACTTTGGCCGCCCCCTGAGCATTTTCGTCTGTGGTGCGATAAGTTACAACTATCGTTCACCTTAGGTGTTTCTGGAGGGAACATTCACCGGCACTCGGTACGCGCAGGCTGCAGTTAGACCCGTTCTTTTGCCGTTTTTGCAACTGTAGATCGGTGTGTTGTTCCAACAGGATAATGCTCGCCCCCTCGCTGACCAGTACGATCTCCAGAGTTGTCTCCAGTGCGGCACGTGTGAGATATGATGAGACGAAAAGTGACTCGTGCGACTCTTCAACCAAGAGCTCTTGGAGCAAAATATGGAAAGGATGAGCAGGCGTGACATAACGTATCCCAGGACGGTATTCGCCACCTGTACGATCGACTGGATGCCAGAGTCAGCGCCTGCACTACCGCGCGTCGAGACTACACCGCGTACTTAGGCGATACCTGGTACCTCAGGACCGCTTGTGCTACTGATCTGTAAATGTAATCATTTCATGTACTCAGTACGCACTGTTGCACCAATAAATCTTGAATGAATTCGGAACACTGAAACGCTGTACCAATTTTTTTTTCCCGGCTTCTGCCTATTATACTGAAAGGCGGCAGTCTGTCCACCTTCCATGCGATTTTCGTGGCAGTCAGTCCACCATCCAAGTGATTTTTGTTGTTCCTGCATAGTGTCCTATCTCTCTCTGTTTTCCTATAATTTTACCGTGCCTGGGATATAGATCATTCTGGGAACCGAATTGTGAGAGTTTTATTACGTATGATAACCTTTAACCACCTTTCTTGAACATGGATGATTGCTATAGGCCTATTACACGAATGTGGATGTTATTGCAAACGGATGCACACGGCTGAATTCAGTGGACTTCCTTGGTCCAGATCCGTGGCAGAGGCCTGTGAACGGCTGTCGAGTTTCATTTTCGGGTTTTCTTAAAGTGGGGTTTTGTGATCGTTTCCTTCAGGTCCAGGCACGATGCACTCGTTCGTTCTAGTTTTAGACGTCGAATCGACGGAAAATTTTAAGTGAGGCAAACAGGCGTCGTCCCTCCTGCCTTCTGATTGGAGGAGACGGCTCGTATCACTGAAAAATACGACTTGTCGATTGGTCATTGTGCCCCTCCAACAGTTTAGGGTTTCTCTGCCGGGAAGTGAGGCAGATTATGTTTTGTATAGAGATGGTTAGTGGCAATCAGTCGCTGGTCAGTGCTCGGGTGAGAGTATACCGTGCCACTCCTGTGAGCACTCGTACTGTGGTTATGGATGGGAGAGAGTTCAGTTTCTTCGAATTAGAATTCCCTATGATTTGTAAAGTCAGTCGTTAGGAGCTATTCGTTCAACTACAGTTAGGTAGACGCCCCTTTGCTCTATAGCCACAAGCTAACTTTGATGACTCAGTCATTACTGGAAAATGCCCTCCGTTCTGCTGTGAGCGGTTGGATTGACTAAGGAACGCAACATGGACGCTCATCCGTACACACACAGGACTTCAACCCTCACTGAGTAATGATGATGCCTCTTTACAGAACCACAGCGATAGGAATTTATACGTTTTAAGTGTTTCTGAAGTCGAGGAGTGTACCCCTGTTTGTGAATAAAACTCATTTGAAATCAACATAGTTCGTTAAACTTTTCTTCGATGTGCATGACAGCACACCATTCTCCCCTCACCCCCCCCCCCCACCCCCGCCCGCGGCCATTAACTTCATGTACCCTGTAAGTGAAAGATACTAGGGAGCATTACGTAAAGTTCAAACCCTCATAGGTCGATCTGAAGTCCATTAGTTAAATTTCCGTTGTGTGGTTTCTTGATGTTAGAATACAGGGCTAAATTCAATTCCTCTCTATGTGACTTCAGACGACCTAGCGCTTTTTTGTTCGAGAGGGTATTGACAGCTACGATAAGTCCGTGTTATATGGGAAAAGAGCCTCCCACCAGAGAACCACTTAACAATATTGGGGCGTTTTGTAATTAATAAACAGTGAGGGCCTGAACAACTTGTAGGTTAATGAAGTCCTATAGACCCCAACATTCTACAGACTAATGTAATAATCACAATACTTTCATAACTTTTAGGTAAAATTTTCGTTCCAGTAATTATTATTCGACATAAGTTTGTATTTTACAGTCTGAATAAAAGTGACGGCATACAGGGGTGAAAACGAGTGTGGGATTTAAAAAGACTAGTTGTTTCCATAATGGCCAGACCTGCTTTTCTATAATTTAGTTTGTACACTAAACTGCTTTTACAGCTTTAAACGAAACAATAAGGAGGGACATATATACTGCCAAAAGGAAACACATCACCATACAACATTCCCACTGAACAAATGGAAGTATCAGATAATACTGCTCTTAAAAACCTCAGAATTATCCTTCTTCATTACGACGTAAACATAACAGGAACTTCTACCTCAAATGGTCACTTGTTTCTACAAAAATCTATAAAATACATAATCCGCGAAAAAGAAACATTCGTAACATCTGCACACCTGCGTACTTGTATGGACTCAGGGTCAAAGGGAGCACGGCATGAAAGAATAATATTACAGAGGGCGTCATCTTTATCTTGCGCATCCCGAATAACTTATTTCTCCAGAAAAAAAAGAGGGCACCAAGAAAATCTTATTTAGCTACCACAGGGACGTTAATCAACATGAATGCGAAGGGGAACATTATTCCACTAGGATGTCGTTTAAATTATTTTCTTTGCACTATTAGTTTCGGACACTGCCTGTTCTCAAGTGCGTCTATAGTAACAGATGAGGATACATTGTCGTCGTTTTGTCAAAAAACCACGTGGCATGCATATTTGTGTACAATAAGGTCATCAGCAGTCCTCATCTAAAATATAAGGTGCGTGACACGTTAGTCCTTACGACAACAATACTATTACTACTTTATTAAAATGCCACATGAATCAGAAGCAACAACAAAACAAAACTTGTAATGTTTACTTGAAATCACCTTACATACGCTTGTACCTGTAAAGAGGACGTTCTATCCACATCAGTTACTACGGATGCACTTAAGAATGAGCAGGGTCAGAAACTACTAGTGCTAATAAAACAATTTAAAAGACGGACCAGTGGAATAATGTCCTTCAAATTTATTCAGGCTTTGGGGCGCACCTAGAAGAAACTGATCAACATGACTGTCTTCCTTGCAACTTTGTTCATAGCGAAGGCTGTCGAGCAAACATTTCGAATTGGTGCAGGTTTTAATTGGGGCCGTAGTTGGAGGAAAGACGATTGGCTTGTGGGCCACCGGCTGAAGACGGAGGAGGCTCTGTTCACAACGCAAAACTCAAGTGCCACGTGTACATGCTATACTGAAGACGACTGAAGCCGTGAATCGACTTTTGTTATCGTTCGAGATGCTAAAATGCGGTAGCTATTCTTGCAGACGAACTAAAGGAACAGTTAATTGTATCTTGAGTTAGTGTGTTTACCATAATTTTGGAAACTGTTCCTGCCTTTTCTTTCTTTGGAAATGAGATCCTGCGAGCATTACGAAAAGGAGCTAACAACGTGTTTTGTGAATGGAAAAACAGCTAGACACGGTATTACGGCATCATGTTTGAGCCGGTAGAGTGCTGTTGTGTGAAGTTAGGGGTGCTGCGTTTGAAACTACAGGAAAACTGTACTCGTTATTAGTATCGTTATAAATACAGGGTCCAGGTAGTGCGACATGTTTGGCTAGCTGCTACATTCTGCAGCTTCACGATGTGGAAACAGGGTCCCCGTCGGCAGATATTGCGGCCTGAACAGCGCACGTACTCTGGTTTGGCGCTCAGCAGAGTGAGAGAGAGAGAGGGTGGGGGGGGGGAGGGGGAGGGAGGGAGGGAGGGAGCCTGGGACAGCTGCTGACGGCGCGTGTCGCCGCTGTCGGCAGCAGCAATATGGGGGCGCACTTCAGCCGCTGTCCGCACGAGAGCCCTCACAAGATGGAAACTTCCGCGCTTACACGCCCTCAAACATTCTGTTTCGGACAAAACTCGAGCTGTTAATGTAAACACTTATAACAGTCACGCACGAGATGTAAACACTTATAACAGTCACGCACGAGCACACACACACACACACACACACACACACACACACACACACACATTCTCCGAGAAAAAAATTTAATAGCTAGTTGCTGTCCCTTGGTTACGACCTTGGTTTTCGCTATCATACGAGACAGAGGGTGCGTTTATTCATGATTACCTTGAAGAACTTGGTGCGTAAGACATCTGGTGGAATTGCACTACCAAATTTTTTTGCATCTCTAGCGCTTCGGTGTGTGAGGGGCACAGGTTTTGCACTACAAATTATCTTGAATTTCTGTACGCTAATCTCATCTGTTACTTGCATCCCAATAATCTGTGTATCTTAACTGCATCCGGCATCTATAAATAACTGACGTCAATATGGAGAACATAGCGATTATCTAATGGCAAATGCGTGTATGTGTGAGAGAGAATACTTTAATGATACACCAGCCGCCAAATCGTTACTAGTCACAGGAAAACAGAAAGAACAGCGCGTATTCGGCGAAATGTCTTAGGTGCGGCTCGGTGGTTGAATACCGTACCAGCAGTTTAAAGGTTTGGGGCTCAGGGTCGAAGCTAGGATTTTTTCTTTCAAATCTCACAATGTTTGTTAATGCAGAGACTACCGCATCGCGCCTGGGCAGGAGTCTACTTTAAGCTGAAGCCTCCCCCGAAACGCTGGGTGACTCGGTTTAAAGGAAGGGAGGCGCAGGAATACCACGTCCAACAAGTCCCATGTCTGGTAAAGCTTTGCGGCGTTCAGACCAACGTTTGGTTGTAGACAGTTTCACTTTACAGTTTACCTGCATTATCTTTATTTTATCCGTTATGGAGTGGTTATTGAAAATATGCGAAAGCCAGAACAATAGTTGGGATGCTATCTTCTCGGGTTATCAGCTGAGTCCTGGCGTCATATTGTCGCAACGTTTCGACGACTTTCCTATTCGTTATCCTCAGGCGAGCATTACATCAATGAAATTCGCCGTGGAAGCTTGTATTCCCACAGCATAAGCGGTTTGTTTATTATTTTATAACATTTTCAGCTGGCAGTCACGATTTTTCTTCATTTTCCGTTGAAGTGTCTGCCAAACGATTGACGTTATGACGTCAGTTTTTATTGTGCTATAACATTTTAGGCGATACGTTTGCTGTGTGTGAACTGTTCCATTATTATGGTGCCGGCCACGGTGGCCGAGCGGTTCTAGGCGCTTCAGTCCGGAACCGCGCGACTGCTACAGTCGCAGGTTCGAATCCTGCCTCGGGCACCGATGTGAGTGATGTCCTTAGGTTAGTTGGTTTACGTAGTTCTTTCTAGGGGACTGATGACCTCAGATGTTAAGTCCCATAGTGCTCAGAGCCATTTGAACCATTATTATGGTGACTTTATGCATTCTGGTTGTCCTTGTACCTAGGAATCCATACAATTTCACATTACTTACAAATCCACACAAGTTTATGTACGTAGCTAGTTTTAACGCGTACAGTGTCCTAATAAAAATACAGGGCAAACGCATTCCACTGTGTAAATTATTTCCTTAAACGAGTCATGCTGAAAAAAATAGAAAAATCGTGAGTGCCAGTAGCAGATGTGACTTTGTGACAAACAAAACTGCTACATCTCTACATCTCATTAGGTCCTAAGACGGACGCTCATGGGAAGTTGGTTCAAATGGCTCTAAGCACTATGGGACTTAACATCTGAGGTCACCAGGCCCCTAGACCTACTTAAACCTAACTAACCTAAGGACATCACACACATCCATGCCCGAGACAGGATTCGAACTTGCGACCGTAGCAGCAGCGCGGTTCCGGACTCAAGCGCCTACGACCGCTCGGTCACGGCGGCCGGCTACGTGAAGGTGACAACATGGATTAAAACCATCTCAGGCTCTCTCTAGTTACACAGCGTGTATCTTAATTGATGGTGTAAACGCATAAAATTGAAAGTACATGACACTAGAAGCAAAAAAGTCTTGGTAAAAATTAGCTCTGAAACGCATACGTTCACAGCTATGACCACTTGTACAGCAGAAGAGATGTGTTTCACAGTAGCGGAGATGAACAGGTGCTCATAGTTCTTAAGGTATGCAATTTAGAGCCCAAGTTTACTAGACCTTTTTCCCTTGTTTTGGTCCGAAGTACCGCCTCCCAAAATAGGGAAAGCAAAGAAACCGCAGTAGCCGAGATCCGTTTTACAATATAGAAAATGAATAAGTACTCATATCTCTTAAGGTGTCAATTTTAGAGCCTGTGAGCGTAAAAGCTCTGGGGTGAGACATGATCAAAAAGTACGGGAATTTTGTTTTTCTTGACGTACCTTTATTATACATTAACTTTGTCCACTTCAAAGTAGCCCCCACAGATATAATACACTTTTGCCAGCGCTTTTTCCAGTCTCGGAAGCACTTCTGGACTCGCTTTTCGTTATGGTGTTGAGCTCTTTCAGCTATTCTCATTTTATCTCATCAATGACGACAAAACACTTTCATGGTTCTCTTCGGCCTCGGGAACAGGAAAATGTCTCAGGTGGGCAAGTCCAGCGAATATGGTAGCTGAGGCAACGCAATGGTTTTTTTTTTTTTTTTTTTTCAGAACTCACGAGCAATCATTCAGGTGTGAGCTGGAGCACTATTTCCACGAGCGACTTGGTCAAAATTCTGGTCGTTTTCTTCGGATTGCTTCACGCAAACGACGCAATACTTCCAGGCAGTATTCTATATTGGGTGTATCACAGTAAACCTGGAACTCACGGTGCACCATCCCATTGTAATAGAAGAAAACAGTGAGAAGACCCCTGACAGGTGATCGAATTTGACGAATTTTTTTTCGGCGTTGGTTCTACAGGCAGTTTCCATTGGGACGATTGGGCTTTGGCTTCGACCCCATACCGTATACCCATGTTTCATCACCTGCTGGAACCTTCTTTAGCAGTTCTGGATTGTTGTCGACTTCAGTCAGCGATTCCTGGGCCAGGTCTGCGCGACTTCGTTTACGATCGAAAATTAACGATTTCGAAACAAATTTTGCTACTACAAGTTTCACGTCCAAAACATCCGAAAAAATTCCTCGAACGAGCCAAAGGATGTACCGACAACATCAGCAACCACTCTGACGGTGATTCGTCAATTTTCCAAAACCATTTTCTTTGCTTCTTGCACACCGTCGTCAGTAACTGACGTGACAGGAAGTCCGGGCGGTCGTCGTCTTCAACATAATCTTGACCCTCTTTGAAAAGTTTATACCACTCGTGAAGTCTTATCTCACTCGTAGCAGATTCGCCAAAAGCCACCATCAACATTTCGAATGCGGTGTTGCACTTTATAGTATTTTTCAAGCAAAATTTAATTCAGATTTCGTAAGTAAAAATTCGCCGAGCACTCGAAAACACATATAACCTTTCCGACCGTCAACAATAAACTACATATTCAATATATCAAGATTTTAAACATGGCTGCAGCAGCAACTGTTAAAATTCTTCACAATAAAGGATGGCAGCCAAAAACAGTTGCAGGATAGAATTTTTTATTAAAATTCTTGACCAAGGTTTCGGTACATATAAATATACCTTCATCAGAAGTAAACTTCCTGAATAGAAAGACACATTCATTAGAAAAGCCATATCAACGAAAGTGAGAAACAGAAGCTTAAATAACGGTGAAATTGCTAAAGTAATACAGGCACACAATCTTTAGTACTTACTAAAATTACATCATGCACTGGAGAATAATGAAACAATTATGCCAAAAGGCGTCGTCAGTAATTAAAATATCATCTCCATTTGTACAACATGTGTAATGGGCACAGGATCAAAGCGAACAGTTTAACAATGTTACTTCGCCTATGAACTGTTGAGACACGAGTGTGAAGGCACTAAGGTAGATTGTTTCGCCGAGAGAGGGCACTTGCATGTGCCACACTCGCGCATTGTAATATTCATGTACGTGTTTGTACTTTTGGATATCAATAAAGATGAAGCACCATTGTTACTGTTATGCTATCACCACAGCATAACTGTAATAATGGTGCTTCATCTTTATTGATCTCCAAAAGTACAAACACGTACATGATGTATAAACAGCTGAAGATGGGCGCAAGGCCGAAGCCGGTCGTGTGAAAATATATAACCTTTTATTGTGACTGGTAGCGGATATCTTTCTACACCCCATAATGCAACAGTCACGGAGTTCGACAGCATCCACTATGGATAAAATTCATAGATTTCCATTACTTTTTGATCGCACCTCGTATATTACGTATTGTATGAAGAGCACGAATAATTCCAGCTTCCTTCTCCCGTCCGATGCATCAACCAGAGACAAAACACAGTAAGCGCTACGTCGCCGCCCGCTTCCCCTGGCTACGCCGACAACAAGCGGGCTCCCGTTTCCCGGATTACGGTCTCGCCGCAGTGCAGACTTTGCCGCGCGACTTGCTGGTGCTACTGTACTGGTGCGTAGCGCTGGAACGGCTCGGTTCTCGTTTTCGGAGTTGCGTAGGCCCGCCGTAATTACGCAATTTCACGGCGGGCGCCGGCCAGCCGCGGCCTGTGATCACATATCCACGCACACGCGGGCTGCGCTCCCCTCCCGGCTCGCGTTACACCGCCGGCAGCAGCAGTACTTCACGGCACACCACCCGCGACTTTCACCGAACGCTGCCGACGTCGGAGTCCTGGCGTAAAGGGTGCGTAACAGACCACGAGCCTTCTCTACAGGCAACTAATCTGCTGCGCAACGAGCATCAATATACAGGGCTTCCAGAATGAGATTTTCACTCTGCAACGGAGTGTGCGCTGATACTGGCAGAATTGAAGCTGTGATGAAGGGTCGTGAGTCGTGCTCGGGTAGCTCAGATGGTAGAGCACTTGCCCGCCAAAGGCAAAGGTCCCGAGTTCGAGTCTCTGTCCGGCACACAGTTTTAATCTGCCAGGAAGTTTCAATATACAGGGTGTTCGGAAATTCCCGTTACATACTCTAGTACTTGTAGAGGAATCAAGTACGTGCTATTTTGAATAGGAACCTGCGTCCGGAAACCTATTGTTTCTGTTCTATGACCGTTATTTCTTCTCATGTGTAAAGTGTTCACGTCTGCTGAGGGAAAGAGGCAAGTCTCAGAGATGCTTGCTTGTCCTGGTATACAACAGGACAGGTAGGATGACGTCAGACGGTCACCTGATGTCACTTAGCGTCTGCCTCGCTACGAGACCTATTCAGTGCCTGTGGGTCTCCGATACAGTAAACACGGTTCGGTAAACGTTTTAGGAATACACAGACACCGATGGGTTGGAGAGTGTGTATCAGAGGATCCTTCGTAGGAACCATGTCTGTAACTACGTGGGTGGTCGCCACATCGAGCTGCTGTTGAAATTCATCACTACTGTTCTGTACGTACAGTACGCTGGCTTCGTTTTCGTATTGGAATGATATAAAGACGCAATGTTCAAGTGTTAAGACACACATCAATAAATGTTTTGCATCACCCCGGTTCCCAGAACTCCTGAAGAAAGACGTTGACTGTGGATATTGTATCACAGACACAGTCCCTTTGACTCTTCAGAGATGTCACTAAACCCGCCCAAAGATGTAAACAACCATGCATGAGCAGCGCCTACTAGACGGAGGGGGTCCGACAGCCGATCAGTTCCAGTCATTCCATCAGGAAGGAGCTACACGGCTCGTGTTGTCTGTAGTTCAACCATGCCTAGACGGTCAGCGCCACGGATCTCAACAAGCGAAGTGTCCAGGCGTCTCGAAGTGAACCAAAGCGATGTTGTTCGGACATGGACGAGATACAGAGAGACAGGAACTATCGATGACATGTGTCTCTCAGACCGCAAAAAGGCTATTTCTGCAGCGGATAGCCGGCCGAAGTGGCCGTGCGGTTAAAGGCGCTGCAGTCTGGAACCGCAAGACCGCTACGGTCGCAGGTTCGAATCCTGCCTCGGGCATGGATGTTTGTGATGTCCTTAGGTTAGTTAGGTTTAACTAGTTCTAAGTTCTAGGGGACTAATGACCTCAGCAGTTGAGTCCCATAGTGCTCAGAGCCATTTGAACCATTGAACTGCAGCGGATGACCGCTGCCTACTGATTATGGCTCGAAGGAGCCCTGACAGCAACGCCACCGTGTTGAATAATGCTTTTCGTGCAGCCACAGGACGTCGTGTTACGACTCAAACTGTGAGCAACAGGCTGCATGATGCGCAACTTCACTCCGACGTTCATAGCGAGGTCCATCTTTGCAACCACGACACCGTGCAGCGCGGTACAGATGGACCCAACAACATGCCGAGTGGGCCACTCAGGACTGGCATCACATTCCCTTCACCGATGAGTGCCGTATATGCCTTCAACCAGACAATCGTCGGAGACGTTTTTGGAGGCAACCTGGTCAGGCTGAACGCCGTAGACACACTGTCCAGCGAGTGTAGCAAGGTGCACGTTTCCTGCTGTTTTGGGGTGGCATTACATGGGGCCGACGTACGCCACTGGTGGTCATCGAAGGCGCCGTAGCGGCTGTACGATACTTGAGTGCCATCCTCCGACCGATAGTGCAACCATATCAGCAGCATATTGGCGAGGAATTCGTATTCATGGACGACTATTCGCGCCCCATCTTGTGAATGACTTCCTCCAGGATAACGACATCGCTCGACTACTGTGGCCAGCATGTTCTCCAGACATAAACCCTGTCGAACAAGTCTGAGCTAGATTGAAAAGGGCTGTTTATGGACGATGTGACCCAACAACCACTCTGAGAGACCTACGCCGAGTTGCCGTTGAGGAGTGGGACAGTCTGGACCAACAGTGCCTTGATGAACTTGTGGATAGTATGCCGCGACGAATACAGGCATGCATCAATGCAAGAGGACGTGCTACTGCGTATTAGAGTACCGGTGTGTACAGCAATGTAGACCACCACCTCCGAATGTCTCGCAGTATGGTTGTACAACATGCAATGTGTGGCTTTAATAAGCAATAGAAAGGACAGAAAGGATGTTTATGTTCATCTCTATTCCAATTTTCTGTACAGGTTCCGGAACTCTCGAAACCGAGGTGATGCGAAACTTTTTTTGAGGTGTGTACAGACAAATGTGCTTAAGTAATAAACGGAAGTTTCTTTATTTTTCCCTTCGAATTGATACCTAATAATTTGGACTGCGTCAAGCCTAATTCACTTCCTCAAGCAGAACTGAATGACTTAAACGTCTCAATTGAAATCGCTATAGAACGGGAACGGTACGTTTCTGTACATGGGTTCCTATTCAAAATAATATGTACTGACTCTCTTCTGCAAGTCTTAGAAGGCTTTATGGGGAATTTGTTATTGTTCCCTTAACAATTACTAGCGCCACGACTTTGGTAGAAAGACCGTAGCACCCGAAGAGTTGTAGCGCTCATTACCTCGTTCTGAACTCCACTCCTCGAAATGGAAAAAGGAACACATTGACACCGGTGTGTCAGACCCAACATACTTGCTCCGGACACTGCGTGAGGGCTGTACAAGCAATGATCACACGCACGGCACGGCGGTCACACCAGGAACCGCGGTGTTGGCCGTCGAATGGCGCTAGCTGCGCAGCATTTGTGCACCGCCGCCGTCAGTGTCAGCTAGTTTGCCGTGGCATACGGAGCTCCATCGCAGTCTTTAACACTGGTAGCATGCCGCGACAGCGTGGACGTGAACCGTATGTGCAGTTGACGGACTTTGAGCGAGGGCGTATAGTGGGCATGCGGGAGGCCGGGTGGACGTACCGCCGAATTGCTCAACACGTGGGGCGTGAGGTCTCCACAGTACATCGATGTTGTCGCCAGTGGCCGGCGGAAGGTGCACGTGCCCGTCGACCTGGGACCGGACCGCTGCGACGCACGGATGCACGCCAAGACCGTAGGATCCTACGCAGTGCCGTAGGGGACCGCACCGCCACTTCCCAGCAAATTAGGGACACTGTTGCTCCTGGGGTATCGGCGAGGACCATTCGCAACCGTCTCCATGAAGCTGGGCTACGGTCCCGCACACCGTTAGGCCGTCTTCCGCTCACGCCCCAACATCGTGCAGCCCGCCTCCAGTGGTGTCGCGACAGGCGTCAATGGACGGACGAATGGAGACGTGTCGTCTTCAGCGATGAGAGTCGCTTCTGCCTTGGTGCCAATGATGGTCGTATGCGCGTTTGGCGCCGTGCAGGTGAGCGCCACAATCAGGACTGCATACGACCGAGGCACACAGGGCCAACACCCGGCATCATGGGGTGGGGAGCGATCTCCTACACTGGCCGTACACCACTGGTGATCGTGGAGGGGACACTGAATAGTGCACGGTACATCCAAACCGTCATCGAACCCATCGTTCTACCATTCCTAGACCGGCAAGGGAACTTGCTGTTCCAACAGGACAATGCACGTCCGCATGTATCCCGTGCCACCCAACGTGCTCTAGAATGTGTAAGTCAACTACCCTGGCCAGCAAGATCTCCGGATCTGTCCCCCATTGAGCATGTTTGGGACTGGATGAAGAGTCGTCTCACGCGGTCTGCACGTCCAGCACGAACGCTGGTCCAACTGAGGCGCCAGGTGGAAATGGCATGGTAATCCGTTCCACAGGACTACATCCAGCATCTCTACGATCGTCTCCATGGGAGAGTAGCAGCCTGCATTGCTGCGAAAGGTGGATATACACTGTACTAGTGCCGACATTGTGCATGCTCTGTTGCCTGTGTCTATGTGCCTGTGGTTCTGTCAGTGTGATCATGTGATGTATCTGACCCCAGGAATGTGTCAATAAAGTTTCCCCTTCCAGGGACAATTAATTCACGGTGTTCTTATTTCAATTTCCAGGAGTGTATTTCAGAGCAGTCTATGGCGTATACAGGTGTCAGTTTGTTTATCCAATATGCTCCTGTGTAACTGTCGATTGGAACCACTCGCGTCTTCAGTTGCTTCACAGAGTGATCCAAGTGTGCTACAAGTGTCAATCTACACGAATCTGTTAATATGCCAGTGAAAACCACCTGTGCCTTTTCTGACATCCGTTAGTAGGTGAAAACCTGATAAACAAAATTCATCCATTTTTGTCCAGTAAAATGTAGAGCTGCCATGAACCTGAAGGTCAGTTTGAACGCGACAGTACTTTACTTGTCATATTGCTACAGGAGGTAGTACACATTTACCTCACTCCGACCTTTTGAACTGATGTATCCAATCAGTTGTAGGGGGAGCAACGGTTAAATTTGCTCTCCGAACAACGGCGTAACTCCACATTTTTCACATTAACAAACGCTTCCAGAGTTAAAATTAGTGGTAAGTGGCGGAGCAAATCGTAGGACTGAACGACCTCGTACTCACACGTTTGAAAGCGCTGTCTGCAACTTAATAACTTATCTCATACAAATATAACATTTACACAGTCACGCTTCAGTACAGGAATAAAATCATTTCATAATTCTTCTACAATGAAAAGCATTTACACATTAGTATAGATGTTTTGTAAGAAAGTTAGGTCCATTTTTGAGTGATTTCTGTGGTGACTGGACTGTACGTAATGCCTTAAAATGTACACGGAGGTTTCAGTGTCCTGTACGCGGGCGAACGATACGACACGAAATTTTAGTTCCAGTTCAAAACAGTAAACTACCGACCCTAATTTTTGTCGTGTTTTCACCATCAAAATTCTATTACTACAAGCCTACTGTCAGTTTTCCGAGATCAATGATTATCATCCGTTCAACTTGCGGATTCACCCGTTTCATTCTAGCCCTTATCTTTTATTTACTCCATTGTATTAAATACACGTTAAATTGCAGTGTGGTAAGACAGAATTATTTATTTATTTATTTTAATCAGCTCTTCAGAAATCTGTTGCGACGTCTTCAGAACAACATGGTGTTTAGGTTCAGCGCTCCTTGCCTACTGCAGCCGTGCGGGCCTTTGAGCCACAATATAGGCACAGTGGTACTCGAAAGTATACAGGTTCTAACGATACAACGCAAGTGCTCGGATATCTTGTAGCTGTAGTCGTAATAAGAAGTGTTCAAGCTATGTGACTAGTACTATAGTATTCTGATGACCAAGCCGGTTTACAGAGCTTTGGAATCCTGTTTGGTGATCTTGTTTCGTTGTTCTTACTGAACCATTTGGGGTGGAAGTTGTGGAGATTTCTTTCAGGTGGCCACGTCTGATTGCTTTCGACCTTCTTGAACAGCGTCCACCTCGTGTGCAGTGTCGATGCACACTGATCGCTGTGATTTCGTTCGCCCGCTGGCACAACCCAACTCCAACGCAACTTTTGAGCTACAGTTGTATGAGAGTTGCGTTGCACGTCCTTCATCAACTAGATGTAACTGGTTTGTGACTGGCGATCAACTCAAAAGTGTTGTTTCTTGTCAGCCTTCTCCCAAACGGCACGCCACGGAGTCTGTGGTGAGGAATCAGCAACGGTAGAAGACATTTTAGATGCAGCCTTTCATTCGCGATAATGAAATACATTAAGCGTTCGTATTAGCTCGGGAACTGGAAAAAGACGACATTAAGTGCAATTTATAGGATATCGAAGAAACTGTTGGATAAGCTGACCGAATATCTCCGTCTAACCGTACAATTATTACAGAAAAGTACACAAACAGCAGGAAAAGTATCTCACTTCCAGAAAGACTACTACTTACTTTTAGGCAAGATAATTGTGATAGCAATTATAACGCATAAAAGAAATTGAGGCGAAAACATGCAGCAGCATATTTATGAAACAACTGCATTCACTTAAAAATTTAAATCCATTACACGAGACACAGTTCTGTTCCGTTTCAATAAATTTTTAATATAAAAATGAAACATAACGTTGTATTCTCAGAGCCAAAAAACTGGGCTGCCAGCATTACGTTGCCATCAAATAACTAATAGATGTCGGCAATATCCAGTGGGATGTGACATCCTTAACTGAGGTTACCCTTTCACGCATACTATACTGAAGAGGAGATGCGTGTGACGTCGCCTTGCTCACGGTGGTGATCGCCGTGGCGGGTTGGAGGAGTCTAGAATACCTTCAATACAACACACAAGGCGAGGCGGGTCGCTGCGGAGCCGCGGCGCGTCTACCAAACCACTTGCACCGCCGTTGGTAGCCGCACTAACGTTAAATTACGGTTGCGACAATGCACGAGATACAACGCGACATAACGAGTCGGACTCTCGCGTGTCTGATGTTAGGTGCTCACGTGACATTGCACTGCACTTGCGTTGCGCCAGTGGACGACGGTTTACACGGACGAGGTCCGTGAGCACAGAGAGGCACTTGCTGCGGCTCGTGTCTCCGTGAGCAGCCGAGTGGTATAGGGGGGGAGACAATGGCGCGGCGCTGAGCCGCTCCGTCAACTGCTGCGACCTCTCGCTTCCGATAAAGCGCTTAGCAAAGGGACCTTCCCAGCAGGGTCGCCAGTTGCGAGCAACTCGGTAGCTCGTGGATGGCTCGCCACTAGCACCAGGAATTCGAGACGATCCCACTGGACGGAACTCAAACAACCCGAATAAATTAGTTGAGGCCACAGCTTCATGTGCAACGAGGTAATTGTGGTGTCACCGCGAGACACCACACTTGCTAGGTGGTAGCCTTTAAATCGGCCGCGGTCCGTTAGCATACGTCGGACCCGCGTGTCGCCACTGTCAGTGATTGCAGACCGAGCGCCGCCACACGGCAGGTCTAGAGAGACTTCCTAGCACTCGCCCCAGTTGTACAGCCGACTTTGCTGGCGATGGTTCACTGACAAATTACGCTCTCATTTGGCGAGACGATAGTTAGCATAGCCTTCAGCTACGTCATTTGCTACGACCTAGCAAGGCGCCATTAGCAGTTACTATTGATACTGTGAATAATGTACCGTCAAGAGCGACGTTCACCATTAATGGATTAAAGTTAAGTATTCCAGAAGCTACGTACTTTTCTTGCTAGTATAATTACTTTACCTGTTCCAGACCTCACGCCAGCCTGCGTGAACTTTAACGCTTGCCTTTCGGCTACCTCGTAGTGGCTTGGCTGTCTCGCCAAGTCACAACAGCAATAAAGTCTGAAAATCGGCCGAATGATTTTCTTAAGCTCAGTACTGTTCTTTCGTGAATAAAAAAATTAAATCTCTAGATCGCGTGATAAACACGGTGGCACTTATTGAACTACATGAAAACAAACGTAAATTAGTTACAAACTACGGCATGACCACACTTTGTTCAGCATGAAACCGTCGCTATAGATATTCAAATTTAGGTTATGACATGTTCGGTACGACTGCAATCATCGGCGATTATGTGGAGCAAAGGAATAGCGAAATTCTGCATGTCCCGCTGAAGTGTCGCAACATCGATGCTGTCGGTGACCTCCTGAATGGCTGTTTCCAGCTAAACAAATTTTTGGGCTATTGCTGTACACCTTGTCTCTTATATAACCCCAGAAAAAGGAGTCGCATGTGTTTAGATCCGGAGAATATGGCGGCCAATGGAGGCCCATGCCAGTGGCCTCTGGATTCCCCAGAGCCAGAATGCGCTCCCCAAAGTGCTCCTCCAGTACAGCGAGCGCTCTCCTGCTTCTTTGGGTCGGGCTCCGTCTTGCATGAACCACATCTTGTCGAAATCAGGGTCACTTTGGATAATGGGGATGAAATCATCTTACTAAACCTTCACGTACCGTTCGGTAGTTTCCGTGCCATCAAGGAATATCGCACCCATTACTCCGTGACTGGACACTGCACACAACACAGTCACCCGTTGAGGGTGAAGAGACTTCTCGATTGTGAAATGCGGATTTTCAGTCCCCCAGATGCGCCAATTTTGCTTCTTGACGAACCCATCCAAACGATAGTGGGCTTCGTCGCTAAACCAAACCATATAAAGCCCATACTAATTCGCATCGTGCCCCTCTGCCACCTGTGCAGTCTGAACGTCGTAACGCATACCGTTCAGAAGTTATGACGATTATATTTCATATATGTGATATGTCATCGGAGGCTTTCCCGGCCTATGTGTTGTTTCCAGAGCTCTCGGGTGCCCATATAGTTCAACAATTTTCATCCTTGAATGTCTTTGATTATAACCGCGTTTCGGCTACTGCCGAACCCGAGAACCTTGTCTAACAAATTTAATTTCTGCTCTCATGATGGCAGTAGCTAAAACGGTGTCACAAATAAAGGCGTATTTTAAGCAATTTAAACAGTTCTAATCACAAAATATTCATAAAGTAGCGGACTTATGCAAGAAATGCGTTTCCTTTATTAGTCAGCACTCTTTTGGTGAACTCAGAGTCAATATCCATACTTTGAAGTATGCTAGATTACTATTGAGGAAAATGGAGCTGCAAACCAACGCGGAGCTGAAACTTAAGAAAATATAGTTCATCCACGACAGAACTGGCCTGCAAAACAGAGATTTTTGAGTATCGCTCATCATTGTGGGGTCCTTATCAGGTTGAATTAATCGCAGGGGAAGGCAAGATACAATGAAGAGCAGCACGTTTCGTCACGGGATCGTTTAGTGTCTGTGAGGGGGTTACTGAGATGCTCAGCAAACTCCAGTAGCAGATGCCACAAGAGATGTGGTGTGTATCACAGTTTGCTATTGAAATGCCGAGAGAGCATGATCCGGGAAGAGTCACATAACGTATTACTTCCGCCCACATATATCTCGTGAAGTTGGTTGCACGAGAAAATTCGAAAAATTAGAGCTAGTAGGGAGTACCGACAATCATTCTTCCCAGGCGCCATTTCTGAATGTAACAGGGAAGGGAGGATCAGATAGTAGTGCCAGAAGTACCCCTCACCACATACTGTCAGGTGGCGTGTAGTGTGGACAAGTAGCTGTACCGGATGTTACTGGCCATCTAGGAACACATATACGCTTTATACAGCACCCGCAATATCCAGGTTTCCTTACGCTCCACCAGGGACAAGATAGATGTTCTGCACATTGCATATGTGTGCTTGTTGGACTTTGAGTATGTAAAGTTTACAACGGTGAAACCAGCAAGTCAGTTGAAACACACGTGCAGCAGCAAGAATGCTACATTCGACTTGGTTAGTACAAGTCGGTGGTAGCCGAACAACGTAAAGAGCACAAGTCGGCGGTAGCCGAACGACATTAAGACCACAACTCAGCAGTAGCTGGACAACATAAGGAGCACAACAAATAATCGGTAGCCAAACATCGTGAGATGACTGCTTATTGCAGGAAAATAAAATTTTGTGCGACTTGTGTACGTGATAAGCAGACAGTGCTGGTTAAGTTGCAGACTATAGAGTTCACTGAAATATTAAAACATCCTAACAGTACGAACAGACAGAGGCAAGGCTTGCAGCCACCAAGTCCAACAGGTCACAACAACTGGAGCTGTGAACGTTACCCACGAGCGACGAACTGCTGCTGCGAGAGCCACGCACTGCTACCACGTGAGGGAGGCAGAAACGTGCGCCACATTCACCGATCAGTGCCAGTCATGGCTCACACTGAAATGTAAAATGGACGACAGCACTCTCCATTACTTGCACCACAGGAAGACAATCTAATAAATTTTGTCGAGCCTTGCGCCCAAGGGGACCAACAATGTCAATATAATTATTTTGAAGTTGTGCAAGCGTGGCCAATCCACCGACTTTATTTACTGTTATTTTACAAGATGATGTGGCAACTGACCTAGAAAACACTCATGTTAACAAGCTTGACGAGATTTGTAACCCGAAAGGACACTGGGTTTAGACATTCCAAGGGACAAATAGCGAAAATATGCACTACTGTAGAATATTTTCAGAACAAAAAAATTTTTAGCGCGTTTGTATTTCTCTCAATATAGGAAAAGAGGACGTATTAGTAGGCGTGCCATCACTTGCACACAAGGTGTCTAGGCTACCACCCAGCACACCAATACATTGCCATCTCATGTGAACACAAGTCTGTCGATGTCTCGTCGTACACCACGGACTACTTAAAAACTGGCATCCGCTAAAAAATAAAAGAAATTTAATGAAAACAGTAAACGAACTTGTTTTTCAGCTTTGTTGCATGTATATATATCCTGACTTTTCTACATAATTTCTATAAAAGAATGGTTCAAATGAACTGTGGAACATGTAAGTAACTCATTCCTGTAGAACACTAGATTCCAATCTCCTGTGTATATCAAGCGAACAACTAACACCCAGCAATGTGGCCCACAAATAATCATTGACATAAGTGGCGTATTATTTATTTGCTTTAATATTCATATTTGATGGTAAGATATTGATTCATTGTACGTTTTGTAACTGAGAACTGCAATACATTGGCAATTATGCAGTGTAAGTTAATTTTTGTGGAAAGAATAAACGCAAGTACGTTGCAATTTAAACTGATCTACCTGGTACAGATAATCCATTTATTTTGTACTGACAAAAAACTGCTGCACTCACATGTATTTCAGCACATTTTTATCAACTCACCATCTTATCTGCCTACCTGTCTGTTTGGTACGAACTCATTTTAAACCAACGTCCAGATGAATTTCAAACATAGCTCAAGCTCGATGGCAGTACAATATTAATTCGCTATCTTGTCGATCTGTTCGGTAGGGATGAAGATGAGGGTGAAAATGGTTGGCAAGACGTGGCATCTAGGCTGCCCTGCGGGACTGGCATGTTTGTGGGTAGTAATGGCATGCACTTCGGGGGGTATGCCTGCAGATGGGCACAGCTAAGCAGAGATAGGGAGTAGGAGGAGATGCATAGTAAGAGAGGGGGAGGACGAGATGGATGGCAGAGCTGGGAAGAGTAGATGGACAGAGGGGGGGGGGGGGGGAAGAGCAAATGGACACAGGAGGAGGAGTGATACGTGCGCAATATATGTGACACATGTGTGAAGAGCACAAATATTCATAAGGTCCGGATACCTGCAGAACCGGATATGAATATTGGTGTGTTGTCTTACACATGCACGAGTGGTACTTGGTGCCATCCAAGCGACAGGCCTGAAGATAATGCAACTGGAACGTCGAAACTCGTCTCCTAATGAAACACTATCAAAACAACGGCTGTCGGTACAGTATTTTACATTTCATTTATTAGGTGTTAGGACAAAGCTGCGAATGTAACGGTACTGAAATAAAAGTCTTACAAAAGTCTTATAAAATTAGTTTTGCTTGCTTCTTTATTCTATTTTTTACGCAAATAACAATTAAACATACTCACGTCTTATTAGCTGGTAGGTAGAACTCTAACATTATTTTATTTCATTTATTACTGGGTGAAAATACACTGAATTTAACCCGAAATTTAACACGTTTGATATATAATCCCATCAGTACTGTTAAAATCTATTGAAACATTTCACACACATATGACTGAAGAGCAGAAAATAATTATATAAATAAAAACAAATTTTTAATATACCGCTTCTCAGCCGCCCGGGATTAGCCGAGCGGTCTTGGGCGCTGCAGTCATGGACTGTGCGGCTGGTCCCGGCGGAGGTTCGATTCCTCCCTGGGGCATAGGCGTGTGTGTTTGTCCTTAGGATAATTTAGGTCAAGTAGTGTGTAAGCTTAGGGACTGATGACCTTGGCAGTTAAGTCCCATAAGATTTCACACACACCACTTCTCAAATGGCACCACAAAGCATCTCTCACCCCCATGCAGATTCCCAACCCCAAACAGGAAGTCCTGAAAATTTTGATTGTGAATTTTAAGAGATGTGAAAGCGTTTATAACATTTAAAACAGGAAAATCTTGGGCACATGCGGTACATAAAAGATGCATGAATAGCTCACCTCCTTACTGTTGCATTACATGCTGATTGATGCTTGAATGGTTCTCCTCCTTACTATTATCAGTTCCATGCGCGCCTCATTTTTCACTTTATATGTTACAAATATGTTCAGAGCCATTAAAAATTTGCAATCACAAACTTTCAGACGATTTGAGGGTTAGGAATCTCAATGAAGCTAAGAAGAATTGGTCTATACTTTGTAACCCGATTTAAAACGTAGTTGATGAAAAATTTATTTTTCTTCGAATAATTATTTATAATTATATGTGTAATTTTTCTAACTGGGCTGTAAAATAAATGTGTCACTACAGAAAGTCCGTTTCCCATGCCCTCCCGAGAAATAAAACACAGCAAACCGAAATATGGAGCAGCCGCTGTGGAATCGAGGGCTGAAACAGAGCGCTGAGCCTGTTCTCTTGAGAGACAGCCGCTGGGAGAGCTGCCTGCACTCGCGCCGAGAGAGCCCGGAGCCACTCCGGGTCGGCAGAGCGCGGCCGCTAAGAAATTAATTCGCGGCGCGGCGGGCCGAGGAGCGCAGCGCGGGCCCCGCCATTTGTCACGGGATGGGCGGCGTCGTCGCCGCAGACGACTTACTGGCTGCGCGCCGGCCTGGCCTATCCCGGCGCAGCGGCTGATTAATGGCGCGGCCGGGGATTCCCCGTGAGGCGGCTAATGGCGGCTTCCTGTGCACTGGACGCGCCGCCCCATCACTCACCGCGGGCCGACGCGCCGCGCCGCGTCTAAACACGGCCGGGGGCGAGTCAGCCTACTGTCAGAGGGGCAGCGGCAAGGCGATTACTACTGCCTAATTACAAGATCCCGCACTCTCTGAAACACGTGCGAGTCGCGTGGCTCACCAGCCGCTGACGAGCGCGTGCGTTGCTCGTGAGCCGGTGTACGCGGGACACGTGCGGTCGGTTATCCAGGCGAGCAAAAAGTGGGGCTCAGGCAAGGTGGGGACGACACTGCCGCGTGCTCATCGTTTACACGGCTAAACCGGTCACCCGGTCACCAGGGCCCGGCAGCTGGTTACCTGTCTCACGGCATCCAGGTGCAACAAAAAAACTGAGTTTTGGTATTTCATTGATTTCATGGAATTACATTTTCCTGGAAACATATGAGTCTCAACTTTATCATCGATATGAATAGAAGCTGAAGCAATGAATTAAAATTTGTGCCACAGCTGGAACTTTTTTTTTCCTAATTTTGTTCGATTTTGTTCGTTGCATTTGTTCCGTGCGGATGTCCCATGACACCCATTCAAGTCCAGTGTTGAGCCGTTGACTCAGTTTTTTTGTTACAGAGGGCAACGAACCTGCTAATATGAGTTGAATTCTGGTGTCTTATTTACAAGGCAGATGTGCTATCCCCTACACCACTCCAATTCTTGAATATGAAGTGGCTTAAAATGGCTCTAAGCACTATAGGACTAACGTCTGAGGTCATCAGTCACCTAGACTTAGAACTACCTAAACCCAACTAACCTAAGGACATGACACACATCCATGCCCGAGGCAGGATTCGAACCTGCGACCGCAGCAGCAGCGCGGTTCCGGGCTGAAGCGCCTAGAACCGCTCGGCCACAGCGGCCGGCTATAAAAGGTGAAACAAGTCGGAACTTTTCAAAACAAGTCGACGATATTTGAACGTGATTCGAAGCAACAAACAGTGTGTATGCTTCTCCAGAACCTCCTGCGGCGTGATCACGGTGGGGTGCGACTTTGAAATGCGTGAATAAAACGGCGATGGGTCCCTCTAAGACTCAGCGCAGTTCGGCAACACCCTCCGCACCACCCACGCACCTTCATTGCACATGTTAAAAATGTTCCTGTCAAGGGGCGCCTCCCCGAAGGTGCTAAGCAAACCCAAGGGGCCACGCAGCTGGATCGGCTCGAAGTCTCTGACGTATGCTCCACCCTGTTGAAAAAGAATTTTCGGCATGTTCTCGTAATTGTTCAAACAGCCACACGAACGAGCTATCAAGGTAGCTGAAGCAGACAACCACATCTACATTCGTATCTACATACGGAATCCTCAAGCCACCGTATGGTGAATGGCGGAGGGCACCTTGTAGCACTACTAATCATTCTTTCCTTCCCTGTCTCAATGGTAAACAGAGCGACGAAAAACTCACTGTTTATATGGCTCCTTAGGAAATCTAATTTCTCTTATCTTGTCTTTATGGTCTTTATGCGAAATGTACATTGGCAGCTGTAGAACCGTTCTGTAGTCAACTTCAGATGCTGGTTCCCTAACTGTCTCATTAGTGCGATAGCAATTTTTGCTCTGGTTTACAGGGGATATCCACTAGGGGCTCTTGAAAACCATTCGACGAAACCTGAATCTGATCTGTTTCGCTAAAAGAACGTCATCTTCCGTCCAGGGATTCCCATTTGAGATAACGAAGTATCTATTTAATACTCGCCTACCGGTAACAAAGCTAGCAGCCCCTCTGACTTGATTAGATACCTTCTATTAATCCGACCAGTATTCAAGAATCTTTTATAGATGAGCTACATTTTCCCAAAATTCTCCCAATAAAAATTTTTCTACATTTGGAGGATGCTGCCCTTCATTATACGAATTAAAATTTTGTCCAAGCCATCTCGTGTCCTCCTACAGTTACTCAAGAACGACAGCTTCCGGTGCACCGGAGAGTCATCAGCCAACAGTCGCAGACTGCCGCAGACCCTGTCGGTCAGGTCATTTACATCTTTAGGAACCGGCAACTCACAGCTGGCACCGAGCCAAAATCCTAATTTTGATGCGTAAGTTAAAATTCACCCCAGGTTTGTATATCTATTCGTCGGAAACTAGAGTCTTGTGAAATCGGATGAATATTCTCGGAATGCGCTGCAGATATTGACCACCAACAGGAAAGCTACTCAGCCCTTGCAAACAGTTTCTGGGCAGTGGAGGGACGCCGCGAGGGGTCAGAGGGCGGTGAAGAGGGACGTGTGAAGAGCGGCTCGCTGCTCCGTATATGGGGAAGGTGAGGCAGAGAACCACACGAAGGTTGCAGCTGATCGTAAATTCAAATGTCGTGTGACTAGGGCCTCCCGTCGGGTAGACCGTTCGCCGGGTGCAAGTCTTTCGATTTGACGCCACTTCGGCGACTAGCGCGTCGATGGGGATGAAATGATGATGATTGGGACAACGCATCGCCCAGTCGCTGAGCGGAGAAAATCTCCGACGCAGCCGGGAATCGAACCCGGACCCTTAGGACTCACATTCTGTCGCGCTGATCACTCAGCTACCGGGGGCGGACGTAGCTGATGGTGGTCTTGGTGGATTGTGCTCGCGTGAGGTTGCCTGTCTGCTTCTTGTTGCTCTTCAACTTGTGCGCCTCCACGAGGGGTGAATCACATAAAACTTGACGGCAAACTTTGCGTAAATGAAAGTGGTATAAATGTACGTTGTCACAAAATCGGTTGGTTGCCAGGTGCTCGTATTGTTAGCTAATCAACAGATTATAATAATCCTTAGAAACTGTTTTTTTTTTTTCGCAACATACATTTTTTAATGAAAAATTCCTATTAACTTTAACAGACTAAAAGTGGTTTAAGTTAGAATGGTGTTTGTGGCAGGATTTTAATGCGAGTCGTTTACGAGATATAGTATTTTGAAAACTTTCCACACCGACACTTGTACAATGCACTAAAGAACAACACTAACCAGATACGTGGCTTCTGGCCGGTAATGATACAACTAACCATCACAGCTTGTGTTCAGAACTGGCAACGGTGATACACGCGTCCAATCTGGTATGGAACGACTGCTACACACGTGCTAACAGTTCAGCGGAGAAATCCGAGTAGGCTGCGTATCGTGGGATATAGTTGGCATGTCCGTTTGGATAGCGGCTTTCATCTTTCCTTCACAAAAAAAGTCTATAGGCGTCAAACTTGGGGAACGTGCCTGCCGAGGTACAGGTCCTCTGCGTCCAATCCAACGACTTGGAGACATTTCCTGAAGACATGCTGTAGTACTTCGTGGACTATGGGTCGGGCAGCTAACAAGTTCGTACCAAAGCTGCCTTCTAATCTGCAGAAGAACATCTTCTAGCATCCGTGCAAGATGGCCTGTTAGGTTGTGCGATACTTGTGGGCGTTCAGTGCTCCGTCTATGAAAAACGGGCCTATGAGCTGGTGGTCCGCTACCCCGCACCTAACGTTTATACTCCATGGACTTGGACGTTCCACCTGCAGAAACCAATGGGGATTGTCACCAGACCAGGAGTGCATGTTTCGGCGGTTTACCTGGCCATGATTGTTAATGCGGCTTCCGAACTAAACTTCATACATGACTTATCTGCAGTATCCTGTCTAAATCCCCATGTACAGTTGACACGATTCTCATAATCATTTCCGTGCAGCTCTTGACGGAGAGAGATGTGATATGAATGGAACCAACGTCGACGGAGAATTCTTAGTTGTTGTCGCCGTGTAATATACGTCGTCAGGTTCTTGGGCGCAAAGGATCCCGACATTCACAGGTGGTTCTGCTTACTGCAGAAGTGATGGTTCGAATTGAGAAAAGGCGGGGTGAAGGTGCAGAAAAAACCGTTCATATCGAAGTAAATAAACAAGCCGGAAATATGCTGAAAAGGAGAAAAGGATAAAAAATATCCACCATTTTCTGGCCTAAATAACCGAAATGGATGCATAGTTCATTGAGACTCGTCTTGTGTTACTTGGGAAGTATGAGACTTTTGATCAACTTCCGAACGCTACTCATAAAACTTCAAAATTAAAGCGTGCGGAATAAACTGCCAGATAGCGCAGCACTGCGGGAAGACAGACAGCCGGGCAGGCAAGCGCGACCCCAAAAGACTGCTTGGGTCGGGCGTACCTTGGCTGGGATGGACAGCCTGTCCGATCTGCTGATAACGTGCGGCAGCTTGTCTGCCTGGCTTACAGGCTGGCACTGGCAGGTAAAAAGCGGAATGTGTACACCACTGCAAGCAAGTCATTTCTGACAGCACCTTCCTTCTGTGTGTGTGTGTGTGTGTGTGTGAGAGAGAGAGAGAGAGAGAGAGAGAGAGAGAGAGAGAGTAGATGGGCCGGTGGGGGCTCTTCCTTGCACATTTACATGTTTGACGCGAAGTACATTTGATGAATGCAACAATAGCGATGTGCGACCACCACAGTCACAGGCTGCTTTTGACGGTGGTGGCAGGCAGTTCCGTAACTCGTGCGCCGTTCCAGACTAGGGTCGAAGTTATTCGCAGAGTTTCCGTGGACAGAAAGAAACAGAAACGGTTGACCGGGGGGGGGGGGGGGGGGGAGGTGGAGGGTACATCCAGGCCGCCTCGCTCTGAGGTAATTACAGGGCGGCGCAAATCACTTTGAGGAGCGGAGGGCCAGAAACAATTAGCCCGCTGGCCGGCCGGCCGGCCGCCGCCGCCTGCAGTCGACGGTGCGTTATCAGGGCCCGCCTTCAGCCCGGGGCAATCCGTTCGCTGCTGGCTGGCTGCAGCTCGCCTAATTACGGCTTATCTGCGGCCGCGAGACCTCAGACGGGCCGGGGCGGCGTTTAATTTACTTCCGGCTGCGAAACACACGGCCTCTCTGAGGCTCCGGCTCCCACCAGCTGCTCACAGGCAGAGGGGCCGCCTGCGCTGCTACCACTCACACAGCACAAAGACGGCTCAACTACTCTGGCGAAGAAGCGCCGCGAGCTGTACACTATCTACACCTACATCTGCGTGATCACTCTGCCATTCACAATAAAGTGCATGGCAGAGGGTTCAATGAATCACCTTCAAGCTGTCTCTCTACCGTTCCATTCTGGCACGGCGCGCGGGAAAAACGAGCACTTAAATTTTTCTGTGCGAGCCCTGATTTTTCTTATCCTATCGTCATGGTCATTTCTCACTATGTAGGTGGGTGCCAATAGAATGTTTTCGCAGTCGGAGTAGAAAACTGGTGAGTGAAATTTCATGAGAACATCCCGCCGCAACGAAAAACGCCTTTGTTTTATTGATTGCCATTCCACTTCACGTATCATGTCTGTGGCACTATCCCCCTATTTCGCGATAGTACAAAACCACCTGCCCATCTTTGAAAGTTTTCGATCTTATCCGTCAGTCCCACCTGATACGGATTCCACACCGCACAGCAATACTCCAGAATAGGGCGGACAAGCGTGGTGTAAGCAATCTCTTTAGTAGACCTGTTGCACCTTCTAAGTGTTCTGTCAATGAATCGCAGTCTTTGATTGGCTTTACCCACAACATTATCTATGCGATCGTTCCAATTTAGGTTATTTTTAATTCTAATCCCTACGTTCAAATGGCTCTAAGCACTATGGGACTCAATATCTGAGGTCATCAGTCCCCTAGAGTTAGAACTACTTGAACCTAGCTAACCTAAGCACCTCACACATATCCATGCCCGAGGCAGGATTCGAACCTGCGACCGTAGCAGTAGCGCGGTTCCGGACTGAAGCGCCTAGAACCGTTCGGTCACAGCGGCCGGCTGTCCCTAAGTATTTAGTTGAATTTGCAGCCTTCAGATACGAGTATTTAACACGGATTTCTTTTAATACTCATGTGAATAATTTCACATTTTTATTTACTCAGGGTCAATTGCTACTTTTCGCAACATACAGGTATCTTATCTAAATCATTTTGCATTTCGTTTTGGTCATCTGATGACTTTACAAGACGGTAAATGACAGCATCATCTGCAAACAATCTAATAGGGCTACTCAGATTGTCTCCTATGTCGTTAATATAGATCAGGAACAATAGAGGGCCTATAACACTTCCTTGGGGAATGCCGGATATTATTTCTGTTTTACTCGATGACTTTCCGTCTATTACTACGAACTCAGACCTTCCTGACAAGAAATCACGAATCCAGTCGCACAACTGAGGCGATACTCCGTAGGCACGCCGTTTGGTTAGAAGACGCTTGTGAGGAACGGTGTCGAAAGCCTTCTGCAAATCTAAAAATATGGAATCAATTTGACATCCCCTGTCGATAGCACTCATTACTTTATGAGTATATAGGGCTAGTTGTGTTTCGCAAGAACAATATTTTCTGAATCCGTGCTGACTATGTGTCGATAAATCGTTTTCTCTGAGGTATTTCATAATGTTCGAATATAGTGTATGTTCCAAAACCCTACTGCAAATCGACGTTAGTGATATAGGCCCGTAATTCAACGGATTATTCATACTTCCCGTTTTAGGTATTGGAGTGACTTGAGCAATTTTCCAGTCTTTAGGTACGGATCTTTCTGTGAGGGAGTGGTTCTATATAATTGCTAAAAATGGAGCTATTGTATCAGAATACTCTGAGAGGAACCTGACTGGTATACAATCTGGACCGGAGGCCTTGCCTTTGTTAAGTGATTTAAGCTGCGTTGTTACACCGAGAATATCTACTTCTATGTTTCTCACCTTGGGAGTCGTTCTTGATTGGAATTCAGGAATATTTATTTTGTCCTCTTTGGTGAAGGAGTTTCAGAAAATCGTGTTTAATAACTCTGCTTTAGTAGCACTGTCATCATGTTTCACAGCTGTTATCGCGCAGTGAAGGTACTGATTGCGTCTTGCCACTGGTGTGCTTTATGTAGGACCAGAATCTCTTTGGGTTTTCTGCCACGTTCCGAGACAGAGTTTCGTTGTGGAAATTATTAAAAGCATCTCGTATTGAAGTAAGTGCTATATTTCGAACTTCTGCAAAACTTCGCCAATCTTCGGGATTTTGAGTTCCTTTCAATTTGGCATAGTTTTTTCGTTGCTTCTGCAGCAGCGATCTGACTCGTTGTATGTACCATGAGGAATCACTACCATCACTTATTAATTTATGTGGTATACATCTCTCAATTGCCGACTATATTATCTCTTTGAAATCATTCCACATCTTTTCTGCGCTTACGTGATCAGATCGGAAGGTGTGGTGACTGTCTCTTAAAAAGGCGTTTGGAGCATTTTTATTAGCTTTTTTTAAAATACAGATGTACTTTGCGTTTCTTTTTTATGGTCGTATGTGTTACGGTATTCAGCCTAGCAGCAACTGCCTTGTGGTCGCTAATCCCTGTATTCGTCATGATACTCCCTATTTGTCCAAGAACTATGCTTAACCGTATAATTTTTTGAATCTTAACGTTACAGTATTTGTTTCAGAGATCACGTTCTCGGATCTGCATTTGCATCTATTCCCTAATCGAAACGGCGCGAGTAGCGAAAATTCGTAACGGTTTAAAACCGTGAATGCTTCTGTGGTCTACGTCTGCTTGGCCATGTCGGCGCTTCATGCGTCCAGTTACGATGGGTGCCGCCAAACAAGGAACGTTACTACACTGAAAGACGAGCGTAGCTTCCGCGTGATGTGTGACTGCACTGCCTAGTGACATATTTTGATGAAACTTGGACCATACATAGAAAGAAATGTTCCTGTGCAGAATGTAACCGAAAGAAATACGCAATGAGACGAAAGACTGATTCAAACACAATAACTGCACTGAAGTTACCTAGCGTTATGGTGCGACACGGTTCTTAATACGATATGTGATGACGACAGACAGCGATACACGCTCTGCAACGTACTCGCATGCTGTCCACAAGGTTGATACGGAGTTCTCGTGCTGGGGTGCTCCATTACTGCCCCAGCGGGAGTGACAACTGCTGGACAGCCATTGGTGAAACTGGAACAGTCGGCTTCGGTTTACTGGGAGAAAGCGTGGTTCAGTTGTAAAGGAGATCACATATAGGACGCTGGTGCCACCTGTTCTCGAATACTGGTCCAGTGTTTAGGTATCTGTACTTGGATGGATTGAAGGAAGACATCGAAGCAATTTAGGGGCGGCCCCCAGATTTGTCACCGGTAGGTTCGAACAACACGTAGGTGTTACGGAGATGCTCGAGAACTCGAATGGGAATCCCCGGAGGGGAAGCCGACGTTCTCTTCGAGAAACACTATATAGAAAATTTAAAGCACCGGCATTTGAAGCTGACTGCCGAACGATTCTACTGCCGCCAACATTCACTGCACGTAAGGAGCACAAAGATAAGATACGAGAATGTAGGACTCGTACGGACGCATAGAAAAAGCCGCTTTTCCCTCCCTCCGTTTGCGAGTGGGACAGGAAAGAAAATGACTATTAGTGCTACAGGGCACCGTTCGGCACGTGCCGTTTGGTGGCTTACACAGTACCTATGTGGACGTAGACACTTTGCAATACGTCTCGTCAAGGCATCCCGTACGTGCTCGATGGAGTTTAAGTCCAAGGGACGGGCAGATCAGTCCATTCGCCGCTCATCCACCGGCACTGTTCGAGGCGGTTGAGTACTGTGTAACGCCGGAAATGCATATCCCCCTATTTCCATCTATTGTAGTATAATTTTTTTCCTTATTTTGTTACCTTTTTAGATATGACATTTCTGTGTCTTTATATATTGTAATTGTTTCACTATATATATATATATATATATATATATATATATATATATATATATATATATATGCATTTATGTCAATGTACAATTGGTTTGTTTTGTAAATATTATTTGTATTTTTACGCTGAGTCTGCCCTAGGGAAAACTATGCTATCGGACGATTACATCGATAGGTCGTGTGGAGAACCAAAGTGTTTAGGAAATTTGGTAGTGTTAACTCTGCCGCGTGGAGCGCGGGCAGAGCAGAGTCTGGCTGGAGTAGGGCGGTGGAGCAGGTGTGTTGAGTGACGCTCCCGCGAGTTACCGAGCTTTCGGGGTTTGGTAGCATGTAATTGAGCTCGACTTGCTATGATAGTTTCTGACACGGTGTCGCGGACGGGAAGCATTAGCTGGCGCACATCAAGGGCCCGTTTCGCCTGGTGACCGCGTCGAGAAGAAGGCGCGCCAACATCCAGCTTCTGCAACAGCGACGGCCGACAATGAGTGACTGTCGCCACCTCCCCGATCGACGACTTCAAACCTTCAATCAACCAACAAAGAAGACTGGAAGCACGTAAAGTTTTAGAACTGTATGGCAGACCTCAGCTTTTCAAACTGTTGCATCAAAAAATAAATAAATAAAATAAAATTAAAAAAAAATAAAAAATAATAAAAAATAATAATACAGCACCTTAGCATGAACCTTTGTTGCTCATTGTCCCGATTGCATTACCAAGCAGGGTCCCTTCCTTTCCCAGAATGAACCCCAGTGTCGTTGAAATTCAAACGCCAGCATTAAAGTAATATCATTCCATTTCACTGCTTAAATTTCCAAGTTCAGTTAAAGTATTCATAGCTGGCTACAATAATTAGATTACACAAGCACAAATTAAGAGTGCGAGTTTTGTTACCATATTTTAGCTTACCTGCGACTGCAGCTCAGCTTCGTACGTACTAAATCTTACTACTGTTAATTGTTCAGAATCATTTAATTCAAGTTCAAAGTTAAATCTCTTATTTCTAAATTGTGTAGCTTTTGAAATGATTGTTGAGGTAGCCCAAGACTAACCTTATTTTATTGAATTTCGTAGTGCTTCAGGAACAAAGTTCACTATTAATTTTAGTCACTAAATTAACTTTCAATTTTCCGGTTTTATTAATTCTTTTGCTAAATTAAGTCAGAGTGTAGCGAAATTTATTACTTCTGACAAACATTCAGTTTTCACACAACACGTGTCAACCTTCAGTTGCCACGCTTTTAGTGCTAATTATATGTGCATTAATCTTTCATTTTCAGTTATTATAGTAGTTGTCCATAGGACTGGCGACCGTAATTTTCCCCAAATCTCAAATATCTAATTAACGCCAGTTAATTGTTAACGTAACGACCGCACATCTACTTTCTATATTAATTTTACCCTTTTCTCCAAATTAATTTTCACCAATTTCATTTGCATTTTTCCTTTCATTTAGATGTAACCCTTTCCTCCCACTTTACCGACAAATTAACTTCGGTGACGATTGCTTTTCCGAAATTCCCATTAGGTGCACACGGTTTAATTTTTCACTGTCATTAAGGTCGATAAGTGAGGGGGAGGTTACATCTGCCATCTATAAAATTGAAGCTAGGGCCGAATGCACACATGGAGTGGGAGTACAGAGTCAGAATAACGCTGACCGGTGAATGTACCATGTTCATGTATCTGGAGGTCAGTACGCCCCTGCGGCACTATGGCACCCCCCCCCCCCCCCCCCCCACCATAACACCTGGACTACCAAAACGAGCATGTTCGACGACGTTCCTGGGTGCATCACGTGTTCGCAACTGTCGCCATATGGAGGTATGTTCAGAATTACTATTCAGGCTGAATCTGCTCCCATTCGAGAAGAGCAGGCGACACCGTGCCTCAGTGATCCAGTCCCTATGCTATTGGCACCACAGCAAACGGCGCCGCTGATTTGGAAATCTGTGGTAAGTTCTTATGGGACCAAACTGCTGAGGTCATCGGTCCCTAAGCTCACACACTACTTAATCTAACTTAAACTAACTTACGCTAACGACAAGACACCCGCCATGTCCGAGAGAGGACTCAAACCTCCGAGAGGGGGGGAGGGGGGGGGGGGGGGAGCGCGAACCGTGACAAGGCGCCCAAGACAGCGCGGCTACCCCGCGCTGCGGTGCTGTTGATGTGGGGGGTGTCAACGGAACACAACGCACTGGTCGCCGGCCAAAAAGACCACCCCAATGAAGACGCCTCCCTACTGTGGAGCGTGAGACTTTGTAACTTGCAGTCTCGTCAAATGCGGTTGCAGTGGTACCTGCAGTCTGATGTGGGTCCCCCATATGGCGCTACAGTCACGTTGACTTCACGCCATGTGAGTAATATTTTCTGTGCACAACTGCAAGATCTCTAGTAACATGTTCCAGCACTATCATTCATTTCCATCCATTAGTTAATATGTTACTTTGCTTTATGTAGCTCGTAGTTAAATTTTTCAGAGCACTGCTATATTATTTCTACTTCATCGGCTCCTCAGTGCTTGTGCACCACACTATTTCCCATTAGAAAACAAATACCTGTCAACTCATCATAATCGAAACACAAGATGTCACTTATACGGTATCCTAGCTGTGGTCATCCATAAAAACAAAACGTTTGCTGCTCTCTGCCTCTGGATGAAGCTACCCTGCACTCTACGCATAGTTCAATGCCCTTTTGCATATGAGAAAAGCCTTTAACATTTTCTTCTGTCAATATAACTTTTCCTTAAAGAAATTACGTATAAGGCCAGTTTCTCTCTGGCAAAAAGTAAAACAAATATGTCCATCTTCTATCAGTTACTCATCCTCGTTCATCACTTTCTTTTTCTCTACCTTCAATATTTTCTATCACTTTCCTCTTTCTCCTCTATCGCTTCTCTCGCGTCCATTGCGGCCAGTGTTTTCAGTTTAAACCAACTTGTCTGTAATTTGTCTTTATTGTTCTTCTACGAACGAATATGAACTGTGTTTTTTTTCTGATATCGTTACTAGGCTTTCCACTACTTATTCCTATGCGCTGAATTCCAATCAAAAAGTAAGACTTCTTGTAACATGTGAGTGGTAACGAACATAACGTAAATTACGCAGAATGTCTGGTCAGAAGTAAGATAAGGCCTCGTGATCCTTATCTTTCAGAATAGCAATAGTTAAATAAAAATTAGAACTCTACGCAAGCTACATTTCGTGACCCTTATGCGTGGAAAGAACAGCCTCTGTAATCGTTTAAGATTTCAAACCGCACGGCACGTATCTGAGAGAAAGTAATGACTTTTTTGTCCAGCATGTTGAAGATGATGGCTCAGGGTCCCCGCAACTGTAGTAGGGCGTGTTAAAAAATTATAGCTGCAACTGATGTTGTAGGCCCAATCTCCAATTACATACTACATGGAGTGTAACATGTTTGTAGAAGAAAAAAATTAATTTATTTACTTGTTTTAAAAGAATGAGCGTTGTACAAAATTAAAGGAAAATCACATTAGATAAATCTAAGACATCACGAGCTCCCTAGTCCCAAGTATAGGGCCGTTGATATGTCTTATTCGCTCTGTTTTTCGGTATACGTGTACCAAGTTAAGTGCTACACTCCTCACACCGTCGAGCCCGACGGTGACGTCACAGGTCGCCACCCTTTAGCACCATTATCGAGGAAGCTTGTGGGCACCTTTGAGTCAAATTCAGACTTGTGAGTCGTGATGGGAGCCATATTAAGGGTTTCAAAAAAATTACCCTCCATTTGTACTGCGCAGTGTAACTACGACGTTTCTGAATTTCTCTCTGAAAATTATTATGCGAACCAATAAGGAATTTACCTCAAGGTGAACCCGAACACAACACCGACTGGAAGGTTTAGCACAGTTCGTCTGGCACAAAACAGAATTCACGTCGAAATGACCGCTTCCCCTGTGTCGATGTGCCGGACGCGCTAGTTTCCAGCCGCTCCAGCAGATGTCTCTGCCGCGCCCGCCTCGTGTTTATGCGCTACCCGCATGTTCCTGCTGCCTCACCGCCGCCTGGAAGCAGACGCTTTTCCGGTCCGGGAACACGGGGAGGGAGCAGCAGCCGCGGACAACTTTTCTGGCAGCCCCGAGTTTCGCCGACACGCCTGCTCGGCCGGTATCCGGCCGGTCCGAGCTGGCGCAGACGAACCGCCCTTCTGGCGCACGCGGCATCAGCGAAGTTGCTGCCGACACTGCAGCTCTCCTGGGAAACGAATGTCCCCGCACTTCCGCACGTGTCCTGCTCTGCAGGCGCTCTAAATCTTCTTTAGCGTCTCATGTTAAGCAGCGTCCCGGATTCCTGTTCGGGAATCAGCATTCGCGTATCCTGTCTCAGCAGTAAGGTCACCGCAAGTTCTCTGTAGATTACAGGACGCTCTAAAGTTCCTGAAAATTACGTCACCAGAAAGAAATACCCGAGTGAATCCAAACTAAAGAGTAGTTCGCTAAACTGTGCAGTCCTTAATAATCAAAACGTCAAAGGGAATGTAATAAACAGAGAACCAAAAATTCCCCACAATCATTTGGTACTGTTAATAGGGTTTTTAATGCAAAGCTTCCGAAGTGTCTCAGAAAGAAGATAAAACTTAGTTACTATACTAGTACCAGTGGAAAAATGCTCCCATCGGAGCACAAAATATGCGAATATGTTTGTGTTTACTTAAAGGACTCTGATTGCAAAGTGGGGTACCAACTGCCTCATTCTGCCTTGCTCAGCATCTTTAAAAATTTTCCCAAAAATTTTGGCGTGGGAGCATAGAGGCACTTCTTTCAACACGCAGCTCACCTCAAACTCCCACAACCTCCTCTAACTGTAACTCACTCACACCCACCGGCCCATCGTTGTAAGTCGCTCACATCCATCAATACCTCGTCACCTTTCTCATACACTGATTCAGCCCAACTCATTGTCAATATGCACTCTTCTGTCACTGCCAACTATGTTCTACTGCCACTGTGGCCCTCTCTTTCTCTCACACTGTTACTGTCTCCTTTGCTCTCTCTGCAACACAGCTACTGTCTACTATCTTAAAGTATTTATTTCTTTTCTGTCTCTTTGCCCCTGCCACTGTCTTCTCCTCACGCAGCATATAAATACGCGAATATCTTCGCATGCCAAAATTTTTGGGTAAGTTTTTAAAGGAGCTTCATAAGTTAATAAGTAGAATGAGGCAGCTGATACCACACTTTTCAATCACAGTTTTTTAAACAAACAGGAACGTATTCGAATTTTTTCCGCTAGTTCCCTACTTTTCCCTGCTGCAGCCAGGCATGTACCTCGTTTGAAAAGATACGTATTGGTCAGTAAAATTTAGATAGTTTACTTATGTGACACTGAAATAAAACAAAACTAATTTTATACCTCAGAGTAGGTTTTACGCGCAAAACAAGAACTGCATGTCCTTGAGTACTGCAAGTGGGCTTCCCAGATGATAACGGAGACACTGCACAGCGTATTTCTCCGTGCCACGTCACTTTGCGAACTACGATTTCGCTGCATTTATGTGAATATTTCACGTTTACAAGTAAGGTAACTTTGAACCTCTATATCTAGGAAACGGATGAAGATAAGAAGAAAATTTTCACGTTGTTCGAGATCAGTATCTTATAAATACATAATAAAAATTTCAGCCATGTGCTGTGCGTAGTCGTTTTGGAATCCTCGGTTGGATTCTGGTCTGCTGATGACAACAAAAATTCAGCAAAAAAACATTTTTCTTGGGGTTTTCCGAGGAACCGCCCATAAACTAATGGTGGCTCTGTAAGTCCCTTCAAGCCGGCCCGGTAGTCGAGCGGTTCTAGGCGCTTCAGTCCGGAACGGCGCGACTGCTACGGTCGCAGGTTCGAATCCTGCCTCGGGCATGGATGTGTGTGATGTCCTTAGGTTAGTTAGGTTTAAGCAGTTCTAAGTTCTAGGGGACTGATGACCACAGATGTTAAGTCCCATAGTGCTCGAGCCATTTTTTTGAAAATAGGGGTGCTGAGATGTAAGCTGTAAAAGACAGTAGAATGTGACATTTACTGAATTACTGCGAGGGGTTAATCGACTGTTAATCAACACTTTTGTTTTGTGAGGCTATAGCTTTATGTGTCTTTTCTGTTTACTATGGTCCGTGTCCCTACAGTTACGCATCGGGCGTTGGGGTCAAACAGGCTATGAGTGAAAATCGGCCGTTGTGAATAAATTTTTTTTTTTTTTTTTTTTTTTTTTTTTTTTTTTTTTTTTTTTTTTTTTTTTTGTATCGAGTTGAGCCTCTATGTACTGCGTGGTAACAGCCACCTTCACTCTGGTGTCCATGTCTTGTTCCAGCTTTCCAGCTTTGACGTCCTGCAAGTATCTTCTGAGCCCACCAAGAAGTTTCCAAAGTTGTTTCACAGAGGAAGACTGCACTGTAGTTCCTTCTCTAGATTGTCGCACAGATGACAAAATGGTAGATACCGAAATAGACGACAGAGGGATAGAGAAACAATTAAAATCGCTCAAAACAGGAAAGGCCTCTGGACCTGATGGGATACCAGTTCGATTTTACACAGAGTACGCGAAGGAACTTGGCCCCCTTCTCGCAGCGGTGTACCGTAGGTCTCTAGAAGAGCGTAGCGTTCCAAAGGATTGGAAAAGGGCACAGGTCATCCTCGTTTTCAAGAAGGGACGTCGAACAGATGTGCAGAACTATAGACCTATATCTATAACGTCGATCAGTTGTAGAATTTTGGAACACGTATTATGTTCGAGTATAATGACTTTTCGGGAGACTAGAAATCTACTCTGTAGGAATCAACATGGGTTTCGAAAAAGACGGTCGTGTGAAACCCAGCTCGCGCTATTCGTCCACGACACTCAGAGGGCCATAGACACGGGTTCAGAGGTAGATGCCGTGTTTCTTGACTTCCGCAAGGCTTTCGATACAGTTCCCCAGTCGTTTAATATACAAAGTAAGAGCATATGGACTATCAGGGCAATTGTGTGATTGGGTTGAAGAGTTCCTAGATAACAGAACGCAGCATGTCATTCTCAATGGAGAGAAGTCTTCCGAAGTAAGAGTGATTTCAGGTGTGCCGCAGGGGAGTGTCATAGGACCGTTGCTATTCACAATATACATAAATGACCTGGTGGATGACATCGGAAGTTCACTGAGGCTTTTTGCAGATGATGCTGTAGTATATCGAGAGGTTGTAACAATGGAAAATTGTACTGAGATGCAGGAGGATCTGCAGCGAATTGACGCATGGTGCAGGGAATGGCAACTGAATCTCAATGTAGACAAGTGTAATGTGCTGCGAATACATAGAAAGAAAGATCCCATATCATTGAGCTACAATATAGCAGGTCAGCAACTGGAAGCAGTTAATTGCATAAATTATGCAGGAGTACGCATTAGGTGTGATTTAAAATGGAATGATCATATAAAGTTGATCGTCGGAAAAGCAGATGCCAGACTGAGATTCATTGGAAGAATCCTAAGGAAATGCAATCCGAAAACAAAGGAATTAGGTTAAATTACGCTTGTTCGCCCGCTGCTTCAATACTGCTCAGCAGTCTGGGATCCGTACCAGATAGGGTTGATAGAAGAGATAGAGAAGATCCAACGGAGAGCAGCGCGCTTCGTTACAGGATCATTTAGTAATCGCGAAAGCGTTACGGAGATGGTACATAAACTCCAGTGGAAGACTCTGCAGGAGAGACGCTCAGTAGCTCGGTACGGGCTTTTGTTGAAGTTTCGAGAACATACCTTCACCGAAGAGTCAAGCAATATATTGCCCCCTCCTACGTATATATCGCGAAGAGACCGTGAGGATAAAATCAGAGAGATTAGAGCCCACACAGAGGCATACCGACAATCCTTCTTTCCACGAACAATACGAGACTGGAATAGAAGGGAGAACCGATAGAGGTACTCAAGGTACCCTCCGCCAAAGGGCACCTCCGTCTTTTGGACGTTGATGCCGTTTTAAAAACTTGTTAGTTGTTTATCAATCTTCTAAATTTGCTCCTGTCAGGAATTTCTCTCTCTGAGATACCAATCTGCCTAAGATCTTTTTCACGTTCTTCGAACCATCTTAGCCTTGTTTTCTTAGATCGGATGAAACTCCATGTTCTATTTGTTATCCAAGCACCGTCCATCCTCATGAGATGACCGTAAAATAACAATCGTCTCTTCTTAATGGATGCTGTGATAGGTTCTATCTTGCTGTACAAGTCCTCGTTTGCTCTCATTCGCCATTTTCCATCAACCCATCTATTACCTAGGATTTTCCTTAATCTCCTACGCTCTCGCTTGAACTGGAAATATAGGATATATTTGGATATTCCTTCGTATACTGCTCCAATTTTACTTCTACTTTTCAATAAAGCTGTTTGACTGAAGCCAATTTGTCGCGCAAAAGTGTCAATATTAGTGAATATTCGCGTAACATAAAGAAATGCAACGTGGCCCGTCAGCAAAATCAGCGAAGGAAGAGATTATAACATTCCTCGCTGTCTTTTCGATTGCAATTCCACTTACATAGCAGAACTAACTCTGCTTGCGAGAATAATAATTTCAAGGCATAAATTTTAATAGCCAACTACTACAGACTCTTTATATCTGAGGACAGAGTTGTAAAGCGTTTCTGCGACTTCTAACAAGGAGAAGTGCTTCCGCTAAACATAAATTGCGAGAGGGGAGCCAAATTCAGTAACTCTGTAACTACCTAATAAGAACGTGACTGTCTCGTTTGTGCTTAAGGCTCTGTGGCCTCGAAGTTAGAGCCTCGACAACAGAACAAGATGAACTATAATAAAAAAGATTACGGCATTTTTATGAGGAATGTCTTGATAGTCCGAAATAAAGCGATCGTTCGACAAGTAATAATGAATTGAATACATAGGGGTGTTTCTGCCGTTCTAAATGTAAGGAATTTACGGTCTGCCTGTCTGCAAGAGCTTCAGAAATTCTAAAGAGATGTAAAACTCCATTCTTATTCAATTTATGCCTCCTGACGAATCGCTGTTATTTATCTTCTCGCCTGCGAGGGATCTCAAACCTGCGACTTCATCTTCTCCTCCTCCTCCTTTTTTTTATATCAGTATACCAGCAGTCTTTCGACAGGTCTGAAGCTGCTTCTACCTTATTTCGCGCCGTACAAGTCCTTTCACCTTTAAGTACTACATGCAACATCCTCTACAAAGTGTGCTGCTCATTTTAGTCTTTGTCTCACCTGCTGTTTTCAATCTGTTTCCTATTTTTGGATAGCATTTCTCTTCTACTAATCTGCCATTTCTTCTGGTAAGGTTGTTACATAACTTCTTTCGTCACATATTGTCTTTAGTATTTCTTCATTTCGTACTTTATCTGTCTAGTTGATTTTTAACATTTTTCGATAGTACCACATTTCAGTGCTTACGGTTTCTTCTTTTCCGGTTTTGTCACAGTCCGTGATCTACTTCCATACAATAGTATTCGCCAGACGTACAATTTCAAAAATTCCTCGTTTCCATATCAGTATCCAGTATTCAGGCATCTTTGCCGCTTCGGCTGTGATGTGTAACCTTGCTTCCTAGGTAGTAAGTAGAAAAATTCTTTCCCTTCTTCCATTGGTCTGTCGTTCCAAACTCTGGGCAAGAAGCTACTCTCATTTACACTACTCCTCATCCCCTTTGCGTTTTGCTTTGTTTACCCTTAAGTCACATTCTGTGCTAATTATGTTGTCCACTCCTTTCAATGACATTTCTAAATCTCTCTTGCACACGACCAGAAGAGATGTACCGCCTATGAACATTATTATCTTTATCTGAACTACTTGTACTTTTACTGTTCCAAAACCTTTCACTTTTTTCGTTGATTCTAACAACAGCCAACATCTTATTTCACCGTACATAGTCTGAAACTTTTTCTACTTCCCCAAATGAAAGGCTCATATCTTGCAGTTTTTTTTTTTCAATCTGTCTACCGCTACAAATTAATGTGGCTAAATCACTGAACATATTCTTCAGAAAATTGTAGTAATTAATGTTGGAATTCGTTAAACTGGATAGGATTTTCTTTCGGCCAATGACCACAGCTTTAGCGTAAATGAACTGTTTGTGAAACACAGCTAACGCTACAGGTAATTGTGTACAAAACAGCCGAGAAATCTCTTTGAAAATAGGTTTCTCAATAACTGAACGGTGGGTTCTGACAAACAGGTTATAATAGCGTGACCCTGAGTGTACGTTTATGTTTTTCGCAAGTAAACAGTGATGTGGAAATGTCAGCAAACTGACTTGATGTGCCTGGTCGTGTGCGTAACTGACCAAATTTTACTGCCCGAACGCTTCAGAACAAGCTTTAAACTTCTACCTTTTCTCTGAGATAACAGAACACACTACTATAACACGCAATGATAATGAATTAGCCAGTACAAGATAATTAAAATCCTTCTTGGTGTAGTACCCCATCGTTGTATAAAATATAAAATCTGTAAATTGATGTAATAGTTTATATATATTTTCAGAAACCGTAATTTATATTTTATACAACGACGCAGTACAACTACCAGAACAAGTTTAATCCTCTTGACACCAACTGCGGAAGCCCAAGTAGTTATGTTAGCCTGTACAAGGATTATGAAGTATCTGTTAGCAAGTTCATACGCCTCTCTTGGAAAGCTATCGGCCTGTGCAGTAAATCAAGATTCAACAGACCTGAGGAAGTGCACACCGCGAGTAGGAGGCGCCATATTATATTGCGGCTGCGACCGCAGCGCCGCACTCGTAAACACGGCGAAAAACATCTCCGAAACAAAGGGAGCGAGTGACGCTTTTCGCTAAATCACGCAAATTGTGAATAATATAGAATATTTCAAACGGAAGATTTATCCCGGCGTGCACAATGGCGACCGATTCCCAGTCCCCAGGCCGGCGTCGACGTTTGTCGCAGAAATAAAACCGGCAGTTTGCGCGATAAAATATTTTGCGACGCACAAAAAAAGCCGCAGCCGTGCGGCACGGAGTGACAAAAATTATATTTTTAACCAGCGGCGCCCGCGGCGGCCTTCAACGAGACGAGTGCAGCAATAATTTCTGTGACGGCCAGTGCTGCAAACCTCTGAGTTACACCGACAGTGTGCTCCCCCGCTGCACGTGTCCATCTCGCCGGAAAAATCCGGAACAGGATTCAAAAGTTTGCGAGCTGACAAAGGCGGTGCAGGATCGTATTAACGCGATTCTACAGTTGCAGCTTCGCAGAACACTCTCGCGTTCCCGATTGAAAACATAAAATTTAAATGTTCGGCAATATTCATTTATATGCTGTTAACTGAGTTCCGGCCTGTATGTCCATAAATCCAAGTGGATCTAGAATGTAACATGATATGCAATCTTCTATAAAATATGGAGATAACGATAAACATCGAAACTGGTTTTAATAAAGGATCATGTGCAAACTTCCATTCCCCATTCAATCTAAGTCTCTTTCTTTCTCTTCATAAATAACACACACACACACACACACACACACACACGCACACGCACACACACACACACACACACACACACATGAATAATTTTTGTATGGGGCAATCTTGTACACAGTCTAAGAAACCAATCTGAATTTCTGCTCTTAATTGTAACGGGAATACTCGAATTGGATTACACCTCCACCGCCATTTTCGTATTCTTCCTGCGAGCTAGGCAGGATGTTTATGAACCGTTGGACTGCATACTGATATTCTTTCCCATTTTTCTCCTCTAGTTTCCTCATCTTTTTTAATCTGAACTCTGTGACATCACCATAAATACACAATCACAAGACACTTACCATTATTCTCGTTTTGCTCGGATATGGCTGAAAAGAAGATAACACATAAATTCTGCAAAACCATTTTCTGTCCTCATGGATAAGAACTGGAAGAGGCCCCGCCACACACAGGGTGTCCCAGGAAAATAGTTAATATTCAGGGATATGACCGAAACGATCACTGGAAGCAAAGAAGTCTACTAAACATGGACTGTAAAATGCATACCTTAGGGGCTTTGAGTACACGTTCAGTGCAAAAGATGTGTTCCACACCAGCAAGGCTGAACAAGTGCTCAAGTGCTTAAGATATGCACTTTAAAGCTCGTATTTACTAGATTTTTTTTCCTGTTTTGGTCCATACCATCACCTCTCAAAACGTGCAGTGCAGGGAGCTTCGAGTAGAAGAGATTTATTTCATAGTATGGAAGATGAAGAAGTGCTCTTAGCTCGTGTTTACTAGACCTTTTTTCCTTCGAATGATCGTTTCTCTAATGTCTCTGAATGCTGACCATTCCTCCTGTATATTTCCAATGGGGGACCGCTTTGACCACTCCCAACTTGCAGGAATTTGACTGAAAAGAACGAAATCCTACGACAACACGTCCTGTCCCTTGTGGGTACATCCTGTTCCTTGTGGGTAGGGAATGAAAGAAGAAAAAAAGTCCATTATCCCAAAAATCTGCAGGTTTCATAGCAGAATTCGTCATACCTCACGCCTGTTTCGGGCGAAGGACGCATTCCTCAATTTTACTCATCTGAAATACTAAAATGGAACTGAGAAACAAGCTCCTGAAGGTGTACACGGCAGCATTATACGAAACCGAGAAAAAATATACGACGCGACAACCAGAGGAACTTGAACTTGACGCATTGAAATCTGGTGGGATAAAAAAAAATGTTGTAGGTGCAGAACACGAACATGCAAGGGAACCCCTTGACATCCCAGCGGATAGCCATCAGAACGGTTTCGTACCGTCGTGTGACGACCAAAAGAGCTGCGTACCAATTATGTGGACAGACGTAGTGTCATGCTGCAGACTTTCTAGCTGACATTGTTAATGGGGTGGCAGCGTGCAGCGTGCCTCGTGGCAGAGTCGCCGATGCTCCCTGTCTGACTGATCACATCGGCAGCTATGTGAGTCTTGGGTGACGACGCATTTTTGTACCTGGTATCCTTTCCGAAATTGCTATGACATGCAGAGAGACTCGCGGATGACCACCGGACGGAACATTAACCGGCACCTGACTCTAACAGTCAGCAAATGCAGTATGAAGCGTGTAGACAGTTGTAAATATTCCATATGGTTTCCCTACAGGACCGTCGATGAGTCACTGAAGCAAGTCATAACCTTCAGGTGTCTGAGACTACATGTCCGAAGCGGCCTGACGTGGGACGACCATATACACTACCTGACCACCAGTATCCTCATACCTATTACAGAGCATTAAGATAGCTGTGTCCACTCTTCGCCTTTATGACGACTTGAACTGGGGACAGATCCGTAACCTGTCTGAAGGTCTGTGGAGTAATGGCAGCCCATTTTTCCTGAACAGCCGGAACCAAAGGTGACTGTGATGCTGGACGCTGGGGTCTAGAGCGAAGTCTACGTTCTAGCTCATCTCATAGACGTTCCATTGGCTTCAGGTTCGGGACACTGGGCACGTAAGTCGATTTCAGGAATGTTGTTGTTGTGCTCTTCAGTCCAGAGACTGGTTTGATGCAGCTCTCCATGATACTCTATACTGTGCCACCTTCTTCATCTCCCAGTGCATACTTCAACCTACATCCTTCTCAATCCGTTTAGTGTGCTCATTCATACTTTGGTCTTCGTCTACGATTTTTACCCTCTGCGCTTCCCTCCAGTACTAAATTGATGATCCTCGGATGCCTCAGAACATGTCCTACCAACCGATCCCTTCTTCTAGTCGAGGTGTGCCACAAATTTCTCTTCTCCCTAATTCTATTCAATACCTCCTCATTAGTTATGTGGTCTACCCATGTAATCTTCAGCATTCTTCTGCAGCACCACATTTCGAAAGCATCTATTCTCTTCTTGCCCAAACTATTTATCCTTTAATTCGACTACATTCCATTAACCTCGTTTTGCTTTCGTTGATGTTCATCTTATGTCCTTTCAAGACACTATCCATTCCGTTCAGCTGCTCTTCCAGGTGCTTTGCTCTCTCTGACAGAATTACAGTGTCATCGGCGAACCTTAAAGTTTTTATTTCTTCTCCATGGATTTTAATTCCTACTCCGAATTTTTCTTTTGTTTCCTTTACTGCTTGCTCAATATACAGATTGAATAACATCGGGGAGAGGCTACAACCCTGTCTCACTCCCTTCCCAACCACTGCTTCCCTTTCATGCCCTGGACTCTTATAACTGCCATCTGCTTTCTGTACAAATTGTAAATAGCCTTTCGCTCCCTGTATTTTACACCTGCCACCTTAAGAATTTGAAAGAGAGTATTCCAATCGACATGAGCTTTCTCTAAGTCTACAAATGCTAGAAACGGAGGTTTGGCTTTCCTTAATCCATCTTCTAACATAAGTTGTAGGGTCAGTGTTGCCTCACGTGTTCCAACATTTCTACGGAATCCCAACTAATCACCCCTGTGGTCGCCTTTTACCAATTTTTCGATTCGTCTGTAAAGAATTCGTGTTGGTGTTTTGCAGCCGTGACTTATTAAACTGATAGTTCGGTAATTTTCACACCATTCAGCACTTGGTTTCTTTGGGATAGGAATTGTTATATTCTTCTTGAAGTCTGAGGGTGTTTCGCCTGTCTCTTCCTCACCAGATGGTAGAGTTTTGTCAGGGCTGGCTCTCCCTAGGCTATCACTAGTTCTAATGGAATGTTGTCTACTCCCGGGGCCTTGTTTCGACTTAGGTGTTTCAGTGCTCTGTCAGACTCTTCACGCAGTATCATATCTCCCATTTCATCTTCATGTACATCCTCTTCCATTTCCATAACATTGTCCTCAAGTACATCGCCCTTGTATGGACCCTCTATATACTCCTTCCACCTTTCTGCTTTCCCTTCTTTACTTGGAACAGGTTTTCCATCTGAGCTCTTGATATTCATACAAGTGGTTCTCTTTTTTCCAAAGGTCTCTTTAATTTTCCTGTAGGCAGTATCTATCTTATCCGTAGTGGTATATGTCTTTACATTCTTACATTTGTCTCGTAGCCATCCCTGTTTATACATTTTGCACTTCCTGCCTTTAATGGAGGTTAACATCGTTTCAAAAGGAGAGGATAAAGGTTTGTTCAAGAACCCTGCAGATCCATAAATATTCTATTACCAGTCCAATACACTATGTCCGATCTAACTAAATAGTTTCAGAAAGCCTTTCCCAAAGAAGAATAAAGTTTCAACTATTGTATATGTGAGAGATGTTTCCTCATCTATAAGAAGCGAAACTGAAGATAGCGTGTTCATCAAACCTGACGTTCGAAAAATGACGTTAGGTTCCAACTTTGAATAGAAAATGCTCGTGAGTGAGTGACAGGCTTGAGTATAATTCAAGGAGGTTGGTAACGAGCTGTTAGGCAAGACAATGGAGCCGTGCTATATCTCTGTTGTGGGCGACATGCTGGAAAAGTTCAAGAAGTTAGGCTGGTTAGCCACAGGTTTCACTTTTTGATCAGACAGCTTCACTTTTTCCTTGTGTGACTACAGTCAAGAATAAAGTGATTAACCAGACATGTAACTGAAGGGAAGACCGGCATCAGAGCCGCTGGATGTTGTATTGGTCATTTCACCGAGACGTACAGTGGGCAATTTGTAGGAGGGGAAACTTTTAAGGAAAATAGAGAAAGGCAATATGAGCCAATGGACACACGGTTATTGTGTAATGAAGAGGTGTTTTCGTGGTAATGATCCAGTAACAGCTAAGTTCATACTGAAAAATAAAATTACTTTTAACTGCACTTGCAAGTGCTTTGCTAATTTTCTAACTTGTACTGAAGTCACACAGTAACAAAACTGTACACGATATACAGTGATGTGACGGAACTCATGGCAGAGCGGTATGCACAGTACAAATGGCGCTAGTACCGCGTACACAAGGCATAAAAGGGGCAGTGCGTAGGCGGAGTTGTCACTTCTACTCAGGTGATTCGGGGTTCCGACGTGATTATGGCCACACGACGAGAAATAACTAACTTTGAATGCCGAATGGCAGTTGGAACTAGACGCATAGGCATTCCATTTCGGAAATAGGGAATTCAATACTGCGAGATCCACAGTGTCAAGAATGTGGCGAGATTATCAAATTTCAGGCCTTACCTCTCGCCACGGACAACGCAGAGGCCGAGGGCCTTCTCTTAACGATCGAGAGCAGCAACGTTTGCGTTGAGTTGTCAGTGCTAACAGACAAGCAACACTACGTGAAATAACAGGTGAAATGAGTGTGGGACATACGACGAACGTATCTGTTACGACGGTGTGGCGAAATTTGGCGTTAACGGGCTATGGGAGCAGACGAATGGAAAACCAAGCCTGGTCTGAAGAGTACCGATTTCAGTTGGTAAGGACTGATGGTGCGGTTCGAGTATGGCATGGACCCCACGAAGCCATGGACCGAAGTTGTCAACAAGGCACTGTGCAGGCTAGCGAAGGCTCCATTTACATGGGATGGAATGAGTCCTGTGGTCCAACTGAACCTATCATTGACTGAAAATGGTTATGTTGGGCTACCTTGAGGGCGTTTGCAGACATTTGTGGACTTGATGTTTCCGAAAAACGATGAAATTTTTGTGGATGACAATGCGCCATGTTACCGGGCCACAATATTTTGCGTTCGGTTTGACCGCCGTTCTGAACAGTTCGAGCGAGTGATGTGGCTGCCTATATCGTTCGACATGAATCCCGTCGGGTTTATGGGGCGTAATCGAGAGCTCAGTTCGTGCACAGAATCCTGCACCGGCAACACTTAACGCTGTTATGGACGGCTACACAGGCAGCGTGGCTAATTGTTACTGCATGAGAGTTCCAACGACTTGTTGAGTCCACGCCACGTCGAGCTGCAGCACTGCGCCGGGTGAAGGGAGGTCCGAAACGATATTTAGGTGGTGTCCCATAAGTTTAGTCACCTCAGTGTAGGAAGGAACCGAGGTCAGATACGGAAAAACGATGGGATTAAAGCATTACCAAAAAAAGTACCGCAATCAAAAACGTTATCCCTTTGTCCTGTTTTATCGACGATGATTGGTGACACGAGATTGTGGTGAGTTGTCAGTTTGGATCACGAATGGACGTAGCAGTCGATTGGCTGATCCTGTCCTGTAAGTTGTGGGTGAGGCCTTGTGGGCTGTGTAGACACAGAGGACGTCCAGCGGCCACGGGCTGAGTTTCCTGGCCTTTGTGTGTCGCCGCAGCCGAGGAATGCCGACGCGTCTGCTGCCGGTATGTGGACACTTCTCCGTGTTCATCAGGGCAGCGGAGCCAGGAAGGCTTGCAGCCATACTCCCCCACTCCTCTCTCTCTTAACAGTGTGTGTGTGTGTGTGTGTGTGTGTGTGTGTGTGCAGGCGAGAGTTGCCAGCTGAAGGGGCAGTTCCTATGACGCAGCAGCCGCATACGATCGACGCAGCATGTCTAACGTGTTCCGGCGGACTCTACAAGAACAGATTGCCTTGAAGCATATGCGGCCTACGGCTAATAGCAACACAGGCGACACAGTTCCGCATTTCTCGCTGCAAAAGCACCTGTATGCCAATGCAGCCAACTTACATGAATTTATACAGTTAGTTTTTTTATTTTGAACTTTATAAACGAAGAAATATACTGTTTCCGTTTTTGTTTGATGAAAAATGCTTACTGTTTTCCTCATGTGCTTTTATCGCCTTTAAGGAAACGATTCGTTGAAAGATGGCCTACACAGTGTTGGCAAGCTATACTGCTCTACGCCAGAACACACTGACCGGTTAAAGATTGTCGTCACATAGTTGGCACATTAGACTGCGTTACGCGAGAAAACATTGACCATCTTGTAAACAAAATTCTTTTAATTTTGAAGGTGAAGCTCAGCTTCGTGTCCGTGTTAGCTTACGAATAGCTTTTTTTATTGAATTGGTCCCTTCGTAAGCGTATACAATTTTTTCTTCTCCTTGTTGTTTCTTCTTTATTTGCAGATACATACTTCGCTGAAGTTACGGCATCTCCGGTGGCTTTTTTTATTTGCCTCCTGCCAAATAACAGTAAAAATTATTTTTTACTCTCTGAGTACCAAGAATTTGTTTTTAAAGTACTCACAAATTACAAACAAAAGTAGCAAAAACAATGTGACAGTGAAGACAATTTGGGTATCTCTAAAAGTAAGACACACACACACACACACACACACACACACACACACGCACACACGCTACACGTTCACATACAGTAAAGAAATGCAAACCACAACAGTTTAACGTTCCAGTCGTAATCTGTCAATGCAAATGCGCCTCTCTATATTAAGTACTATATACGTTTGCAGATGACAAACTGTACAAGAATGACATCTACACTAACGAACAGAAGCAACAGCATGTGCGTTAACAACATATAAATGTCTTTTTTTCAACTTGTGGATACTTTACTTTAAAAATTGGAAATTATGTGTATAACCGTCAAATTGAAGGGTCGGATTGCTGACTCGAAATAGGAAATGGGGGAAAAACGTCCTATGAACGTGTGTCCGCAAATGGACGGTGTGCGTGCAAAAACAAAAAATCGTCTCAGAACACAGTACAGAGCTGAATCGATCCACATCACAACAGACGCTCAAAGTGGTCTCCATGGAATTCAAGATGAAACGGATAGCGGCGGTTGTCATCGCACTTTGGCTGACACCATACTGGAGGGCCACTGGCCTGGAGCCTGTAGCAGGGCTCGCCTCAGTATCCTGAAGAACTCCGTCCTCCAGATCTCCTGCACGCACAGTTCGCCGCATCCCTCCGCGTCCGTAAGTCTGAAAGGACCCATAATCACACTAACGCCTAAAAAAGGGGCTTGAAATGTTGTGTAATGTGGTTGCTGTCTGTTTTGATATAGCCGTGCCGCCTCTAGACCGTTTCCATCTGTTTGGCCGTAAACAAACACCATCTCGGCTTGTTCGAACACGAACACTGGACCATTCTGCTGCTTAGTGTACGCTGCATCGATCACACAGCCTACAACACACAAGTAGCGCCATCTACTGTGGCAACGATGCATTTTCGGACCATATTAATCGGATCTTTTTTTCTCCATATCCAGTCCGGAATGCTTCCTTGCATTTTGTCGGTTTTATTGATGTTCACCCTGTAAACAGACACCAAAAAGCAATTTTTGCGGTTATTTGATAGAAAGCAAATGCACAACCCACTGAAGATACCTTAACTTCAACGAAACGTCCGGATAAGAAATAAGAAAAATTGTGTTTGCTCATGGCGGTCCAAAAAGACACCCTTTTATTTATTTCCAACCTCCGGTCACACAAATTGTGTTATAATTGGTTTGAACTTCGTAGCAAGCAAAGTAAAAAAAAAAAAAAAATACTTTACACGTCCTAATCTATCTTTCTGTCACGACTCTGCGCAACATATATGGCGGTGGCAGTATAGAGATTGCACTGTCGCGTGACCGCTACGGTCGCAGGTTCGAATCCTGCCTCGGGCATGGATGTGTGTGATGTCCTTAGCTTAGTTGGGTTTAAGTAGTTCCAAGTTCTAGGGGACTGATGACCACAGATGTTAAGTCCCATAGTGCTCAGAGCCATTTTTGATTGCACAGTACTCTCCGAAAACAAGTAACCTTACGTTACATAGCAAACTCGCCAGAGTTCAACTGAACACGCTACGACATACGCTCCCAATTCAAACACATTTGCGCTCTGCATTAGTATATACTCTCAATTTTCTCCTCACAAACATTAGTACAACATCTTAGCTTTGTAACGAAATAAGTATCTTAAAGTTACCGATGACAGTTATTACTACATTTCGCTACTTATCAAGCATGCCAGATCCAACATTTGGTTTAAACAACGTAGCTTGTCGCCTGCAGAATCTAGTTACTGCAGACAACAGACCAAGTTTCTATTAAGTGTTCGTTAATCTGTGCGGTAATAAGCTTCTGTTTCTAATATCTGAGGATTCTGTACAGTATTTGATACTCTGGAAGTAATACCGTCAACTATCGACGACGAGAATCATTAAAATTTAAAATCAGCCAACACTCATACAGGGACGAGCAGTACCCACTAATAAGTTAACTTTGAGTTGCGATTGTAAAGTGACATCAAACAGAAAGAAAATGGTAGTATCCACTGGCAAACATTTAGATGCACTGCAGACGGTGGTTAAAGAGGAATTGTTAGAAAACATGGCTGCTGAACGTGGCGTTGAAACTTCTACGATGGAGATAGGAAGAGCAACCCTAAGGAAATTCAAGACTTGTTTCAGAACGATTCATAATGATGAAATTATCGCCGCTTGTTCGTCTGCAGACAATGAATTACCTGACGAATTTGGCGCTCACTATGAAGACATTATGACGTATACAGAGGCAACGATGCAGCTGGACAATATAATGGTTCATTTTGAACGCCATACAGAAGTAACGTCGGGCGAACTAATGGCGGTGAAACGCCTGCATGATGATTCTGCACGTAAACGACGTACGAATCTGGCTCAAAAGAAATTTACTAGTTATTTCAGTGTATAAGACTCACTATATCCTTTTCCCAATACGTCATCAAAATTACATTAGAATAAAGTATGATTTGTGTGTTTAAGTGAAACAAATTTAACGTGTATGTCTACGGCATTTAATCAATTCCATAATACCGCACACTTCTCATTAATCTAGTGACCTGGAAGCCGTGCGCCCTGAGTGACTTGTGAGAGAAGCCGTACGTCTCCGATATGAATTAATTCGACCTACTTATTTCTTATAAACTGTTTGGTTCGACAGTAGATTAGTTCTATTTTATGTCTACTGATACTGCTCATATGAATTCATATTACTGTTGATTTGCTACGAGGGGATTTAAAAAATTAAGTTGCAAATTATTCTGGGAGCCCAAGTAACTTTTACTGACTACTGCACTACACTCCAATAGTCATTCGAGACCCGGTGCGTGAAAGTCGTCATCGTCGGAAAATCTGCGAGTGCCTCCTAACAGTTCCTCGGCTGCCTGGAAACTGTCGCCTGTGGTCGGCGTTGATGGCCTTGCTTCTCGACGAGCGCCACCCACGTCTGTGCGACCTTGGTCAGATTACTGCCACTATTCCACTACAGCTGCATTTGGTCCTATACAGCCAGAAATTGACGCTGAATCTATTTCAGCTTATACGTTTTACCCACACAAACAGTTATGTCTCAAGTTCAACTTTGCAGTACGTTTTCAGTTGCCGCGCTATTTCACTCCTACGCTGTGAAGCACCTGTTAACCACACGGCAGCAGAACTGTATCAGCAGGAAAGCGAGAACACGTACTCTCCTCTGAGAATGCGGCACTCTTGATGTGCAAAGGTCGTAGCGTGGGACAACGTGTGTAACGTACTTTTCAAAGCCCCATCGTATATTTTCTCACTGTGTAGTGAAATCTTCACATAGAGGTAAAGAAGCAAACGGTGCGAATTTTTCAAAGTAAACCGTGCGACTTTTTCACGGAAGATCCAGGAAATAAAGCAAAGTGTGATTTGTGTCAACAGTAATTCTGTCAGAGCAGGGTCCAAAACAAATTTTAAAAATCCACTTATGCTTAATAACATTCAGCAATGAGACAAACCAGGGAAGAACAGCGCTTATGCCTCCATACTACCAAATACATATGGTAACAACTTTAGCCGTTACCTTGACAGTCCTCATTCTGAGGCACGGCTGTACTGCCAGTGAACGGAACGCTCCTGATTTACACACATCAAAAAAAGTTTTGCATCACCTCGGTTCCGAAAGTTCCGGAACCTGTACAGAAAATTGGAGTAGAGATCAACGTAAACATCATTTCCGCCCTTTTTATTACTCGTGAAAACCACACATTGTATGTTGTACCACCATACAGCGAAATCTTCAGAGGTGGTGGTCCAGACTGCTGTACACACCGGTACCTCTAATTCCTAGTAGCACGTCCTCTTGCGTTGATGCATGCCTGTATTCGTCGTGGCATACTATGCACAAGTTCATCAAGGCACTGTTGGTCCAGATTGTCTCACTCCTCAATGGCGATTCGGCGTAGATCCCTCAGAGTGGTTGGTGGGTCACGTCGTCCGAAAACAGCCCTTTTCAGTCTATCCCAGGCATGTTCGATAGGGTACGTGGCTTGAGAACATGCTGGCCACTCTAGTCGAGCGGTGTCGTTATCCTGTGGGAAGTCATTCACAAGATGTGCGCGATGGGAGCGCGAATTGTCGTCCATGAAGACGAATGCGTCGCCAAAATGCCTCGCCCTCCATGACCACCAGCGGCGTACGTCGGCCCCACACAAAGCCACCCCCAAAACAGTAGGGAACCTCCACCTTGCTGCACTCGCTGGACAGTGTGTCTAAGGCGTTCAGCCTGACCTGCATCCAAACGCGTCTCCGACGGTTGTCTGGTTGAAGGCGTATGCGACACTCATCGGTGAAAAGAACGCGATATCAATGCCGAGCGGTCCATTCAGCATGTTGTTGGGCCCATCTGTACCGCGCTGCATGATGTCGTGGTTGCGAAGATGGACCTCGCCATGGACGTCGGGTCGAAGTTACGCGTCATGTAGCCTATTGCGAACAGTTTCTCCCGTAACACGAAGTCCTGGGGCTGCACGAAAAACATTCAACATGGTGGCGTAGCTGTCAGGGTTCCTCCGAGCCATAATCCGTAGGTAGCGGTCATCCACTGCAGTAGTAGCCCTTGGGCGGCTTGAGTGAGGCGCGTATCGACAATCCCTGTCTCTCTGCATCTCCTGCATGTCCGAAAAACATCGCTTTGCTTCACTTCGAGACGCCTGGACTCTTCCCTTGTTGAGAGGCCTTCCTGAGACAAAGTAACAATGCGGAAGCGATCTAACCATGGTATTGGCCGTCTAGGCAAGGCTGAACTGCAGACAACACGAGCCGTGTACCTCCTTCCTGGTGGAATGATTGGAACTGATCGGCTGTCGGACCCCCTGCGTCTAATAGGCACCACTCACGCATGGTTGTTTACGTCTTTGGGCGGGTTTAGTGACATCTCCGAATAGTCAAAGGAACTGTGTCTGTGATCCATATCCACAGTCAACGTCTTTGTTCAGGAGTTCAGGGAACTGGGGTGATGCGAAACTTTCTTTGATGTGTGTATTTCCGGGTCCGGCACACAATCCATTAGCAAGTTACTGAGGACATGATGTGGGGTGAACAAAGCAAGCCATTACATCAACGTTTTACCACCTTTCAGTATTCATGGCCTAATTTTCATCACTCTCCTTTTCCTTATACAATAATACTTCAGTTACTTATTTAGGCTTATTAGTGTCTCCAAGCATACGTGGCACAAGCAAGCGATTAACATCTATTTTCCCCTAGGCAGCAGCTCAGGTATTGAAGTATGGAAATGTGGATGCAAAGCAGATTATCTATCCAGATAGGTGCAGCTATACCACGCAAGAAACATCAGGTAGTAAATTTGTGGGGAGACAGAGACACAGAGAAAAATACAGCTAACACTCTGAAGTGGCTACACATTAACGTACCAGTTACCACAATATCTGCATCTATACCTCTTATACAATGTAGTTTGAGTATTTTTACCCTCAAGCTACAAAATTACAGACTTTACCCATGACGAAGAATAAGCAAACGTATTGATATTTCGCAATACCGATGCATTACGGTGACAGAACCAGAATCGATGGCTCTCTACTAGTCTTTTACAAATAGTACGAGAAAATACCCGCAAAGCTCTCGCAACTGCCGAAGAAGTAGTCTTCATAGACTTCAAGGCAAGTGGTGGAATCAAAAGACAATTTAATAATTAATCGCTGTTTGAATTTTGGGCAGCGTTGGTTGATAAATTTTTGGACTGAAAACAAAGGATTTCTTATACTGTTACCATTTTCAACATCCTTCGTAGCGAAAACGGATTTTCTGTGTTAGTTGCTTTAATGACGCCGAACGAGGTGGGGCAGTGGTTAGCACACGCACAGTGGATTCGCATTCGGGAGGGCAATGGTTCATACCCGCGTCCTGCCATTCTGTTTAGGTTTTCCGTGATTCAGGCAAATACCGGTATGGTTCCTGTGAAAGGGGACGGCCGACTTCCTTCCCCATCCTTCCCTAATCCAATGGGACCGATGACCTCGCTGCTTGGTTCCCTCTCCTAAATAAACTTCCCCAAATCAATCAACCAACCAACTTCGATGAAAAAATACAAATCGCAGCTAAACATCCATCAGTTTTTGGTCTCATGTTTTTCTTTCTTTTCTTTTCGACGGCTCGTCTCACGCCTCTCCCTCCCCCCTTCGTGTAGAGTCATCACGTGCCCCTAGGGGTCGCCCATATAAGGTTGGCCAACAACAGGAACTAACATTGGACTAACTAAAGTTTAGGGGAAACCTGACTAAGAGCGCAACGCTTTAGACGCATTTTAAGGAGCCCACTAAGCGTTATACCAAAAGTGTCCCATGACGACGGTCGCAGCTAAAGCTCTCGCCTTCCCACTGCGAGTTCGCACCCGGACGCGGCAGAGCTCCGTCCGCCGCCTTTGGCGCCGTTTTCCGTTAATGACAAGTGCGGCGCGCCTACGGTGACTTCCGATGTGCTCCAGCCCTGCCCCAGCGCGGCGGCAGTCGGTGATTTGGGTCAAGCGGCCCAACAAATTGGAGCGGTCGTTAAGGCGTCTGGGCGGCCATGGCTCACCTCTCACCTCTCACCTGTGCTTCGCGACGCCTCGCCTCGCAGTCGTGGTCGATAGGTCGCGGCGCGGAAGCAAGCAGTCGAGGCGCGCCTCGAGAGCGCGCCATTAGCGCCACGTCACACCCTCCACCTACCCTCCCACACTCCAACCGCAGCGTATTTTGTTTCTGAGGCTGCGACGGCAACCGCAGAGCGAAGCGGTAATTCCCCATGATGGCGACATGCGTCACGTTAGATGCCAGGGATGGCCAGTAACCTTAGCGATTCAAACAGAGACTATTAGTTAACAGTAATGTTCCTCTGATGGTGCGAATTCGTTCAATACTTTATTCTAATTTCTTGTATTGGTGTCTAAAATACGACTGCTATTTTTTTTCCAGCGTCCAATCTCGTCACGAAATTGCAGCCATAGTGAAAATCGGATGAAGCTTTGTGCAAATAAGTTACGCAGTGTCTCCAGTACTAGAGTGCTGCAACGCTCAATGCTCGACCGGTCACGGCTCGCCTGTTGACAGGGGGACCGAGCCGCTCGTGTCCGGCCCCACACGGCTCGGCTCGGTCACGTACTCGCCCCATGTCTGTTGTCCGGATTCCGGACACGCGGATAACAGAGTGTGACCGGTCACCGCTGACGTCTCACCTCGCATCGCCCCGGCTCGCTGCACTGTACTGTGCAAAATCCAACGCCAACGCCTCTCTCTCTCTCTCTCTCTCTCTCTCTCTCACACACACACACACACACACACAATGTATTTATCTCTGTCTCTCTCTCGTTTGACACAAAAGTAACGTCTACTAGAACGGGTAAATTCATAAAGCACTTGGAAAGTAAAATGATATACAATCGTGAATAGAAGACGAGTGTCATTTCCAAACAGAAGATATATTTTTCCTTTCATTAACAGGAAACACTGAATACGTGTTGTCCCTGTAATCTAGAAGACAACCATCTTCACAAAGAAAGCATACAAAGAACATTCAATATTTACAGACGTAACTTGTCACACTTTTCACTTGTTTGCAACAGAAACAAGTTTATAGTTATTGTTGATCAGTAAATCACTAGCGCGTTCCGGATTTAACTGGCTGACATCTGCCACGTTATCTTCTCCATAATGCGCACCTAGATGTATTAATTCTTGGCCTAGTTCTCTGAAACCTTCACCGCAACCAGCATTAAAAGGTCTCATATCGTTAGCACACATTGCAACACACTTTGCTGTAATACTATTTTTTATTACTGCCGGTATCCCTGAAGGAGCTGCATCTTTGTGAGGTTTCTTGCAACTGTGTTCCTTTAAATGAGTGGTTTCCGACTGGAAACACAATAATGTGGAGCAGTTTATGCACGATACGTACCCAGTATACGCACTGTTTTCGTCTACAACTAACAGGAATGTAGTCCATACTTGGCTTTTTAGACCTTCCCGTTTCTTCAATGTGTAAACATTGGTTTCAATCTTACGTCTTACTGCACTGGCTTCCTCGCGCTGCATGATTACAGAGAGACACACACACACCACAAATGAGAAGCCCGTACTGGCTGCAGTCCCACACGGATAATGACACGCGTAATGTGTTTGAAGTTAGGTGCTACGTATTCGGTCACGGCATCTATGCTCGGTCACAAGAACTAGTGCGGGCAGCCTATCCAGTTAGGGTGTGCTCGCCCCATCTCGTACTTCGTGCTCGCTTACTCGGTCATGCAGGACTCTATCCAGTACTCCCGTCGATCACATCAAGTCACACTTTCCAGTTCTGAGCGCACAGTGGGCACGTAAAGACGCCTACAACAACTCAGTTCCGCCCCAAGTGTGAAGTGTGCGCTGCCGCTCGATGTTTTCATGCCGAGCGCCTCCGCCTGATTTCGTGCAACCCACAAAACGTAATTTCCATGCGTGACAGCAGTGTTCGGCAATGATGCAGCAACTCTGAAGCAGGACGTACAGACCTTCATGGCGCAGTCGGTGAGTAAAGGAAATGAATATCAACCAATGATCTTCAGCGAGTTGAAGAGGCAATTCCAAAAAATCATCTATGAAGAGCAACTCGGAAAAGCGAAGAGGACTGTTGTGATCAGGCACTGTCCTTCTCGGCCACAAACTGCAGCTCCAGCAATGAAGCTCCTGCAGAGTTTCCGATGGGAAGTGTTTGAAGCGCAGACTTGGCTCCCTCTGACTTTCATCTCTGCTCACACGCCCCGCGTGCTATGGAGACGTTTTGGCGCAGACAACGCGCTGCAGATCAGCTCAGACAATTGGCGGAAAGCACAGCCGGCTTCCTTCCATTACGACGATACTAGATATTTGGTAGAACGCTACGACTAATGCGTGAGTCACAGTGACGACTATGTTGAGAAGTAGTTACAAGGTGTAACTAAATGTTGCACATAAAACATTTTTGATTTCACTACGATTTCCTTACCGCGAGCGCCCTTGGAAGAAAATAGCCCTCGTAGAAACATCTTATTCTTTTTTATGATTGACAGTGCAATGTAATGTTTCTTTGCTTCTGCAATGTTTAAATCAAAGAGGAAGCCAACCTGTCTTAAATACGTTTACTTTATAAGTGTGCAACACCCAGTGTCAGTGGAAAATGTTCATTTGTTTCTGGTAGCATCCAAAATGTATTCTAAAATGGAATTCTATGAATCCATTAGATAGAATGGCCCCAAAGTGGTCTACTGCGGTAATTAGTTGAAAGACAAGGATTGGGCGGTGCTTACCGCGTGCCTGACGACCGAAACGGCGAACAAATCCGAACATCATCATTAATGTGTGCCCGAAGTCACGAACTGTTACGCTTTACCGTCATATGGCTTAGCGCACTTACGGCCTACAGGCGGTCGCGGGCGAAACAGCAGCTACTGGACCTTCCGAGAACACATTCCAGAATGGGGCTGGAGCGGCGCTGCACAGGCGTTTTGTTACCTGGTGTCTGCGGCTGGAAAAAGTAGTTCCGGCTCCAGGTTAGTGGGTGGTCATCTGGCTGGCTCTCTACTGCAACACCATAGACCAGGCCGCTTCAGTTTTGCCCCAGAAGTATCCTAACCGGGCACAGACTCGGCCGTTGGGACGGCGTGATGTGTGTTCGTACGCGCGTCAAGACGAACAAGAAACTCCGTGAAACTTAGAGCGTTTTAACGGCAGTTGCCATTTTCAACCATTTATTCATTCCTCTCAAAATGACGGTAGCCGAAATCTGTTAACTAGGTTTCTTTCGTTTCTGTAACTATTTAGCTGCTTTTATTCACGGTTAAATCTTCAGATAGTTCGAAAGAACATTTATATGCAAATTATGGACAGGGAACCTGTTTGTTTCTTGTCAAAAGGTCCCAACTCTGTCACGTGATTCCACATTCGTTAATTACTTCTCGACTCATCCCTTGTCTCCGCCCTTCCGCGGCCGCCACGCGTTCGTCACTTCACGTGGAATTGTCGGGAAGGCTCCCCACACGATGTGTTACAAATCACTGGCCGCGTCGCTCGCGTCCAACTCGCCGCTTCTCGCCTTATGTGCCGCGTACGGCTGAACAAGTAACCGCCAAATTTTGTACAGGCGATAAACATATCCGTAACAAAGTATTCGTTACTGCATGTGATTACGTATAATCAAGTCCGACGTCGACGGTATGCGCAGACAGTTATATTTAATCTTTGTATGTCCGTGGAAAAGAAAATGGAGGATCTGTTGGATGACGATCAGTTTGGCTTTAGAAAAGGCAAAGAAACGCACCAGAGACGCAATTCTGACACTGTGGTTGATAATGGAAGCAAGACGAAAGAAAAGTCAAGACACGTTTATAGGATTTGTCAACCTGGAAAAAGCGTGCTACTATGTAAAATGGTGCAAGATGTTCGGAATTCTGAGAAAAATAGGGGTAAGCTACAGGGAGAGACGTATAATATACAACATGTACAATGGCCAAGAGGGAATAATAAGAGTGGACAACCAAGGACGAAATGCTCGGACAAAAAAGGGTGTAAGGCAGGGATGTAATCTTTCACCCCTACAGTTCAATATGTATATCGAAGGAGCAATAATGGAAATAAAAGAAAGGTTCAGGAGTGGGATTAAAATTCAAGGTGAAAGTATATCAATGATACCATTCGCTGATGACATTGCTATCCCGAGTGAAAGTGAAGAAGAATTACAGGATCAGCTGAATGGAATGAACATTCTAATGAGTAAAGAAAATGGATTAAGAGCAACCCGCAGAAAGACGAGAGTAATGAGAAATGGCAGAAATGAGAACAGTGACAAATTTAACATCAGGACTGAATGTGACGAAGAAGATGAAGTTAAGGAATTCTGCTACCTAGGCAAGGCAATAGCAAATCACGGACGCAACAAGGAGGACGTCAAAGTCAGAATAGCATGGGCAAAAAGGGCATTCCTGGCCAAAAAAGTCTACTATTATCAAACATATGCCTTGATTTGAGGAAGAAATTTCTGTGAATATACGTCTGGAGCACAGCATTATATAGTAGTGTAACATGGACAGTGGGAAAACAGGAAGAGAAGAAAAAAATGGTTCAAATGGCTCTGAGCACTATGGGACTTAACATCTGTGGTCGTAAGTCCCCTAGAACTTAGAACTACTTAAACCTAACTAACCTAAGGACATCACACACATCCATGCCCGAGGCAGGATTCGAACCTGCGACCGTAGCAGTCGCGCGGTTCCGGACTGAGCGCCTAGAACCGCGAGACCACCGCGGCCGGCTCGGAAGAGAAGAGAATCGAAGCATTTGAGTGGTGCTATAGATGAATGTTGAAAATTAGGTGGAGTGATAAGGTAAGGAATGAGGAGGTTCAGCACGGAGAGGAATGCAATATGTGGAAAACACTGATAAGAAGAAGCGACAAGATGGTAGGACATCTGTTAAAACATCAGGGAATGACTTCCATTGTATCAGAGGTAGCTGTAGAGAGCAAAAACTGTAGAGGAAGACAGAGATTGGAATACATCCAGCAAATGAATGAGGACGTAGGTTGCAAGTGTTACTCTGAGATGAAGAGGTTGGCACAGGAGAGGAATTCGTGGCGAGTCGCATCAAACCAGTCAGGAGACTGATGACTGGAAAAAAACACTAATAAATTTAAAAAATGTCCATCCCTGTAGTACGGGGCAAGGACTTAGGCTGTTGAATATAAAATGAAAAGTAAAACACCTGCTGTCGTCTCTCTGAGTTTAATTTATTTACGCATACAGTTTCGGTGTTCCATTACACTATCTTCAGGCCCCTCGAACAACGCAAATTGGGAGGAAACCAATTCGGTTTGCAGTCAAAACAGGAGCCAATCTTAAATAACAGGTGTCCTAAAGTTTTAAACATAGCGGCGTTGTCAGCGACCGTTACAAAGTGAAATGAAAGCAATAACAGCCCTCGGTCGCAGAAATTAAGTATTTTTGACGTAGGTTTCCGCCACTAGTAAGAGTGTCTTCATCAGAAATAAAGTATTTAAACTTGCCTATAAGATAAAAAAAGTTTTAGGAATTTGTATTTAGTGTAAGTACTTATCTTATAGGACAGTTTAAATGTTTCATTTCTGATCAAGGCATTCTTAGTAGTGGCCGAAACCTAGGTCAAAAAGACTTCATTTTTACGACCAAAGGCTGTTCTTGCTTTCGTTGACCTCTGGTTCATACCATCCTATCCCTTCGGTTGATGAGCGAAGAGACAGCGTCGTGTAGCCAGAGATCTACGGACACTAGTTATCTAATATTGGCTCCTGTTATAAAGGCATACGAAATTGGATTCCTCCCAATTTACGTACATCGAGAGTCTCAAGATGTTGTAATGCAAGATCGAAACTGTTTCAATAAACAAATTAAATCCAAAAGAGACGGCTGTAAGTGTTTTAATTTTCCTTTCAGGTATATTTAGCAAAAGGCCAGTAGTTACTATGTTTCTGAAGACTCTCGCATCCGACGGGTGATACGCGTAAAACAAAGGAAATTTTCTTGCGACTTGTGGCTGCTCGACAGTTTTATTTACGAAGTGAGTGTTTTGCGCAAAGAGTCTGCTGGTTGCGACTACGCAGCTGCTGCTGAAAACGGCGCAGCCTCTGGGAGCAGCCGCATCCGATACGTGTGTCTTGTCTGTCTGCCTGTGCCTGCCGCGCTACGGGGCGCGCTTTCACTCAGGGGTAAATACTGCGAGCGAGCGAGCGAGCGGGCGAGGTGCAGGCGAAGCGAGTGCTGGTGACAGCCGCGGAGGAGTAGGCAGTAGCGGGTGGCGGGGGAGGGGGACGGGGAAAGACGGCGGCGGAAAAGAGGGCGCCGCGTGCGGCCGGGCGAGGAACGGAAAGAGGCGGCTGGCGGCTGGAGGGAGTGTAATCTGCGGCGACGCCCGCGGCCTGATTACCATGTGCCGGCTGGAAACAAAGGAGCGCGCCGCTAATCAGCGGACACTTACCTCTGCGGCTGGCCGGCTCCAGTTTCAGACCTACCGAGGAAAGAACTTCATCCCCCAGTGCACAGTGTGCCGCGGTCCCGTCCTGTCTTTAATACTTCCTTAACTCATCAACAGTAACGTGTGCACAATTCTGCAGGTTGCTTCTCTATCACGTTGCGGTGAGATGGGTTGGTCTCTCACTATCAAATGGTTCAAATGGCTCTGAGTACTATGGGGCTTAACATCTGAGGTCATCAGTCCCCTAGAACTTAGAACTACTTAAACCTAACTAACCTAAGGACATCACACAACACCCAGTCATCACGAGGCAGAGAAAACCCCTGACCCCGCCGGGAATCGAACCCGGGAACCCGGGCGTGGGAAGCGAAAACGCTACCGCACGACCACGAGCTGCGGACCGAACCTCCACCGGCATCACATCCATGCCCGAGGCAGGATTCTGACCTGCGACGGCAGCAGTCACGCGGTTCCGGACTGAAGCGCCTAGAACCGCACGGCCACCGCGGCCGGCCCTGTCTCACTATCCTCTAGACAATCGGTTCACCGCCATGTATAGGTTTCAGGTTGTCTGCCCCTCCACTTTACGATGGTTGATACTGGTTTGCCGCCAAAAGCAGCTTTGACGACAGTTCAACTAAATACCTACCACGCATAGGCCACATAACTCCAGTCAATGAGCAGTAGCTGACAGTTAGTTAAAGAATCGAGCGTTCGGGATTCTTGCATGAGTAGTTTGAAAAATGTCAAAATTTCTTTGAAGTTGGCTTATCGCCTTTAAAACAAGGAAAATGGCTATAAAGTCCGTATTTAATATCCCGACATCAATTACGCAAAGTTACTGACTGTCTCCGCTACAGCTTGACACCCGAAAGTAGCCAGAAGATATTTATTTCGACCCGATGTTTTAAACGTCCTAAATAGTCATTGACCCACAACTACTGGCGAGTTAATACATTCAGTCGTTCAGTAGGCTTCTTGTAAAGAAGTGCTCGCCGTAATCTCTCATAAGCTGCACCAAAAACGTCATGCGGAGTTTATGGACGATGCGGAATGTTCACACGCGAATATCTCATTAAATAAACCACTCACAAATCTCAAACTTTCACAGAATACTCAACATTGTAGTCTCTTTTCGTCAGCGACACGAGAACCGATCAAACGGGCGAATTTCTTCATTTCAGTACAAATTTCACGGTTGAACGCAGTTGTTTACCAGAGGGCAATTCCCGAGCGACTACCTCGACTCTTAGATGTGAGGCAGAAAGGGCTACTCAGACGCACGGGAAATGGTGAATTCCTATTGGCTAGTATGTTAAGAAGCCAATCACATCATCTCGAGCATTTCCATACCCATGGTATTTCTAATGTCAGCCAATCAGGTTACCACAAGTAATTTAGACTAGAAATCTACCGGCCGGTGTGGCCGTGCGGTTAAAGGCGCTTCAATTTGGAACCGCGTGACCGCTACGGTCGCAGGTTCGAATCCTGCCACGGGCATGGATGTGTGTAATGTCCTTAGGTTAGTTAGGTCTAATTAGTTCTGAGTTCTAGGCGACTGATGACCTGAAAAGTTGAGTCGCATAGTGCTCAGAGCCATTTGAACCATTTGAACTAGAAATCTAGTAATTCCGAAAGTAAACAAAATTTAATGAAAAGAAAATACGATTCCTTTCCACAAAATATTTTGCTAATAAATTTAATACTCAACATCCTTTCTGGTTGCTTTGCACAAAACGAAACTCAATGGGACATATGTGACAAATTCCCCCATTGGACAACTTTCACAAGCATACATTTACATATTTTATTAAATTATCACATTCTCGCTTTGCGTATGTCCTCCATTCACCCTCTTAGCCTCTCCAAAATACACACAGAACCACAACACGATTAAATAACAATTTTCCAAATACTTTCAATTATTCACAAATCAGTGGTAATGAAACTAATGAAAATTCCAGAAAATTAGATTATATGAACCTATCCTCTGGGTTGTAGTTTTATTTGATAGCATAGATGAATACATTACAGTCTCTCAGTTTTACAATACTACACGGTTACTTATTTTACTTAGGTTTGAAGCTCCTCTTTCCGTCCTTCCGTATTTGCGATTTAAAAACTGTGTTGTTTTGGTAATCAGCGTTATGCAAACACAATTAGTTTATTTTTATATTTACCCAGACATGTTTCGACACCAATGTGTCATCTTCCGTGGGTCAAATTTTTTTATTTCTTAAAATTACATCGCTAATTGAACTGCATTATTATACATCGATTTTAGTGCTCGTTTTCGTCTTTTTTTTTTTACAGCATGTCATCTGCAAAGTTTTTCGTCCTGTTTTGTGTCCCTGTTGCTAGCTATCCGGTAGGCAACGGCTGGAGATAAGGGCGTGGGGGAAAAGACAGAGAGCAAACCGGCGACGCGCCGCTTTCTCCGTCCCTCAGAATACGCCGTGCACCCTCCTTCTTACTCGCTCACCACTGTAGCAGCTGGCCCACAATTTAAATAAAGATAAAACATTCCATAAATAAGCGGAAAGAGCCGCTACCGTTCCATTGCGCTATTGGCGATGATTCACCAGAAAGAGGAACAACCGTAAAATTTCTGCAGCTGTTCATTCGGAATGACCAAAGTGGAACGTGCACATAAAACTGGTTTCAGCAAAAGCATTTGCCAAGCTGGGATTCATTGCAAGAATCAAGAGGAAATGCGATTCATTTGCAAAAGACTTGTCAATTAATCGATTATTGAATACTATTTATTTGTTGGGTGAATATTGTAAGGTTAACAGAGAAGACAGAGAAGATCCAAAGAAGACTGACGTTTTCGGACACGAGTTGGTGTAGTAAGCGAGAGAGAGCCACGGAGTGGTAGACGCAACAGCAAAGGCTAATTTATGCACCTCCGCTCTAGGAATTAAAAATCTGACTTCGAAAGTACTATCGCAAAAAAGATAGAAATACAAATTTTGATACTGTGTTTTCCGCACACTTCCGTTTTGCGAAGAAGGCACCACAGGAATTCGATACCCACAAACACGCTGCACCATGATCTACATGAAACAGACTACGAAAATCCGAAAAGAACGAGACGAAACAATGACCGAGCACATATTTCGTTATTTTAAACCACGTGACGGATAATTCACCACATGTTTACACACTTTAGGGATAGTTCCAGGATATGTGTGACGCACTACCTCAAGCTGAGTCTCTCTAGTGACGAAACCGTGATATTATCGACCAACTCCGTATACCTAGTAGGGAACACAAGACAGCACACTCTATAAGTACAATATCTCAAGATCAGCTGGACTCCGGTAGGGAGAAAAATACACATCACAGTTTTTTTTACGGCGGATCAACATGTTTCAGCGTGTCACAAAAACAGGATAAATATTGAACGTACAGTGGTCCACATCATCTGCGCGCGGTCGGAAGTTCCATGCGGCTTTTCGCGGATGATGCTGTGGTAGACAGAGAAGTTGCAGCATTAGAAAATTTTAGCGAAATGCAGGAAGATCTGCAGCGGATAGGCACTTGGTGCAGGGAGTGGCAACTGACCCTTAACATAGACAAATGTAATGTATTGCGAATACATAGGAAGAAGGATCCTTTATTGTATGATTATATGATAGCGGAACAAACACTGGTAGCAGTTACTTCTGTAAAATATCTGTGAGTATGCGTGCGGAACGATTTGAAGTGGAATGATCATATAAAATCAACTGTTGGTAAGGCGGGTACCAGGTTGAGATTCATTGGGAGAGTCCTTAGAAAATGTAGTCCATCAACAAAGGAGGTGGCTTACAAAACACTCTTTCGACCTATATTTGAGTATTGCTCATCAGTGTGAGATACGTACCAGGTCGGGTTGACAGAGGAGATAGAGAAGATCCAAAGAACAGCGGCGCGTTTCGTCACAGGGTTATTAGGTAAGCGTGATAGCATTACGGAGATTTAGCAAACTCAAGTGGCAGACTCTGCAACAGAGGCGCTCTGCAGCGCGGTGTACCTTGCTGTCCAGTTTTCGAGAGGGTGCGTTTCTGGATGAGGTATCGAATATATTGCTTCCCCCTACTTATACCTCCCGAGGAGATCACGAATGTAAAATTAGAACGCGCACGGAGGCCTTCCGGCAGTCGTTCTTCCCGCGAACCATACGCGACAGGAAAGGGAGGTAATGACAGTGGCACGTAAGGTGCCCTCCGCCACACACCGTTGAGTAGCTTGCGGAGTATAAATGTAGATGTAGCTGTATTCCTTTATACCTATGCATGAAGCCTGTAAAAGTATGGATCTCGAAAAAAATGTAAACTTGTTGTGATAAATACAACTATACCACAAGGAATAGGCATAATCTGCTCACTGCAGCCGGTGTAAACAGTTTTCTCGAAAGAGGGAAACAACTGTCGGGCTTGGCTAATCCGAGACTGCATTTACTGCACGATCTGGATACAAAATCTGATAGAAGAGGGCTGTCGAGATTTCTCAAAACAACGACATTAACAACGGTTAACAGATAATGCAAAACAGATGTAAAGCTACATTTCTCAGTTACTTTAGTGTCGTAATTCCAAATATATCCCGGTATTTTTTCGTTTTCACTGTCTATCTACATCTACATCTACATTGATACTCCGCAAGCCACCCAACGGTGTGTGGCGGAGGGCACTTTACGTGCCACTGTCATTACCTCCCTTTCCTGTTCCAGTCGCGTATGGTTCGCGGGAAGAACGACTGTCTGAAAGCCTCCGTGCGCGCTCTAATCTCTCTAATTTTACATTCGTGATCTCCTCGGGAAGTATAAGTAGGGGGAAGCAATATATTCGATACCTCATCCAGAAACGCACCCTCTCGAAACCTGGCGAGCAAGCTACACCGCGATGCAGAGCGCCTCTCTTGCAGAGTCTGCCACTTGAGTTTATTAAACATCTCCGTAACGCTATCACGGTTACCAAATAACCCAGTGACGAAACGCGCCGCTCTTCTTTGGATCTTCTCTATCTCCTCCGTCAACCCGACCTGGTACGGATCCCACACTGATGAGCAATACTCAAGTATAGGTCGAACGAGTGTTTTGTAAGCCACCTCCTTTGTTGATGGACTACATTTTCTAAGGACTCTCCCAATGAATCTCAACCTGGTACCCGCCTTACCAACAGTTACTTTTATATGATGATTCCACTTCAAATCGTTCCGTACGCATACTCCCAGATATTTTACAGAAGTAACTGCTACCAGTGTTTGTTCCGCTATCATATAATCATACAATAAAGGATCCTTCTTTCTATGTATTCGCAATACATTACACTTGTCTGTGTTAAGGGTCAGTTGCCAAACCCTGCACCCAGTGCCTATCCGCTGCAGATCTTCCTGTATTTCGCTACAATTTTCTAATGCAGCAACTTCTCTGTATACTACAGCATCATCCGCGAAAAGCCGCATGGAACTTCCGACACTATCTACTAAGTCATTTATATATATTGTGAAAAGCAATGGTCCCATAACACTCCCCTGTGGCACGCCAGAGGTTACTTTAACGTCTGTAGACGTCTCTCCATTGATAACAACATGCTGTGTTCTGTTTGCTAAAAACTCTTCAATCCAGCCACACAGCTGGTCTGATATTCCGTAGGCTCTTACTTTGTTTATCAGGCGACAGTGCGGAACTGTATCGAACGCCTTCCGGAAGTCAAGAAAAATAGCATCTACCTGGGAGCCTGTATCTAATATTTTCTGGGTCTCATGAACAAATAAAGCGAGTTGGGTCTCACACGATCGCTGTTTCCGGAATCCATGTTGATTCCTACATAGTAGATTCTGGGTTTCCAGAAATGACATGATACGCGAGCAAAAAACATGTTCTAAAATTCTACAAGAGATCGACGTAAGAGATATAGGTCTATAGTTTTGCGCATCTATAATTTACACTATAGAAGTACTGACGAATCTAGTGAACGTCGGTGTTGTCGGTCGTCCTCGGTTTTTAGTAAGTGTATAAAGATACATACGTCGATCCTCTGCACGACGTATCGAATCTGCCCTCACTCGTCTTTGCTCTGAAGTAGCAGCATCGATGACGAAGGACGGTGCTCCATACTGCGAAGGGCGGCGAGTGTTGACTCCTGCCCTTGGAAGGCGCGAGAGCGACTGAGTCCTGCTTCAGTCACCACACCAAGAGGGTTTTTATAATAAAAACGGCAGGCGGCTTGCAAGTACATTAACTACCACTTGCGAAAGTGGGAATTTTTAGCTCACCCTGGTTTAAAAATATCATACGAAACACAAATAAACACTTGTTAATTCGTTGATGATCTGTTATTTATACACGATGATGAAGATAAAATGAAAACTGATGCCCAGAAGGAAAGCTCACTGTATCGAGAACAATTCGAACACCACCACTCGTTAGACAAAAGTAGCCGTATGATGTAGATCACTTAAAAACAAAATTTGTCATTCATGAAAAGTAAAGTTTCACCTGTACCAAAAATCAAGTAAGTTATCTAGAAGATAATGATGTAAATTTAAAAAAAAAAACCTTTGCAAAATTCCAATATGTGTGTGTGACAGGGTAAGCACAACTTTAATAAATAAGGCCAGAAAGAAAAATTAAATTTTATAGAACTACTAGCAGCAAAACCCGGCGTTGCCGAGGTGCTTATAGTTGTGCGTCAATCCCCGTACTACGCAGCGCCTGGCTTTGTGCTTAATGCTTATAACGTCATATCTTCTGACCTTTGTGTTGTACAATGACCTAATATTGTAGGTGCATTCATCGAGACATGTGCATTCTGTCTGCGAAATTTATTGCAAATAAAGTTAGTGGCAAAGAAGTAATAAATCTAAACGTCATGCTTGATGTGGCACTCTCTCATGCATCTCATTGTTTATGGCGTCATATTGCCTGAAATAGTGTCGTACAATGATATAATCTTGCAGTTACATTCAGTGGTACATGTGCATACTGTCTGTAAGACGTATCGCGAATACAGTTAGTAGTAAGGAAGAAATAAATTAAACCGTCATTACTCACGCGGTACTTTTACTGCACGAATAGCGGGAAAGTAGTAAGCGATAAACTTTTTTTCCATTCATCGTTTTGTACAGACAGTCAGCGTGAAAGAATTTCGTAAGGCCTTAAAATTCTATGTAAATTTTGTTCCAAATCGCGAAGTGGTCTTATTCTCCAACACTGGGTGGATAAAGATTGGGAATTCACGAGCCTGGGGCTAAGTTTCTTTGATGGGCAGGCGGTTCTTAATCCCACAGTGATCGTTGACTGACAGTAAGGTGTCTGTGCACCAAGTGTGGCTGAAATCGGTCCAGTGGTTTAGGAGGAGAGGGGGAACTTACACACACACACACACACACACACACACACACACACACGTGCATTTTTATAATATGTATGGACGGAAGTTCCTCTACTTCTTGTGTACGACAGTGAACCCTGGACATTTGCCAAACGACACACAAATCAGGCTAAAGCATCTCACTTCCTAAATGGTGCGGCCCCTCCCGTCGGAGGTTCGAGTCCTCCCTCGGGTATGGGTGTGTATGGTTATTCTTAGCATAAGTTGGTTTAAGTAGTGTGTACGTCTAGGGCCCGACGACCTCAGCAGTCCCTTACAAATTCACACACACACACATGCACCTAAATGGTGTTGAAGGATGTATTATATGAGAAAAAATGGCTCTGAGCACTAAGAGACTTTTAACATCTGAGGTCATCAGTCCCCTATAACGTAGAACTACTTAAACTTAACTAACCTAAGAACATCACACACATGCATGCCCGAGGCAGGATTCGAACCTGCGACCGTAGCGGTCGCGCGGTTCCAGACTGAGGCGCCTAAAACCGCTCGGCCACACCTTATAGGAGAAGCACAAAAAGATTACAATACACAAAACATTACGTAACATAATGACTAGCACCAAGGACGTGCATGTTACGTGCACAGACGTTACATAAAACATAAGATAACTGAAATGAATAGTTATAAATACCAATGTAATCAGTTACAATAAAAAAGTTAAAAAAACAGTAAGCAATAAACCTAAACCTAAACTGTTAAATGCAGATCAGATAGCCAAGCGACTGCTGCGGAAAAAGCGGAGTGCAGCTCCATCATGACATCTGGAAATGATGTGTCGGGGCACTCGTTTAGGGGTGGTCCATGGTCTCATTCGGTGTTCCATAACTGCACTCTGCTGAGCTTTCCATATCACATTTGGACAACATGTCTCGACGTCTACCAATGCCTACTCTAAACCGGTTCCAAATTTGACGAGGTAGATCCATTCCCGGAGATCTTTTTGCTCCTGGTCGGATAACGACCAATTTCCTTATTGTTGGCAGCATGTTCAGTCCATTTAGCAATAATGTCGTAATTTTCCTCCAGATCGGTGTCCCTCCAGAAAGGGCGACGAGACCTAAGACGATTTGGTGGAGGAGGGTGTAAAGCTTTCTGAATAAGGTGATAATTTTCCTAGATTTTAACCACTCCTTTCCAGCCGTGGCCGTTCTGCGGAATTAAGGAGGTGCGATATTTGCTAGGATCGAAAAGCACAATCACAAAGGATGTACAAAATCAGATAAAATAAAAAAAATGTAGAGCTTAGAAACACATTACAAGTAGAGCGATTAAACAATGATATAGATGAATACGGAGTTAAAAGGAAGGACGAGAACAAGCCATGAAAAAGGAACCAAAAGGGAAAAGAAATCATGAATGACACTGACCTACAAAGACGGAACAGGTGTCACACCTAAGCACTGAAATTGCACAAGACGATGATGATGATGACGATAGGTAATGAAGTCACTACACAGAGAATGTAAGCCGTCGTAACAGCAAGTACGGACAGGACTCTTCATAATGGAACCCACTGGCACATCTGAGATTCGCCTCCTCTCCTCTTGAAACGTCTTTGACGCTTTTTCCGCGACGTATCAACAGCGGCCGGATGAATTAGCCGGCAGCTAAGTAGCTTCCTCGTACAGTGCAGACGTGTCGCGCAGGGCGCCCCGGCCCTTCTGACGCTCCTAACGAGCAGGCCTGCGACCCTTCAGAAGGGACGGGCGCGGCGCCCTTTATCCCTTGCGATCGCATCAGCCCGCGCCTTCGTTGACCGTTGAAAAGCGGCGGATTCATTAATAAAGGGAAGATGGATTTTTCGCTCTCGTGAAAGCGGCGGGCGAGGGCTCTTCGCACCTACCGGCCGGAGATGAAAAGCAGCGGCCGATATTCTTGCAAATGAATACATCGAAATCCGATAAGGGCCGCCCCCCCCCCCCCCCCCACTTCTCCAGGCCGCGCCCGCGTCTTCTGTTAACGGCGCCGCAGTCGCGGACGAGATCGAGGGCGCTCAAATCGAATTTCTTTCAAGGCGAAGGCGCAGATTTCTGGCGGAAGGCCGCCGCCATATTTTCACGGTTCCCACTCGCTACTCTGGTTCCTTCCCGATTCGCACTAAGCGCGTTTCAGCTTCTTCAGGTAGTCGTAGCCTGTCTAGGGGGAGGTCGCTATACAACACGCATAGACCTTCCAGAACCTGAGGAACCGTCAACGACGTTTACCCTGACAAACAGGTTCGTCACTTTTCTTTAAATTCATTTTTTTCAGTAGTTGTCGTACTGCATGAGCTCCCAGTTTTACCCGACTGTGCTGTCGCTTTTCTTATGGTCCAAATGGCTCTCAGCACTATGGGACCTAACTTCTGAGGTCATCAGTCCCCTAGAACTTAGAACTACTTACACCTAACTAAAATAAGGACATCACACACATCCATGCCCGAGGCAGGATTAGAACCTGCGACCGTAGCGGTCGCGCGGCTCCAGACTGTAGCGCCTAGAACCGCTCGGCCACTCCGGCCGGCCGCTTTTCTTATGCTTCAGTTACTTTTAGCGAGTTCCCACAAGACACTATCTCACTCCACTATCACAGCTAATCAGCGTTTCTACAGTCTTAAGCCAAATAGTAATTCTTGGTTTGGCCAGCGGTAAGACACTAGACTTGTATTCCAGAGGGATGTGGTTCAAATCGCTGTCCGGTCATCTGATTTTGGATTTCCTGTTTCTTTCATTCTTGGCTTTCAATTCTATATTCCTGAAGTTTCCTGCACGTTTTTGTATTTTTTTCTTTCGTCAATCAACTGAAGAATTTCTTTTGTTATCCAAGGTTTGTTTGCTGTTACCTTCGCTGTATTTACGTTTTTCTCTCCAACTTATATTACTTATGTTTTTAAAGATATCTCTAACTCTTCAACTGAACTGCCTACTGAGCTATTCATTATCGCAGTGTTTATAGCCTCAGAGAACTTCATGCGTATCTCTTCATTTCTTATTACTTCCACATCCCACTATTCTGCACACTGATCCTTCCCAATTAGTCTCTTAAACTTCAACCCACTCTTCATCATTGTTAAATTGTGATCTGAGTCTGTATCTGCGCCAGAGTACCCCTTACAGTCCAAGATCTGACTTCGGAATGTCTGCCTGACAATGATAGGATCTAACGAGAATCTTCCGGTATCTCCCAGCTATTACTAGCGGAAACTTATTGCAGAACTCAATTAGTCTTTCTCCTCTCTTGTTCTTTCAACCAAGTCCATATCCTCCTGTAACACTTTCTTCCATTCCTTCCCCTGCTACCGCATTCCAGTCCCCCATGATTAATCAATTTTCATCTTCCTTTACATACTGAATTACCCGTTCAATATCCTCATATACTCTCTCTATCTCTTCATCCTATGGTTGCAACGTTGCATGTATACCTGTACTAATGCTGTCAGCGTTCGTTTGCTATCGAATCTTATAAAAATAGCTCAACCACTGAACTGGTCACAGTAACTGACTCTGTTCTACCTTCATTTTCATAAAGAACCCTTCTCCCATTGCTGCTCTCGATATTACTTATACTGTCTCACTATAAGTCCTTCACTCCACTGACTATATCTAGATTAAGTCTTAGCATTCCTCTTTTCAGATTTTCTAGCTTTCCTACCACGTTCAAACTTCTGACATTCCACGTCCCGACTCGTAGAACGTTACCCTTTCGCTAGTTATTCAGTATTTTTCTCATGGTCACCTCCTCATTGGCACTTCCCTTCCGGAGATCCGAATGGGAGACCAGTCCAGAATCTCTTGCCAATGGAGAGATCATCATGAGACTTTTTCAGTTGCTGGCCACACGTCCCGTAGATAAACATTACGTGTCTTTAATGCAGTGGTTTCCATTGCCTTCTGCATCCTCACGCCGTTGATCACTGCTGATTCTTCCGCCTTTCAGGGCAGTTCCCCTCCCCAAGGGGAAGAGAGTGCCCTGAACCTCTGTCCGCCCTCTGCCCTCTTTACAAAGCTGTTGTCAGAACGAGGGTGCCGTCTTATGCCAGAAGTCTCCAGCCGTCATTGCTGATGATTATTCAGAATTTAAGCAGTGACAAGGTTCGAACCCGTGTATTTTTTTTTAATTACAAGTCAAGGATGCTTTATGCTCTCTATTTGACGTTCTTTCAATAGGTGTCAACAGTTTAGATCATGCTTTCCAAGTTGTTCCCCAGACGAAATAGAGGTAAAAGAGCGATGAAATTGAAAACGTGCAACGCCATTACTGTCTCGTCTATCGCTGATGAAAAGCTCTACGCTAGTACTGTCTACAGCGGAAGACTCTAGACAGTACTAGAGCTAGGGACTGCAGGGAACCAAGGCGAGCTTATAAGGCTCTCTGAACAGGTGAGAGCGACGTTAAGCAAGGGGTGATGTTTGAGACACTCACCACAGTAGTGAGTGCTGGTTTTCATCAACCACATCCTTATTATCTTTATAGTTGAGCCACGTTCTTCGCTACATAGCGTGTCCATTCCTTGAACAAGGTTCTAGTTCGTGGAACACGCAGATTCCTTGACTGACAGCTGACAGTGTCTCATGCTGACCGCTGTGAGCCACGGGCGACCACAATCCACCATTGAATTGCGCACTGGTTACCCCCGCTGCCGAGTGTTCTGACGCCCTCTGGCCAGGTGTGACCTGCGCGCTCACTGGGGACTCCATTGGATGATGTCAAATAGCGCAACCACGTGAGAGCAAGTTGCTTCTCAGGACGTGGACTCCTACAAAGCTTTGTTCTCTGTCACACTTCCACTCCAGTGATTTCCATTCCTTTGCATCCACTTGACAGCTTGTCTTTTATTAAATGACGCGTGCTTTCTTCTCCAGTTTCTTATCCAGCGCGATAATCGCTCCCTGAAATACGCACAGTCAGTCTAACTGTTGAAAAACATCGTTTTAGCCTTCCCCGCGCTAGGAAGCCTGCCGGTGGCGTGTGTTTGACGTCTGATATGTTTTTTATCGCAAGGTGTGGCGTGTATTTGCGCAGTTGAAGTACGGCAAGATAGCAACGTAGTAGAGACCTGTACTTCAAGTGCGAATCGTATTAGGGATTTTTTTTTCTTGGCCATTTGTTTTCTGACTGCTTTGATGTGGCCCTCCGAGAATTGGTCTCCCGTTCCAAACTCTTCATCTTAGACTAGCATTTACATGCGACGTTCTCGACTGTTTGTTGTTTATATTTCAACTTCTTTCTTCCTTTGAGTTTTTGCCCTCTACAGCTTTATATAGTACCAAGGAAGTCATTCACTGATGTCTTAACAAATGACCTACCATCAAGTCCCTCTTCTCTTCAGCATTTTCGCATTTTTTTTTCTCGCCGATTCTGCGAGGAACCTCCTCTTGCAAAATGTCACACTATTTAATTATCAACATCCTTATATAGCACAACATACAAATGCTTCCATTTTCTTCTTGTTTCAGTTTTTCCACAATCCACAATTCCTTTTCAAACAAAGCTGTGGCCCAAAAGTATGTTCTAAAATTAAGGCCTGTATTTGATGTTAATAGACTTCATTTGCCAAGGAATGTCCTCTTTGCCTGTGTTGGCCTGCTTCTCGTAATGTCCTTCCACTGTCCCATCACCTGTAATTTTGTTTCCAGGCAGAATTACTTCACCTTTCCTGCCTCCTGGAGCCAAATTTTTCACATTAAATTTACTGCCACCCTTATTTCCACTACTCCTCATTCCTTACGTCTTTCTTTTGTTTACTCTCGATCCACATTCAGTGCTTATTATACTGTTCATTCAATTCAACAGGTCCAATAAGCCGTCGTTACTTTCAGAGTGGTTAGGAATGTCATAATCGAAGGAGAAAAAGATTTGTATGATATGATGATAACCTTCTAGACTGGGAATAAAGTCTGTATGCGAGCGACAATTGTTCTGATGCTTTGAAAATGTAGTGTACATTATTAAAAAGTTGAGCGCTGCCAGTCAGTATCGAAGGTAAGCGACAGTAGTGAGGTAGGTCCACGGGGCTCAAAAGCTGCGGTCGGTGTCAAGGCAGTGCACCAGTCAGTTGCTCAACCAATAGACATAACTATGTTTGTCATAATTCGAAAATTACACCGATGATGTCTAACACTGTTCATCACTGTGTTTTTCCACAAATGCATAAAAAAGATCTGCTTGTATAGAGACTGTAAAATACAAGTTTCATCCCACCTACCTACAGTTTATCGGACGAGCTACTTGCCAGAGAGTGAGCAATAAAAAAGAATTCTTCTGGGTCACACTTTCAGTTAGCAGACAGTTAACAGCAAACTGTGAGCAGCATATGGGCAATGGGAATATGGTAAGACGTGATCCGCAAAGGAGACGTTAGTAGGGTAGTAGTGCCGGTTCTGAATACAGCGGCCGTTGCTAGTATGTGGTGTCAGGTTACACACTTGGGCTCTTTGGAGATCCCACTCCCTCTCCTGTGGCTGACCGTGATCAGCCCTGGTGGTTTCCCCGAGGAGTGGGGGCTCCGAGTAACCTCACACTGGACGTCCTTACATTGGTTCAAATGGCTCTGAGCACTATGGTACTTAACATCTGAGGTCATCAGCCCCCGAGAACTTTGCTACTTAAACCTAGCTAACCTAAGGACATCACACACATCCACGCCAGAGACGAGATTCGAACCTGCGACCGTAGCGGTCGCACGATTCCAGACTGAAGCGCCTAGAACCGCTCGGCCACACCGGCCGGCGTCCTTACGTTATCGGCAACTCCCATTATATTTAAACCTGGCACTAATATACTACTGCTTATCAGTGCCTCTCTCTTGACGTTATTCCCAGGTTGCAGCCAAAGTCCCAAGCCATTTCTGTTTACAGACTGTCTCATTTAATTTATTCAGCACAAATATCTTGTAGAAACCTGAAGTTTTTGGTGAACTGTTCCACCAATAACAAGTATTGATGAAGAACTCATAAAATTGCGATGAACTTGTTTTCGTAACGTAACTGGGTAAAGACGTCAACTTTGTTTCTTGGTAGAGGGACATTCAGGTGTTCGGCTGTTGAGCCCGATTACCCGTTTCACAGGTCTGGCAACCAATCTCCTTAAGTGCACTTGTGGCATACTGATTGGTGTACCAGCCTCATAACTGAGGAAATACACAATCTGGTATACAGACACCCCTGCGTAAGGCGGAATTTACCACTGAATGACTTGAGAACTGGACCCCTCCCGCCCCCTATTATAAGATGTGGAGGGCAGTGTAATGTCAGCAGAGGTGCAGTAACAGCAGAATGATAAAATTGTGATTTAGTCACTGGATGCCACCTGCATAGCAAATCTATCAGAGACGTTTCAACCCTTGTAAAGCTGCCCAAGTTGACTGCTGGTGGTGTGACTGTGAAGTGGAAACGAGAAGGAACAACCAAGATCAGGCGTGTCTTATGTACTGTCGGACAGGAAGGATCGAGCATCGTGGAGCGTGGTTGCCCGCAGCTCGTGGTCGTGCGGTAGCATTCTCGCTTCCCACGCCCGGGTTCCCGGGTTCGATTCCCGGCTGGGTCACGGATTTTCTCTGCCTCGTGATGGCTGGGTGTTGTGTGATGTCCTTAGGTTAGTTAGGTTTAAGTAGTTCTAAGTTCTAGGGGACTGATGACCATAGATGTTAAGTCCCATAGTGCTCAGAGCCATTTGAACCATTGGAGTGTGGTTTTTGAATATCCCCATGAATTCAGTGGAATGAATCACTATTAGTTTCAAAGTGCCACCAGCATTCCAGCTAGCACAATTACAATTCTTAGAGAGTTAAAAAGAGAGGGATACAATAGTTCAGCCCCTGCTTCGCCGTAAACCATACATTGTGGGAGTCAATGCGGAGCGACGTCTGAGCTGGCGTAAAGAGGGACGTCACTGGGCACCATATGACTGGAAGCGAATGATTTGGAGTGATGAATCACGTTACACCCTATATAACAATCCAAAGGAAGGATCTGCGTTTGGTGAAAGTCTTTACAACGCTACCTGCCATCATGTGTGGTGCTGATAGTTAATTTCTGAGGTGGTGGTGTTACGGTATGGGGGAGGGGGTACTTTTCGTGGTTAGGGAGCGGTCTCCTCATTGATATCACTTAATAAATAGCTACATTCAGAATAATATGAACTCAGTTTGTGGCAACAAAGCAGAGGAACAGTTCGGAGACGATGACTGGCTGCATCAGTGCACCCTGTCAAAGCAGCAGCATCGAGGCAATCGTTTATGGACGACAGCAACATTCCTGAAGCGAACTGGCCTGCCCACAGCCCCGACTTGAACACACTGGAAAACGTTTCGCTCGACGAAAGATCCGTACCCAAGACTGGGAAGTTGCACAGGTCACACCAAGAAAGGTAGTAGGAGTAATCCACTAAATTACAGGCCCATATCGTTAACGTCGATATGCAGCAGGATTTTAGAACATATATTGTGTTCGAACATTATGAATTACCTCGAAGAAAACGGTCTATTGACACACATTCAACATGGGTTTAGAAAACATCGTTCCTGTGAAACACAACTATCTCTTTATTCACATGAAGTGTTGAGTGCTATTGACAACGGATTTCAGATCGGTTCCGTATTTCTGGATTTCCGGATGGCTTTTGATACTGTACCACACAAGCGGCTCGTAGTGAAATTGCGTGCTTATGGAATATCGTCTCAGTTATGTGACTGGATTTGTGATTTCCCGTGAGAGAGGTCACAGTTCATGGTAATTGACGGAAAGTCATCGAGTAAAACAGAAGTGATTTCTGGCGTTCCCCAAGGTAGTGTTATAGGCCCTTTACCTATATAAAAGATTTTGGAGACAATCTGAGCAGCCGTCTTCGGTTGTTCGCAGATGACGCTGTCGTTTATCGACTAATAAAGTCATCAGAAGACCAAAACAAACTGCAAAACGATTTAGAAAAGATATCTGAATAATGCGAAAAGTGACAGTTGACCCTAAATAACGAAAAGTGTGAGGTCATCCACATAAGTGCTAAAAGGAACTCTTTAAACTTCGGTTACACAATAAATCAGTCTAATCTAAAAGCCGCAAATTCAACTAAATACCTAGGTATTACAATTACGAACAACATAAATTGGGAGGCTAAATGGTTCAAATGGCTCTGAGCACTATGGGACTTAACATCTGAGGTCATCAGTCCCCTAGAACTTAGAACTACTTAAACCTAACTAACCTAAGGACATCACACACATCCATGTCCGAGGCAGGATTCGAAACTGCGACCGTAGCAGCTGCGCGGTTCCGGACTGAGCGCCTAGAACCGCTCAGCCACCGAGACCGGCAAATTGGGAGGAACACATAGAAAATGTTGTAGGGAAGGCTAACCAATGACTCCGTTTTATTGTCAGGACACTTAGAAAATGTAGCAGGTCTACTAAGGAGACTGCCTACACTACACTTACCCGTCCTCTTTTAGAATACTGCTGCGCGATGTGGGATCCTTACCAGATAGGACTGATGGAGTTAATCGAAAAAGTTCGAAGAGAGGCAGCACGTTTTGTAATATCGCGAAATATTGGAGAGAGTGTTACAGAAGTGATACAGGATTTGGGCTGGACATCATTAAAAGAAAGGCTTTTTTTTTTGCGACGGAATCTTCTCACGAAATTCCAATCACCAACTTTCTCCTGCGAATGCGAAAATATTTTGTTGACACCGACCTACAAATGGACGAACCATCACGACGATAAAATAAGGGAAATCAGAGCTCGTGCGGAAAGATATAGGTGTGCATTCTTTCCGCGCGCTATACAAGATTGGAATAATAGAGAATTGTGAAGGTGTTTCGATGAATCCTCTGCCAGGCACTTAAATGTGATTTGCAGAGTATCCATGTAGATGTAGATGAAAGTTAATGTGACAGCTTCGCTCCAGACACTAGCATCCAATATCACTACTTTCTCTGGTTTTCGCTCTCGAGGAACGATGCGCTGCCGCCCCTCAACAGACATCCAGGCAACACATTTAAAAGTGTTTGTAGTAGAATCAAAGCCGTCAAAAAGATGAAGGATAGACACACCCCATATTAACGTCCATTAACAGGTTACTTTTGGTCAAACATTGTGTGCGTCATCTGCACCACACGGTGGGCTCCCACCGTATCCAACGCTGTGGAAGGAGGGCGACCATGACACACAAATTGTCCGTCACGCTGTCTAAACTTGTCACACGTAATCGAAGGGAAGATATTTATGTGTAATCTGGTCCATTTCGCGTGCTCTGCGTTGATTAGAGAAACAAAATAAACGTAAGCTATTGGTAATGTAGTGGGAAACTGTTTCCGAACGTAATCGGCGACAGCTTTCGCTGGACGCGATGAATAACCTAAAACGCGAATACAGACGTCCATCTTCCTGGCGTGACGTGTACACGCTGCCGGCGGTGTTCGGTGTCGCTAACGAGTGGTTTATTGCGCGGGCCGGATGCAAAACTCACGCACAGATCGCGAGTCCGTGATTACACTGCTCTCCGCCGCGGGGAGAGAATAATCAAACACAATGAAGGCGGCGCCAGAACTGCTATCATCCTCCGGGGAGGGGGAGCAAAACAATACCAGATTTTTTTTGAAAAAAGTGTGCGAGGCTCTCGCGTTTAATGCGACGGAAAACGGTAACTGAAAAGCGATGCAGCCGAGGCGATCACCATAAAGGCATAAACAGTGAGATGCGTGCGTTGGCAGAGCTCCGCTGTGCGACAGCGGACACCAGAATCTGCTACAGTCTCCCAGTCCGCTGCACCTGCCGTTTCCCACACGCAGGCTGGCGGCACAAACTGCGTGCGGGGTCCTGCTACGGCGTACTGCTAGCGTTTATTTTCTGTGAGGTTCATCAGCCTTCTGACTGATTTGATGCGGTCCAGACACTCTGTGACCAAAATGGTACTGAAACAGAGGATGACAGACTAAAGGCCGAAATACGAAATGTCTTTTTCCAATGCTGTTTCACAGAGGAACACTGCACTGTAGTTCCTTCTCTAGATTGTCGCACAGATGAAAAAATGGTAGATATCGAAATAGAAAGAGGGATAGAGAAACAATTAAAATCGCTCAAAAGAGGAAAGGCCGCTGGACCTCATGAGATACCATTTCGATTTTACGCAGAGTACGCGAAGGAACTTGCCACCCTTCTTGCAGCGGTGTACCATAGGTCTCTAGGAGAGCGTAGCGTTCCAAAGGATTGGAAAAGGGCACAGGTCATCCCCGTTTTCAAGAAGGGATGTCGAACAGATGTACAGAACTATAGACCTATATCTCTAACGTCGATCAGTTGTAGAATTTTGGAACACGTATTATGTTCGAGTATAATCACTTTTCTGGAAACTAGAAATCTACTCTGTAGGAATCAACATGGATTTCGAAAAAGACGATCGTGTGAAACCCAGCTCGCGCTATTCGTCCACGAGACTCAGAGCGCCATAGACACGGGTTCCGCAAGGCGTTCGATACAGTTCCCCACAGTCGTTTAATGAACAAAGTAAGAGCATATGGACTATCAGACCAATTGTGTGATTGGATTGAAGAGTTCCTAGATAACAGAACACAGCATGTCATTCTCAATGGAGAGAAGTCTTCCGAAGTAAGAGTGATTTCAGGTGTACCGCAGGGGAGCGTCGTAGGACCGTTGCTATTGACAATATACATAAATGACCTAGTGGATGACATCGGAAGTTCACTGAGGTTTTTGCGGATGATGCTGTAGTACATCGAGAGGTTGTAAAAATGGAAAATTGCACTGAAATGCAGGAGGATCTGCAACGAATTAACGCATGGTGCAGGGAATGGCAATTGAATCTCAATGTAGAGCCGGCCGTTGTGGCCGGGTGATTCTAGGTGCTTCAGTCTGGAACCGTGCGACTGCTACGGTCGCAGGTTCGAATCCTGCCTCGGGCATGGATGTGTGGGATGTCCTTAGGTTAGTTAAGTTTAAGTAGTTCTAAGTTCTAGGGGACTGATGACCTCAGATGTTAAGTCCCATAGTGCTCGGAGCCATTTGAACCATTTTTTCTTAATGTAGACAAGTGTAATGTGCTGCGAATACATAGAAAGAAAGATCCCATATCATTGAGCTACAATATAGCAGGTCAGCAACTGGAAGCAGTTAATTCCATAAATTATCTGGGAATACACATTAAGAGTGATTTAAAATGGAATGATCATCTAAAGTTGATCGTCGGTAAAGCAGACGCCAGACTGAGATTCATTGGAAGAATCCTAAGGAAATGCAATCCGAAAACAAAGGAAGTAGGTTACAGTACGCCATTCACTATCAGTTTCAGTCTATACGACCATCTCCAGCTACCCGAATGTAAGTGCGGGAGAAACACACAACATCGGATTCAGTTACTATGCAAACACTGTAAAAATATACTGAGACGTTTCATGGTAAAATGTAAAAGATGAATTCCGTACCTATGTTCTCTGTGTGTCACTAGTAGGAAGAAGTGGTGTGCCTTGGAACGTTTTTCGGCCTTTAATCTCCCGTAACAGAAGTTTAATTTATTTTCTAATACCATTTTGAAATGACATCATTGTGTGCTATAGTCTTTTTGTAAAGAAAAATTATTCCGAAAAGGTGAGGCTTTTTCCAAATTTCAAATCAAGTTGGAACATGCTCGTATAATTAGGAACAACCAAATTTATAAGTGTTGCAGTCGAGATATTGCCAGTGTTTTACGTAATAGTCTATATGTTACATTGCTACTCTACTATAGCTTTGGCCGGGTGTATCTGCAGGTGCCTGCGAGCGCGCTAATGCCACACTTGTGCCTAGTCTCGCGTACCGCTCTTTAACATTGGAAAACGGCAACGCTAAACGCCCGGGGTTGCTTAGTTCGTGCGCCAGCAGTGCGTCAGTAGCGAGACGGTGTGTAGATTTTCGCGTTTTCCATTCCTTATTGAGTTATTAGTTTCGGCAGCTTGACTCGAAGTAAAATGAAGTGCTTGCATTATATGTGTGGTTTTATCTGTACAGTTTATTTACTGACTGAAAGTGTTCGTATGAGATAAAAGTGGAAAAGCAGGAACAAAGAGATTGCAAACAATTCCAAGAAGGTGCACTTTGATAGCAGGAAGACTGCGACCGAAAAAGACAGCTGACTATCGGCGGCAAAGCAATTACATAATCCACAATGTCTGTAAATGTTTAAAACATCTTGTAGACAACGATGGTGGGGTGTTAGCATCTACATGCACTCTTATTAGGAAAGCTTTACGGAAAGCAGACGTAATCAATAGCGATGACGTCAATAAACGTGGTGATATTTTAACGATTACAACAACCACTGCAGCCGGCCGCTGTGGCCGAGCGGTTCTAGGCGCTTCAATCCAGAACCGCGCTGCTACTACGGTCGCAGGTTCGAATCCTAACTGGGGCATGGATGTGTGTGATGTCCTAAGTTTAAGTAGTTCTAAGTCTAGGACGGTGATGATATCAGTTGTTAAGTCCCATAGTGTTTAGAGCCATTTGAACCAACCACTGTAACAAACAACCGTGCTAGCGCACAAGCTGTTTGTTGCTTCAAGAACCATCCAGCGTGTGTGTCGTGAAGGAAAATAACATTTGATTCTCCCAGGAAAGACATTAAACAATACAGCTCTAAACGACCTTAATACAGCCACTATCAAGCAGACAGTCTAGGAACTTTACGACAATGGTGAGTACCCAATGACAGAAAACTTGAGAAAAAAAGTTAACACAAAAGAGATTTTACTGGATCTGGTAGATCTATGAGACCCTTATTAAAGGATACAAGATTTATATACAAGCGACAGAGTGACGACAGACAATGTTTACTTGAACACAACGACATAGTAGCCTATAGAATTAAATTTTTGCGGACGATGGATTCGTTGCGTAGTTTAGGTGATATGGATCTACATTCTATTTGGATGATACATGGATTATTCCAAACCATTCACTAAATTACATCTCGTAGAGTTAGAGCCAAAGCGGGAGCCTCAAGGTACCTGCTGGGACAGGGTCCAGATTGATCGTTGTGCATTTGGGGTCAACGAAGACTGCTTTTCTTAAAGACAGTAAATTAGTTTACAGATGTAGCAAAACAAACAAGTCAGAAGCTCACGCAGCTAAGTTTGTTACATTATGCATTTTGCTGATGTCTTAATTTGCTTGAAATTCCAGTAGTTAAATTTTTTACCTCGATATGCATTTTTGTCACTGATTCACGTACATAAACATACACTCCTGGAAATTGAAATAAGAACACCGTGAATTCATTGTCCCAGGAAGGGGAAACTTTATTGACACATTCCTGGGGTCAGATACATCACATGATCACACTGACAGAACCACAGGCGCATAGACACAGGCAACAGAGCATGCACAATGTCGGCACTAGTACAGTGTATATCCACCTTTCGCAGCAATGCAGGCTGCTATTCTCCCATGGAGACGATCGTAGAGATGCTGGATGTAGTCCTGTGGAACGGCTTGCCGTGCCATTTCCACCTGGCGCCTCAGTTGGACCAGCGTTCGTGCTGGACGTGCAGACCGCGTGAGACGACGCTTCATCCAGTCCCAAACATGCTCAATGGGGGACAGATCCGGAGATCTTGCTGGCCAGGGTAGTTGACTTGCACCTTCTAGAGCACGTTGGGTGGCACGAGATACATGCGGACGTGCATTGTCCTGTTGGAACAGCAAGTTCCCTTGCCGGTCTAGGAATGGTAGAACGATGGGTTCGATGACGGTTTGGATGTACCGTGCACTATTCAGTGTCCCCTCGACGATCACCAGTGGTGTACGGCCAGTGTAGGAGATCGCTCCCCACACCATGATGCCGGGTGTTGGCCCTGTGTGCCTCGGTCGTATGCAGTCCTGATTGTGGCGCTCACCTGCACGGCGCCAAACACGCATACGACCATCATTGGCACCAAGGCAGAAGCGACTCTCATCGTTGAAGACGACACGTCTCCATTCGTCCCTCCATTCACGCCTGTCGCGACACCACTGGAGGCGGGCTGCACGATGTTGGGGCGTGAGCGGAAGACGGCCTAACGGTGTGCGGGACCGTAGCCCAGCTTCATGGAGACGGTTGCGAATGGTCCTCGCCGATACCCCAGGAGCAACAGTGTCCCTAATTTGCTGGGAAGTGGTGATGCGGTCCCCTACGGCACTGCGTAGGATCCTACGGTCTTGGCGTGCATCCGTGCGTCGCTGCGGTCCGGTCCCAGGTCGACGGGCACGTGCACCTTCCGCCGACCACTGGCGACAACATCGATGTACTGTGGAGACCTCACGCCCCACGTGTTGAGCAATTCGGCGGTACGTCCACCCGGCCTCCCGCATGCCCACTATACGCCCTCGCTCAAAGTCCGTCAACTGCACATACGGTTCACGTCCACGCTGTCGCGGCATGCTACCAGTGTTAAAGACTGCGATGGAGCTCCGTATGCCACGGCAAACTGGCTGACACTGACGGCGGCGGTGCACAAATGCTGCGCAGCTAGCGCCATTCGACGGCCAACACCGCGGTTCCTGGTGTGTCCGCTGTGCCGTGCGTGTGATCATTGCTTGTACAGCCCTCTCGCAGTGTCCGGACCAAGTATGGTGGGTCTGACACACCGGTGTCAATGTGTTCTTTTTTCCATTTCCAGGAGTGTATAATACCTAACGTTATCTATAATAACTTTACATACTGCTGACTACAAGTAACGAATTTAAAGACACGGCTCTCAAAATATTTTTACATTCAAATAAGGTACACATAGATTGCTTACACAAATATGTGACTGACATAACCTAAATCAATATTTCACTGCAAAAACGTAATTGTATCAGTTTTGACCAAAAAATAAACTATTACAACGAGTAGCAGACGTGCATACGAATCACTATCTAGCAATAGCGCACTATCAGCCACTCGCCAACACACGTGACCAGAGCTACAGACACCAAAAGTGAGTGGGCGAAAACAAATTATAGAGAAGTGTTATCATTAACCAACTACATAAAGCTGGCATTCAGCATAAACTAACACTATATTCAGTAACAATTGTCAAGCGTCTTTGTGCAGTGTAGTCCAATTGACGTTCGAAGAAGAACGTCACGGGCCATTCGGTAGAAACTGCCTCAGCCGAGTGTCGATTACTGCAAGATACACCACGTGTGACCCAGGTGTTTATCTGAAAGCTCTGAATGACAGTTTCCCAGAAATATCGTAAATTTGTTGATTTAGACTCATAGGAGCTCAAAGTACTGGCCAATAAACGTTCCGTAGAATACACTTCGTTGCGCTGCCCACGCATTCTGTGTGCCTCCTATCCTTCTCGCCTGTGCTACGGAGAAACACCAAACGTATTGTTGCCGGAGCCCCTGACGTTTCGACAGCAGTACGATTACAGCGCCATGAGGCAGCCCCCGGCTAACGCAGTATTGGCAGAGCGTTCTTAGGCAGTAATTCAGCTGAGCACTGATCGAATGGAGCCAAATGGCGCGCACGTCCGATTCACTGGTAATGGCCGAATCAGCAGATGTACGCTCAAGCTCGAATGGCCGAAGCGACGCCCCTGTTGCGAAACGTCGCCCTCAAGGCTCCAGAGCAACCAGCCCTTCTAGTCTGCAGCTGCATTCTGTACCGGGCTGGTTGGAAAAGCTAAAAAAAGGAATTCCGTGTCGTATAGACGGTGCCATGTCGCCCTAAAGGTATGTGGTCTGTACGGTGGTGACGGGTATAGTGTAATTAATAGCGACAACTCAGACTGCTGGAATTATGCAATAATACAACCTTCCAGTAAACACGGATCCACAAATAAGACATTCGCAAGGTATTTACGAATTTATCGTTATCGTGACCCCCGAATTCAGTACGAAATACTGTCCACTATAGTACAATTGTACACTGAAGCGGCAAAGAAACTGGTAAAGGCATGCATATTCAAATACAAAGATTTGTAAACGTTCGGCAACGCCTATATCAGACAGCTAGTGTCTTGCGCACTTGTTAGATCGGTTACAGCTGCTACAATGGCAGGTTATCAAGAGTTTGTACATGGCGTAGCGATGTAGTGGGGATTTTCCCATGCGCCCATTTCACGAGTGTACTGCGAATACCAGGGATCCGGCACAACATCACATATCCTATATCGATGCAGCCGGATAAGATCCTGCAAGAACGAGACCAACGACAGCAGAAGAGAATTTTTCAGAGTGACAGAAGTGTAACCCTGCCGCAAATTGCTGCAGATTTCAGTGCTGGGCCATCGACAAGTGTCAGCGTGTGAACCATTCGACGAAACATCATTGACATGGCCCGTCAACACCGACATTGGACTGTAAAAGCGTATCGAGCGGATGGATGTGTGTGGGTATGGAGACAACCGCATGTCAGCAGGGGACTGTTCAAGCTGGTGGAGGCTCTGCAGTGGTGTGGGGCACGTGACACGTACATAAGCTTCCAGTCTGATCGCCTGCATCGATTCGTGGCCATTGTGCATTCCGACGGATTTGGCGAATTCCAGCAGGGCAATGCGCCACCCCTCCCATCCAGTATTGCTACAGAGTGGCTCCACGAACACTCTTCTCAGTTTAAACATTTCCGCTGCCCACCAAACTCCCCAAACATGAACATTATTGAGCATATGTGGGATGCCTTGCAACGTGCTGTTCCGAAAAGATCTCCAACCCCTCGTACTGTTACAGATTTATGGGCAGCCCTGCAGGATTCATGGCGTCAGTTCCCTCCAGCAGTACTTCAGACATTTGTCGAGTCCATGCCAGCCTCGTTGTGTTGCGGCAGTTCTGCGTGTTCGCGGGGGGGCTACACGATATTACACAGATGCAACATTTTCGTTGGCTCCTCTGTGTACAATGGTGTACAAAACTTAAACAACCAAAGTATGATTCGTATGACGTGTAACTGCCAAGTGACATAGCTCCATAAAAACTGAACCATTCATAGGAAGAATTGTTATAGTACGGAAGGTAAGATATAAGCAATGGATCGATTAGAAGTATTCTGTTACTCAAACACAATAATTTCATTGAAGTCACCGCAAATTATGGCGGTCCTCTGGACATTATAAAAAACGATATGATAGTGCAGTGTCCATGTTATTCTGATTACGATTCAAAGTGCCATTGGACACGCATGCATGTCCAAAGGAAAAGGCACTGCGGCGACTACAGCCGTTATGAAATACATTAGACGCATCGTTGTGGAAGTTTGGATCTGGCCATGAGTCGTGCACGGATAGCCAAATGGTAAGGCGGCCGCTCGCTATAAGCAGGAAAGCCGGGTTCGAGTCTCGGTCTGGCAAAAATTTTCATTGTCGTAATTCCATTCTATAGCTGATGGTCCTTATTCGCAATTGCGAATACATTTAATGTGTAATATAAAACGGGACATGACTCTTAATAGAGAGTGCGATCACAACAGACGGCAGTCTATGATGATGATGATGATGTTTGAATTGTGTGGCGCTCAAGTGCGCGGTCATGAGCGCCTGTACAAATTCCCATTCTGTACTCAGTCCAATCTAGCCACTTTCACAGATGATGATGGAATGATGAGGACAAAATTAAATGTGCGCGAGTTCCTAAGGTACCAAACTGCTGAGGTCATTGGTCCTTAGAGTTACACACTGCTTAAAGTATCTTAAAGTAACCTATGCTAAGAACAGCTCACACACGCCGCGCGGCAATGAGGACAACACAAACACCCAGATCCCGGGGAGAGAAAATCCTCAACCCGGCCGGGAATCGAACTCGGCACCTCGTGATCCAGAGGTAGCAACGCTAGCCAGTAGACCACGAGCTGCGGGCACGGCAGTGTATGGTCTGCAAAGTGCTCCCAGCTGGCCACGTGGTTGGTCAGGAGTTCTTGTCGTGGGTCGTTCCGTTCGTCCACCAGCGCTGCTGACAGCTGTCGGATGGGCGTTGGTGCGTGTGGTCGTTCTGCGATACGTGTCCGCAATGCATCCCACCCGGGCTCGAAGAGGTTTAAGACCGGGGAAAAGGCAGACCAGTCTATTCGCCGAATATCCTCTCGTTCCGAGAGCTCCCCCACCAGCGCACTCGGGTTGCGAATTATCATCTATAAAAATGAATTCAAAGTCAAATGCGCCCCTGAAATGCAGGAGTACAGTGTCACAATAACATTGATTTTCCTGATGCAATAATTTACCAACAGCCGTATGTACTGTAGAAATTTATTTTATTTTATGAACTTGTATGTGCTACCAGTTTCGGCATTACATTGATGACATCTTCAGGCCCCACTCGTCATTTTACGGCTATGACGAGTGGGGCCTGAAGATGGCATCAATATAATTCCGAAACTTGTAGCACATACAAGTTCATAAAATAAAATAAATTTCTACAATACATACGGCTGTTGGTAAATTATTGCATCAAGGAGTTGATGCCAGCCGTCGTCCCACGATCCATAATGGATCAACGAAGATAACACTGACTGGTGGACGTACAGTGTTCAGAGATTTGAAGATCGGTACGCCGATGCAGCATTATGGTTCCCCATACCGTAACACCCAGATCACAACGCTGAACGTACCCTCATATACAGGTATGGGTGCATACGTAATGCACACAGGAATATTGCCGATCATGATCTTTTATCTGTGCTCCACGTCTAATGGCGCGAGGCTGCATACTATTCATGGAAGTACTCACCTCCAAACCTGTGAACTCGGAACAATCTCCGGACAACGTTAGTGTGATGCTGTACTCCTTCTTATGTTCATATTTTCAATGGTGCATCGATCCTGACTTCACTTTTGTGGATAACAGTGCCCGACCGCATCGAAGTACGTAGGCGGAGGAGTTCTGGGAAGGACAGGACGCTGGGTAGAAAGATTCGCCTGCCCCTTTCCCCCGCCTTAAATTCCATGGAGCACGTGTGGGGTGCGTTATGAAGACGTATTGCAGCACTTGCACACGCACCAGCGTCCACCATGTGTCAGTCGCGCTGGTGGAGGAATAGAACCCCCTACCACAAGAACTCCATACCAACCTTGTGGGCTGGGTGTTGTGTGCTGTCCTTAGGTTAGTTAGGTTTAAGTAGTTCTAAGTTCTAGGGGACTTATGACCACAGCAGTTGAGTCCCATAGTGCTCAGAGCCATTTGAACCATTTGAACCAACCTTGTGGTGAAAGTAGTCTACTGGCGTACACTTGAGTGTGGCACCCGAATATCATAATAATACTAATGTATACCAAAATGAAACAATGGCATTATAAACGATATATGTCTCCGACAGACTTTGTAAAGCGGAACGCTGACTGCACGACCGCAGAGCCAAAGATACTGCTTCTGGTCTGTGCGCTGGAATAAGAGAGCACTCGGAGTAGGCAGTTGTGGTGTGCTCTGTGAAGCCACCAAGTTTTAGATTAATGTAGGACGTACGAGAACCTCTAAGCAGGGTAAAGATGTTAAATATTAATGACGCTCGTTTTGACAGCGCGTTACTGTAGATGAGTTGGCTGATAATTTGCAATTGTCGAGTAACCCCAGAATGTACGTAAATTGAACTGATGTAAAGGCTAGTTAGATATCTCCCATTTTTACTGTTTCCAAGATTTGTTAACAGAGGTATATGTAATTTGATGTTTTGTATTTATGCTTTTTTTAGTGTGGTTAGATAACACTTGCTGTGAAAATCTCACTGTTTGTTAATCAATTCGTAAGAGGGATGTAATTTTTCTGAGTAATGTTTTTTGAATTGTCAGATATTTTTGAAAGCCAAACTTAACTTGGAATGTAATTTTACTAAAAAGACAGTGTTAGTGATTCACCACAATTAATACCGCTTCCATGTCCAGGTCATACGTTTTTCAAAGACGTTGGATTTTTCTTAAATGTTTTCATTTATCAGCCATTAGAATTTCATCTACATTCCAAAGTATTACGACCAGCACTGCACACCGCTGAGCCTGTAGCTAGCATATTTATATTTTTTTTATCTGAGACAAGAATACATCGCGTTCCACCGTTGCTGCTTTAGAGGCAGGACAATTTAATTTATATGCCATGTGCACAGGGACTAAGGATACCAGTTATTAACAAGGCTAGAGGATTCAGTGCCTAAGGGGCTGATTGTATTTTGCAGTGACTGTATTTATTTATTCGTACTGGGAGTTGCATTGCTCAATCAATTCGTATAAGGTTTTTCCTAATAATAACACAGAGTACGTACACCACTTACAGTTACAACACGGTACACGATAACTCCAGTCTTATGTCCATTCCACAGTTCAGGCATTCTACGTAATCAAAGAATTATCTTTAAACAACGTAATCGACAGAACGTTGTTTGAAAGAACTTCACACTACAAGATCAGTAGTTAAGGAACGTTGCAGTGGCCAGCATGGAAAATCACTTCAGAGCATGCTTTGCCGTACTCGATTGTCACACACGCCAGTAAGAACCATGGCCCGTCCTTTTATAATGTTCAAGGAACCATCGTAAAACTTGGTGACTTCAGTGTAATTATTGTCTCTGAATAAACTGAAAGCACAGTATCGTAGGGAAGTGAAACGTGGAGAATCTGGAAGTATTTTAAATGTGATGTCTGTGAAAGGCTAAGCGGACGCATAAAACAGAAATGGATAGCCCCCAAAAAGGAAAAGTCAGGATGAAGTCTGTGGAAAAGCCTAACCAGACGATGAGTCAGATTTCTGGGCATCAGTGAGGGCGTACGGAAGAGGAACAGAAAAGTATGTCATATATTGTAGAGGATATTGTGAGCAGCTATGAAAACATTAGCAAGAGGTACGAGAATATAGCAGTCGAGTGACCGGTAATTAGAAATAATTGATTTAGTTCTTTACTTTCAGGTCGTTAGTAGTGTGCCGTGACAGCCTCAAAGGTCGATCGCATTATTCCTTTTAATTTTGTCCGGCCGTTTAGGGGGCGGAGGGCAGAGCCCGGCTGGGTGGCACGTGGCTACACGCTGGTGGCTGCCACGGGCTGGGCTGTGTTGTGTTTGTGGTGGAGCCGTGTCAACACGCCACGTGTCAGCGGCAGGGCAGCGGACACGCGACACGCACGCACCGCTGAAGCGACCACACGACGCAGCGTCCGTACAACTCACACAGCGCGAGCCAATTTGGACGCGGCCAACCTCGCTGCAGCAAAATTGTTGCCAAATAGAGAGAAACCCGTAGGCAATCAGCTCTTTGTTGGAAGATTTGTGAGGGTGGTACGGCCTTGTACCTAGCATGTATTTGCTGTTTCCCTTTCTTTTTCTTAAGCGAATTCTTTCTTGTGATTATATCGATAGTCCATACAGCAACCACTGGTTTAATGGTATGCAGCAGTAAACAAATAATCTTCGCGTATTGTTGGTACTGTACGCTCGCTGGTCGTAATATCTGAAATAGAGCTGAACGGCACGCTCATGGCTCGCTATTACTGCTACTGATTGTTGTTTCCGATGCTACATGTTACAACTGTCGTTCGTATTTGATTTTCTAATGTTTTAAAGTTTCCGCGTGGAAAAATTTATAGGAGGTCTTGGCAACTGGGCAGTTTTGTTTCTAAGCACGAAGTTTCTTTCGGTCAGTGGTGTCCGCGTAACAAAGGAAGCAATAAATGAGAACTCTGTTGCCCGTAATTAGTTGTTTAGACTTGTAAGTTCACATTTTCCGCATAATCGTCCGATCCTCAATAAATTCTCAGGGTGCTTTTAAAGGTTCTATCTAATTTGCTAGGCAGTAAATAAAGACTGGTGACGTATAAAATGGTTCAAATGGCTCTGAGCACTATGGGACTCAACTGCTGAGGTCATTAGTCCCCTAGAACTTAGAACTAGTTAAACCTAACTAACCTAAGGACATGACAAACATCCATGCCCCAGGCAGGATTCGAACCTGCGACCGTAGCGGTCGCGCGGTTCCAGACCGCAGCGCCTTTAACAGCACGGCCACTTCGGCCGGCTGGTGACGTATAATACACTGTCCAAAAGAAATGGGAAACACGTATATCAAAGTCCGGTATGTTAAATCTGTTTAGGTTCGGGTGGCACCTGTTGTGTTACTGCACCGCTTGAGATCTTCGCCTTCAACGTAAGCAACAATTAAAATCAGCCGGCCGCTGTGGCCGAGGGGGTTCTAGGCGCTTCAACCTGGAACCGCGCGACCGCTACGGTCGCAGGTTCGAATCCTGCCTCGGGCATGAATGTGTGTGATGTTAAGTTTAAGTAGTTCTAAGTCTAGGGGACTGATGACCTCAGATGTTAAGTCCCAAAATGCTCAGAGCCATTTGAACCATTTGAATCAAAATCATTCGGCATCTATTGACTCTGTTATGCATCACAGTATCGGGTGACCCGTCGGAAGAAAGTGAGTACTGGCGTCTAAACGTTTTTAGTGAGGTACACAAATGGCAGTTGTCATATGTGGACGTTGTATTCAATCGAAACACGTGCAGTGCGACACCTTAATGCACTGCAGGTTGCAATGGATGTCTATTTGATCCAAAAAAGAACGACTTTCGTTTGTGTTTCTGAAGATGTCAATGCCTCCCCAAATGTCATCCACAGGTTGTAGACCAGCCTTAGACGGGCCAGTACACTAGGATGGTTGGACAAGATCGCTGACGCATTACAAGCCAGCCTGGAGACCGATATCTGACCATCTGTGCGTTGCGTCGTCGTGCGTATACCGCCAGACCACTGCGACACGATCTTAGAAGGACCACTGGAGCCGCTGCGTCTGATCAGACTGTAATGAACAGATTACGAGAGAGGACCTTACGTCCTGTTCGAGTAGCCCGCCTGACACGACCACATCTTGCACCGCGCCTTCAGTTCCGCTGTTCCCATGTAAACTGGCAACTTCGTCACCGGCGAAACTTGTTGTTCACAGACAAGTCCAGAGACACTCTGATGCAAGGTGATGGCCGTATTCGTGTGCGGAGACACGTTGTGAGCGGTGCAATACCTGCCAGGTTTCGTCAGAGGAATCGACAGATTTCCAAGGTTCTGTGATGATGCAGGGAGGCTTCAGTGTTGACAGCTATACTGATCGTGTCATTGTCCGTGGGCGCCGTCCCTCCACGAAGTACGTCAATCAGATCATGTTGGACCCTATGGTGGCTGCTGCATACGGCGGTGGCCAACAATTCCTTCTGACGCCAGGGTCTATGTGGTGGGCATCAGCAGAGATGTCTTGCGAAACCTGGACGACTAATGAAATGGCCGGCGGTGTGACCCGACCTAAACCCCATCGCACATAAGTGCGACCGGCTAGGCAGACGTCTTCGTGGTCGTACTGTTCTGCCACAGACTATCCAAGAACTCTCATGGCCTTTCATCGAAGAATGGGAAAGGATACCACAGTATGACCTCTGTCGACTTAATGTGGAGCATGCCACGAAGGCGTCAGACAGTGATGAAACGAAAACGTAGGGAATACAAGTTGTTGAAGGTCTCAAAATTCAAAATCCAATGGAAAGTACCCACGATGACGCGGATGAGTACTTGTTTCCCTATTGTTTTTGACAGCTGTCCTTTTTGCGTAAAGGATCGAGGATGTTTTGTTGTGTACTTAATTTATGACAGATGACGATATAATTTGGTGACATACCTAGTCCTGAATTATTGCTCGATGGAGTGTGGCAGACGCGCGAAGTCGTGTTTCTCTCTTGAACTGGATGTGGAGAAGAGGGAGTATTATGTCTCTAGGGTCATTAAGATCTATCAAACATCTACAAATATTCATCCTGAATTATCTAAAGCCGGCCGAAGTGGCCGTGCGGTTAAAGGCGCTGCAGTCTGGAACCGCAAGACCGCTACGGTCGCAGGTTCGAATCCTGCCTCGGGCATGGATGTTTGTGATGTCCTTAGGTTAGTTAGGTTTAACTAGTTCTAAGTTCTAGGGGACTAATGACCTCAGCAGTTGAGTCCCATAGTGCTCAGAGCCATTTGAACCATTTTTGAACCAATTATCTAAGGTGAGTCCACCACATAAATCATTCTGTGGCGAAACAACTGTTACAAAATTCTAAAGAAGAATCTTACGATGTATCGGTTTT